>NW_024429266.1:112403626-112788676 GCF_017639785.1 Mesocricetus auratus
CTCAGGGCTGGTTGCCATAGCACACGGACATTCCACCAGGTTCTTACTTGTCTGTGGACTAGACAAATGATGTTTTATTCAAAAAATATTTCCTTGAGTTAAAAAAATGCTCAATTTTCAGGAACCAGATAGGTGATTTGTGTTTTATAGGGAAAACAGGTTTACCCAATGGGCATTTAAAAAGATTCCCACACGTCTTCCCTCTCCTTCCTTATGTGTTGAGCAGTCGTTTCATGGGGCAGCTAGCAGCACCTCATCCTCTGCTTCTTCATACATTTTAGTTTTAGTCAGACTCTTAACAGTAAAATCCATAGTTGGAATCAGTTTTGTTCTGTGACATCATTTGAACAGTTCCCTCTGCTCTGTTTCCCTGAATTCTACCTTGTGACTGTGAGAACATTCTGACAGCACTTAATTAGCTGTCACAATGGGCTCTTCACATAGGGGAGCAGTTTAACATTGACTCTTGTGGGGCTGCTAAGATGCTCAGTGAGGAAAGGTGCTTGCTTCCAAGCCTGACAGCCTGAGTTCAATCCCTGGAACCCACAAGGTTGATCAAGAGAACTGACTCTCGCAGGCTGACCTCTGACCTGTATATGTATATGTATCCGCCCCCATTTAAATAAACACATGTGAAATTCATGATATATCACTATCCATGAATAGAAACTTGATTTTCAAAATAATATACTTACATACTTTTTGTTGTACTTTATAATGAATACCTCATGGTGAAAATTATATGAAATTACAGTAGGAGTGAGGAAAATATTCAAGTTTTTTATACTCTTTAGTTGGCTGATAAAACTGATGAGCTAACCTGCCTCCATCTTAGGCTTGAAAGCCATCTTATAGTAAAAAGAAATGAGGTTCATTCCTGTTTATTATTAAACCTGTTTCTCAAAGATTGGATCATGCCCACTTGTAATGTTAATTACAAATAGTTCTGTACTGTCTGTTCCAGGAAACAGCAACCATATCTTTGTTTCAGAAAGTTGTTATGACTATCTTGTCACCCTACCTTTGTTTGAAAAGGTTGTCATGACTACCTTGTTATGACTATCTTGTTATGACCATCTTGCTTTGCTGCTCGTATAACCCTGCCAAATCCTCCATTTGGGAACCCCCTACCACTGAACTATAAAAACCATTATCTTGCCCACATCCAATGCTGATCTCATGAACCCTACCTTAGGGGGAGGCAGCCCGTGTACATAAATAAAAAGACTTGCTTTAATTAATTGCTTGTTTTAATTAATTTGGCCATGAAGATTTGGGTCAGTGGTCTTTCTCCTTTGATCTTTGGGATTAACAAAAACAATTATAATGCTGTATGACCCTGATGACAACACTCTTAAATGATTAATTTTGGTCATTATTAGAGTTAAAACAAGAATATAGTGTGTGAATTGAATACAATGATAGATTTAGGAAAGTTTTATTATGTTAGAAATATAACAGTTAATTTCATAGGCTACACTTGTTAAATGCTACTTAGAATCCTACTGAACTGTCTAATATAATTTTAACTGCTGTGCTCCAGAATATATTTGAGAAAAATAGGAAGTTAGTTACCCAGTGGGAAACTTGTATTTTAATTTTGTTCCTTTCACCTTGGGAAAGAATAAAGCATTTTAAAAGTATAAAAGTATGTTTTGAATGCTGCTTGATATATCCCGCTTTGTGCAGAGCCGACTGTTACATAAGCAAGGCTTTGCTGTGGTGCTAATAGGTTCCATATTCAGAAGGCAATGCAGGGGTGGAGGAGCAGCTGTGCAAAGACTCTTGCTGCTTGCTGGTAGACACAGTCTCCAAGTCATTGTGGCATTCTGTGGTCACTTTGCATTTTGCCCTGTCTAGTCTTTAGTGATACCTTTAAATTGTAACTGTGGTTCATCATAGAGCCTGGGCCTAATGGAAAGAACTGTTAAAACAATGACACAATGACATTGTGAATGTGGGGTAAAAACAAACAAACAAAAAAAGCTTCAGCCAGTCAGTCAACACTGGTGACTTTTCTTCTTGTGCTTCTTTAAACTGTGTATCTTGTTCTTTATAGAATTGCATTAGTATCTTTCCTGCAAAATGCATTAATTAGTCAGATCTCATTTTTCGTATTAATATACCTTTTCTTGTTTTGATGAATTTTTTTTATTGTTTTGTATTTTCAAGACAGGGTTTGTCTGTGTAGCCCTTGCTGTTCTGTAACTCACTCTGTAGATCAGGCTGGCTCTGAACTCACCTGTTTCTGCCCCCTGAGTGCTGTGGTTAAAGGTGTACACCACCATTATGATGAAATATTTAAAAAGATCACCTTGACACAAATAGGAGAGGGAGAAGTCAAAGTATCTTAATTTACAGATGTGATTTTATACACAAATTACCCTAAAAATCCACCAAGAAAATTCTACAATTGATAAACACTTTCATCAGAGTAGCAGGATACAAAATTAACACAGAAAAGTCACTAGCCTTCTTATAGGCCGATAGTAAACAGACTGAGAAAGAAATCGGAACAGTACCTTTCACAATAGCCTGAAAAAAATATTCTGGGATAACACTAACCAACCAAGTGAAAGACTGAATGTAATAAAAACTTTAAGAGATTAAAAAAAGAAATTGAAGAAGATATTAGGAGATGGAAAGATCTGCCATGATTCATGGATTGGTAGGATTATTATAGTGAAAATGGCCATTCCACCAAAAGCAATCTACAGAGTTAATGCAATCCCTATCAAAATTCTAACACAATTCTTCACAGGATTTGACAGAACAATTTTCAGCTTCATGTGGAAATACACACACACACACACACACACACACCAAAAAACAGGATAGCTAAAACCTCCTGAATGATAAAAGAGCTACAAGAGGTGTCTCCATTCCTGATCTCAAATTGTAATATGGAGCTATAGTAGTAAAACCAGCGTAGTATTGACACAAAAACAAACACATTGATCGATGGAATCAAACTACAGACCCAGACATAAGGCCACACATCTATGGATATTTTTGTTCACAAATAAGCAAAAAATATGCATTGGAGAGAAAAACAGCATCTTCAATGAATGGTGCTGGTCCAACTAGATTGGATGTCTTTATGCAGTAGAATGCAAATAGATCCATATTTATCACCTTTCACAAATCTCAACTCCAAATGCATTAAGGGCCTTAACACAAGACCTGATACCCACCCAGAATCTTACAGGAAGAAAAAAAAAAAAGCAGAGAACAGTCTTGAATCATTGGCATGGGAAAAGACTTTCTGAATAAGACACTGATGGCACAGACACTAGAGCAGCATTTAATAAATGGGACCTCATGAAAAGGGACCATCCTTTGGACAAAGAAGCAAGCTACAGAATGGGAAACTGCTAATTGCACATCCAATAGAGCAGCAGTTCTCAACCTGTTGGAGGTTGAATGATCCTTTCACAGGGGTTGCCTAAGACAAACCTGTATATCAGATATTTATATTACAATTCATAACACTATCAAATGTACAGTTATAAAGTGTCCACGAAGTAACTTTATAGTTGGGAGTCACCACAACATGAGGAACTGTATTAAAGGGTTACAGCATTGGAAAGGTTAAGAACCACTGTAATAGAGGGTTAGTATATAAAATTTATAAAAAAACTAAAAAAAAAAAACTGGACATCAAGAAAACAAATAGTTCATTTTTAAAAATGAGGTACAGAACTAAGCAGAGAGTTCTCGAAAGAAGAAACATAAGTAGCTGGAAAACAAATGTTTAACATCCTTAGTTATTAGGGAAATGCAAATTAAAACTACTTTAAATTGAATAGCCAAATCAATGACCCAAGTCAATAAAACAAATGACGGCTTATACTGGTGAGGATGTGGAGAAAGGGAAAGACTTATTTATTGCTGGTGGGAGTGTAAACTTGTACAACCGCTATGGAAATCAGCATGGTGGTTCCTTGGGAAACTGGGATTACATCTACATTGAGATCCAGCTATTCCATTCTTGGAGTATACCCAAAGGACTAGAAACCCAATTCCATATATACTTGCTCAGCCAACCTAAATGTCTTTCAACTGACAAATGAATAATGAAAACATGGTACATACATACTATGGAATACTAGTCAGCTGTTAAGAAAAATGAAATTATGAGCTTTTCAGATAAATGGAAAGAACTAGAAAAGATCATATTGAGTGAGGTAACCTAAACCCAGAAAGATAAATGTTCTCTCATTGGAGGTTCCTATCTCTAAATCTTCAGAAGTTAGTACACAGCCTGTAGTAACCAGGAAAGTAAAAGGGAACCATTGCCAGGATAAGGAGTTGAGGAACAATAGAGAGGGGAATAGCAGGGTACAAGTCATCTGATTGGGGAGATGGGAAAGGGGACTCCTTAGGGAGAGGGAAGGGGTAAGTACAAAAGGTGGGAGGATGATACAGTAGAATACCAGGATGTAAGTGATCTGATGGGGAATGGGAAAGGAAGGACTCTTTAAGAAGGGAGAGGGGCCCGGCAGTGGTGGCGCACGCCTTTAATCCCAGCACTCGGGAGGCAGAGGCAGGCAGATCTCTGTGAGTTCGAGGACAGGCTGGACCGACAGCCTCCAAAACAATATAGAGAACCCCTGTCTCGTAAAAAACAAAAAAACAAAAAAACAAAACAAAAAGGAGGGAGAGGGAAGCAAATATAGAAGGGGGCGTGTAAAGTAACAATAGGGATGTCTGAAAAAGCCACAGGGAATCATACTATTAACTGTTTACCTGAAAAACTATCATACATGTAATTCTGTGTATAAATACCATCTATAATTTTCACGAACTTCCCTCATACGAGTTGATGATTCTCCCTCCAAGAGTCAAAGACCACCTAACAAATACTAGGCATGAAAAACCCTCTTTTGAGTTTTTGGCCATGACACTCCCAAAATACACAGCCTTTTGCTGTTGTCCTTGATTGCTCCCTAGAGATGAAAGGGAAGTCCCTGTTGCTGAAGATACCACACGTTTCAGAACCAGGCCCCAGAGACCCCTGTGCTGGGACTGACCTTGATACCTCCTTCCTGAGGACTAGCTTTCATGGAACCAGTAGGCATCATGCAAGCTTCTAAATGAGGGAGGCAGCCTACAGTCCTACCCAGCTGTAACACCTATGAACCACATCAGCAACCAGCATTGCACCATAATCCGAAGGGTGCAGAGGTGGCGCGCATACCTTGGCAGTAACCAACAGCTCTCTGATTGGACTTAAGACCTGCTCAACAAGAGAGAAACCATGCCTGGTACTGGAAACCTAGCTAACTATTAAGTGCTAGTGAAATCATGGCTGTTAGAGGAAAATCTACAACTACTACTTTACTAACCCAACATAATCCCTAACAACAATGTATAAACATTTGTCCTTATTCTAACAGATAAGTGAGAAACATCAAAGAAACTTCTCTTTGCACCAGATGGAGACCATTACAAAAAGCCACAACCAATCAATACACAGAATTATGGAACCCAGTGCCAATGGACACAGCTACAAAACATTCCCACATCCAAAGCTTAGGGAATTTGAAGAAAGGGTGGAAAGATTGTAAGAGCCAGAGGATCAGGGGGTTTGCTGTGAGACTGTCTCCTAGTGATGCCAGAAGATATAAAGTCTCATCAACATGATGCCCAAATGTGAGCTGAACAAGGACAACCCAATGGACATGCTGAAGTGGAGAAGGAAAAAGCTCATGAGGCCTCACATTACAGAGAACTATAGGCAACTCAGGAAAGCTGGAAACAGGAGAGATGGTCTTTCCCGGGGAAGGACACAGCAATTGGATGTCCAATGCAAAATGGTCAGCCTTGAAAACACCCATACAAGTGACATTATACAGACCAAGCAGGTTATATTTAGGAATACAGATATGTATGCAATAACACCTAATGAAAGCAAAGCCATGAGTTTGAGGGGGAGGAGTACATGGGAGGTTTGGAGGGAAGGAAGTAAAAGAAGAAATGTTGCAATTTTAATAACATTTTTTAAAAAGTTAAAAAGAAACATTGAAAGGATTAAAAAAAAACATATGTAGATTTGGTTTCCTCAAAGCTTTACTATGCTGTAACTGACAAAAATTTTATAAACTGCACTCAGGGGTAGAGGCAGCAGGATCATGAGTTTGAGGCTACTCTGGGCCAGATCCTGATACACACACACAAAAACATATCTGTTATTATGTACACTATGTTTCTGGTGTTTTGTTTTGTTTTCTTATTTTTGAGGAAAGTTCTTGCTATGGCAGGTATTACAGGCCTGGCCAATGTACTGTTTTGACACATGTCCACATTAACAAGTCCATCACTTTGCATACTTGTTTTTTCGTGAGTGGTAGGAACTTTTAAGATCCACGGTTGTGACAGTTTTCATGTGTGCACATTAGAAAGGTAGGGCATATTTACCTTATCCAGCATCTTCCCTAACACCCCCATTGTCATTCTACTCTGTTTCTGCTTTTGAGGCTTATTTGATTTTCTTTTTTTATTGGCTTATTTCTTAACATAATATACTCTAGGAACTGGATTGGCTTCATAGTCTAAAACTATCATAATAGGTTCTGAGTGTTATGGATCACACCTGTAATCTTAGTACTTAGAAAACAGAGGAAAGAGAATGGCTAACTTTGATGCTAGTCTGGGTTATGTAATGAGTTCAAATCTAGTCTGAGCTACATAGCAAGCCCCTGTGTCAAGGAAATAAGCAGCAAGGGGAAAAATGGCTTGTAGAAGGAAGGGCCATTTGGGGCTCATGATTCTAGAGACATAGGAGTCTATCACCATCATGGTGGAAAACATGGCAGCAAGCAGGCAGACATGGCGCCGGATCAACAACAGCTGAGAGCTCTCATCTCAAGTCACGAACAGGAAGCAGAAAGAGCTAGCTTAAATGGCAGGAGTTTTTAAAGCCTCAAAGCCTTTGCCCAGTGATACACTTTCTTCAGCAAAGTCACAGCTAGTCCTCCACACACAGCCACCAGCTGGAGACAGACTTATGAGAGGGGACGCCTTATTCTAACTGCCACACATGGTATTATCTGTCTTTCATTTTAGCTATATTGTGTGTGTGTGTGTGTGTGTGTGTGAGAGAGAGAGAGAGAGAGACAGAGAGAGAGAGAGAGAGACAGAGACAGAGAGAGAGACAGAGGGGGGGAGTAAGAAGGGGTGCTGTAATGTTTTGTTGTGTATGTTTACTGATTCTTCCATGGTAAATAAAGAAGTTGAGTGTCACGTCTGCTGCGCGGCCTGTGTTCGAGAACGTGTGGAGGGTGTCGGGTATTGAAAACACAGAGACTCGTTTAATGATATAAAGAGAACTTTAAACAGGCTCCAAAAAGGTTTAAGAAAACCTCCTAAGAAAAGCTCCCACCAGAGAAGCTTCTGCTCTCTCCTCTCCCCTGGCTGGTTCTGCTCTCACACCAGAGGTGGATGTGTGTGGGTTTTTGAAGGTGCGGTTAGTCTCTGGACAAGGTCGAGGTCAGGGCGGTTTCCGTGGGAAGGCCTTTCCCAGGAACTTATTGTATCATTTTTAGTAAACAGGTTTTTACTAAACATTGTCTTACAGCTGCCTACTCCCAGGCAGAAGGGGAAGTGGCCAGGAACTTATTGTATCGTTTTTAGTAAACATGTTTTTACTAAACATTGTCTTATAGCTGCCTACTCCCAGGCAGAAGGGGAAGTGGGTCTCTGCTCAAGGTCTGGTGTTCCCACAATTTACCCCTTTTTATTTTTAAATGAGGCACTCCTGGCTTAGGTCAAGTAGGGTTACCCTCCCTTTTTTGTCTTTGGGGGACCTTGAACCCCTGTTTTAGGTGGGAGGGGTCTTTCCCACAGGTTGCCCGTCATCGGAGATACCCCAACCTTAAATCATCTGTAACCAACCTTTATGGCTATCGGGATTGCCATGGGCTAAGCTAAGCAATACTTGGTTACGGATCTCTTGTCTCTGGAACAAGGCACGTTTGAGTTCGGCATAAAGCCAGAATGCCTACCGCCACTGCCACCATTTCCAGGACCCCCATCGACATAGCGCCTCTCCATTACCATACCCATCACCAGATCTGGGCCATAACATTTTACCAGCCTTTGTCTCTTACAAGGGTAACCCGTATGTGATTTACATTTATAATTTGATAAAGTTTTTAATCGTTTTAAGATCTGCTCAGGAAAGCATTTAGAAAGTGCACTTGCACAGATACATTAGGTACAATCATTGATGTTACACATGTAGCATTACGAAAAATATGAACAATAGTTGTTGTATTAGGACAAGTTGCATTTCTCCAGAAAAATATACTGGCCTAGTCGTGATTCCAGAAACAGGAACCATCAAGTGACCATGTTCTGTTTAAATACTGAAAAGAGGCTTTTGTCACTCATCATAGTCCATACCAATGTCTAAATGCTTTAAATGGGTCCTTTTTTTTCTGTTAGCTTTATGATGAAAACTCATGGGTCCGGAAGGTTGATGTAGCAGGTCTGTTGAGAAACTGGAAATCTCGAACCAACTGTTTTTTTTTTTTTTTTGGGCTGTAGATTTGATGACATCAAGGGTCAGGAACACTGATTTAGGAGATCTCACTTAAACTGGCTTAGGTAGGCTCCCATGGTCTTAGGTCTAGTTTTTTTCTGCTCCATGTATCTCACTAAATGGTCTGACAGCTGTCGAAGCTTTATTCTTTTCCTGTAAGAAAACACAAACATGTCCTCGACCCCAAATTAGGGTCTTTTTTACTGTCTAGTGTATGGATGTCTCCATTTGACCTGAGCAATGGTTGCTCAAGTTTTATCATGCCAGAATCTGTTTGAAACTCACTGGCATTTACATTATAAAATTTTTAAATGAGGAGTGTATTATTTGATGAGTCATGTGGGGACTGGGGGCATTATTTCTCCTTTTTTATTTTTTAAAAAAAATTTTTTTGAACTGTTGAAGCTGGGCCATAACAGTAGAAGGATTTGTCTACCCTCCTTGGTTAACTATCTAGGTAAATTGGGCTTATTACTTAGATTATTTGTAGATGTCCATTAAAAAGGACATATCCTTTGAATATTTTTCAAAAACTTTTGAAAAATCACTTAAAGATTGTAAACTATACTGTGTCCAAATAACTTTTTGAAAATTATTTGAAGTCTGTGAGTAGTCTTTTCCAATCTAACCTGTAGAGCTCTCACTAGCTGACAAGGCCTCATTTGTATCTTAAATTTTTTTGTTAAAACATTAACAGACTGGCTGGATGTTCCTTTTGGCTATATTTAACGCAATCTAGGTAGCTTTTTAACTATTTTTGAAGGGATTTAAGTATCCTTTTAATTATATAAGCAGTTTACACTCACACATTTGTAATCACATTTTATACATACCGATGTGGCCACACCATACATTTAGAACATACATGTATCTTTTAGTCATCCTTTTTCCCTAGGTCATGATTAGTCTGTTGTAATGAAGTTTCCTTAATTGAAATCTATGTAAAAGAACAACTTCAGCCAATTCTTGAACTAAAAAGGTTAAAAAGTCCTATATGTTTTTATTATTTCTCCATTTGAGCTACAGTCATGGGGTATAGTCGTACCTACTCCTTGTAACTCTGTAGATGTAAGGTAGAGAGGCCAGGCTTTTGGCCAAAAGTTTTTAGAGATGACTCACAAAATAGAACTTAAATGTAAACAAAATTTTTTATTTCATATACTTTTGTTTTTGTCTTTTTTTTTAATTAATACCAGTGCCAAATTTTTTTTTTTTTTTTTTGAGTCAGGGTTTCTCTGTATTGTTTGGAGGCTGTCCTGGGACTTGCATAAAGGTGTGTTGGGATTAAAAGCGTATGTCGCTGGGAATCTCTTGGATTCCCCTACTTCCTGACCCTGGTATCAGGCTTAGGAGGGGGAAACTCAGAATGTCTAGTTTTTGACTTTTTAATCTCATTGGCAGCAGCCGCTTCCAATGTATTATTGGTGTTATAAAAATTGATGAACAGGGAGCTGGAATGACTAACTGGCATCAACATGGGGGGGAATCCTCACCAACGCCCATATTTTACTTACCTGAGTGTTTAGCAATGGTTGGATCTTTATCATGGTGAGCATTTCTAGTATCCGGAGTAGTATTGGGGTCGACATGCCTGATGCACCGTTCGGGGACCCAAATGGGCTTCTCACTTCCTGGAGGGAAAACACAAACAGCCCCTCGGACCCTAGCTAGTAGGGGAGTGGGTGGCTGCCATTTTCCTGTAATCAAATCCTTCCATCTGACCCATCCCAAGGACTGGGAGGGTTTGTTCCAATGTCTCTCCATAGCAGACAAATTATTACAGTCTACGGTCAAAAAATTTAAAATGTAAAGTATGGTGGATAACTGAATATTGGGGGAGGTAACATACTCCCCCTTTTTTATTTTCTTAAAATACTGTTTGAGAGTGGCATGGGTGTGTTCCACAATAGCCTGTCCCGTGGGGTTGTGAGGAATACCAAAAGAATGGACAATGTGATGTTCCCTGCAAAAGGCAGTAAAGCGATTGCTGGCATAGGCAGGGCCATTGTCTGTTTTTAGGGCATCGGGTATGCCCATGTAGGCAAAGGCCTGTAGGCAATGAGAAATAACATCTTTAATCTTCTCTCCTGAGTGGAGAGAGGCAAAAATCAGTTTAGAATACGTATCCACAGAGACATGTATATATTTTAATTTCCCTGCCTGCGGCAGGTGAGTGACATCCATTTGTCAGAGATGGTTGGCCCTGAGGCCCCGGGGATTTACCCCCTCATTGGGAGAATTATGATAAGGGGCACAATCAGGGCACTGAGAGGTAATCTGTGTAGCTATGGATAAGGGGCACCCAGTGTGAAATTTAATGGAGTGGGCATTTAGATGATACCTCTCATGGAGCTGGTGGGCCAGCTGCTCCTGAGTAAATAAGACCCTAGGGCGGGTCAAGGAGTCAGCAATTTCATTGCCCTGGGCAAGGGGTCCTGGAAGGTTAGTATGTGCACGAATAAATCCCACATAAGCAGGGTGGATGCGCTGCCAAATAAGATGTTGGAGCTGAACTAATAAGGAACGAACCTGGGAGGTTGGAAGAACATATGGAGAAGTTTCTAAAGGTCTAACAATGTTGGCAACATAAACACTATCAGTATATAAATTAAAGGGCTCTCCCTCAAACATTTGGAAAGCCATCAAGCAAGCAAACAACTCGGCGGCTTGTGTTGACATCTGTCCTGTGGGTACCCTCTTCTGCACCTGAGAAGAAACCACCACCGCGAAACCCTTGGAGGAGTCGTCTGTAAAGACTGAGCGAGCTCCAACTAGAGGGTTCTCCTTTAAAATCTTGGGAAAGATCACAGGGTGTTGTTTGAAAAAAGACATCAAGGGGCTGTTGGGATATTGGTTATCAAACTGTGTGCCTGTAGATGTAATAAACAGGGTCCACCCATCATGGAAGATCTGTAGATGTTTCACCTCCTCCTTACCATAAGGAAGGATAATTTTATCAGGACTCTTTTCAAAGGTTTGAATGTTAAACTTGTGTGCCTTTCACAACAATTGTAAAATGAGATCATAGTAAGGGGTCACTACCTTCTTAGGGGAGGCTGACAAATGTACCCAATAAATAGGACCAGTCTGCCAGAACACGGCAGTGGGCGAAAAGCTAGATGAAAGTACAACCAGAACAAGGGGCTGCCCATAATCTATATGCCAAAGGTGGGCTTGCTCTATACTTCTTAACAACAATTGTAGGGCTTCCCCTGGCCTCTGGGGTAATCTGTCTAGGGGAAGTTGGAGCAGGATCTCCAGGAAGAATATCATAAAGCGCTTTAAGGGCCCCTGTTTTAATAGAAAGAGAAGGGCGAAACCATTGCACCTCTCCCAAGAATCTCTGCCAATCATGAAGTGTTTTTAAATTTGAACAATCAATTTGGAGTCTTTGTGGCCGGAGGCCAGTTTGTTGAATTTGATGACCCAAATAAGTATAAGGGGGTCTCTTTTGGATCTTTTTAGGAGCCAAAATAAATCCGCGGGCCTCCAGAAGTTCCTGTAGCTCTGCAAAGGCTATGTAACATTGTCTTTCTTTGGCCGCGGCCAAAAGAATATCATCCATGTAGTGGATAATGTAAAGATTAGGAAACTTACGTCTGAGGGGATCTAAACAGGCAGTTACATAAATCTGGCATATAGTTGGACTATTAGCCATCCCTTGGGGGGAGCACCACCCATTGGAATCGAAGGGCAGGCTCCCTAAAGTTAATCGCAGGAAGGCTAAACGCAAACCGAGGACTATCTTGAGAATGCAAGGGAATAGAAAAGAAGCAATCCTTTAAGTCAATGACAATCAAATGTCAGTCTCTAGGAATGGCCACAGGCACGGGCAAGCCAGGCTGTAGAGCCCCCATAGGCTGCATGGTTGTATTTACTGCCCTCAAGTCTTGTAGTAACCTCCATTTCCCTGAAGATTTTTTTATTACAAATATAGGGGTATTCCAAGGGGACGTGGAAGGAACCAAATGACCTGCCTCCAATTGTTCTTGAACTAACTGGTGAGCCGCCCTTAGTTTCTCCGCTGGTAAGGGCCACTGTTCCACCCATACCGGATCATCTGATAGCCATGTGATGGGTATGGGGGCTGGCGGCGCAACAGTGACCCTCATCAAAAATGGCCAAAACCCTTCCTATCCCCTGGGGCCCTGGTCTCCAAAGGGTGGGATGTCAGAGGGCAAACCTCTCCCTGTTTTAGTTTACCTAGTTTTCTCCCCCGGGCTCTAGCCCCTCCCTTGCATCATCTGGGGGCCCCTGCTTTTGGACTTGGGTGTCTGAGTGGTGAGGACCACTCTCATTTCTTGCATGAGGTCCCGTCCCCAGAGGTTAATAGGGAGGCCAGGCAAAACATATGGCTGGAAAAGCCCTGTGTGGCCTTTAGAGTCTTGCCACTTTAAGATTTTGAGGCTTTTTTTGGGGCACAGCCTGTCCTATTCCCTGGAGGGTCACTGTCCCTTCCTCTTTCGGCCAGGTGGGGGGCCAGAATTTATCTGAGAGGACAGAGAAATCTGCCCCAGAATCTAAGACGCCCCTAAAGGACTTGCCTTCTATCTTTAATGTAAGTTGGGGGCGGTTTTTCATAGTGGCTACCCAAAATGCTGCCGGGCCGGTACTTCCAAAACCTTGGTTGCCCCTTTTCTCTTTAATTTTTCTAGCCTCACAAGGAGCTGTAGGGAGAAGGAGTATCTGAGCAATCCGTTCTCCTGCAGGGATGGCAACAACCCCACTGCCCACTGATGTCATTATTTTAATCTCCCCTCACTATCCTGGTCTATAACACCGGGGTGTACCTGGATGCCTCGAAGAATAGTACTGGACCGTCCCAAAAGTAGTCCGACCGTGCCTGGGGGCAATGGCCCATGCACCCCAGTAGGGAGGGCCTGGATCCCCATTTCCGGTGTTAGGATTGCCCGGGCAGAGGGAGCGAGGTCCAATCCTGCACTCCCGAGGTGGCTCTAAGGAGGTCTGAGATATGAAGGGGTTGCTCTGGGGAGAAAATGAGTCCTGCCACTGCCCAGAGCAGGGGTCATTGCCCCGTACACATTGGTTTTGGGGCCCTGGGGCGGGGCCCTCCTCCCGTTTCCCTGATTATTATTAGCAGAAAGGAAATTTCCCTCCCTGTCAGTTTTAGAGTAGCAGTTATTGGCCCAATGATATCCCCTTCGACAACGGGGGCATAAACCAGGTCTCTTGAGACCCGTAGTACTATTTTGAGGGCACTCTCTACGGAAGTGTCCCTCCCTACCGCAGCTAAAACATGTTTTTCTCCCTCCCAGAGTAGGTCTTTCTTTCCCCACTTGGGGCCGAATAGCAGCAGCTAGCACTTGGCCCTGGATGAAGTTCCCATCAATGTCCCTACAGATCCGGATATAGTCATTTAGACTTTTATTGCGATAGGGGCGAAGGGCTTCCTTACAATATTTATTTGCATTTTCAAATGCCATCTGCTTTATGACTGGCATCGCAGGCCCAATGCCCCCAAATATTCTTTTTGCTACCTGACTGAGACGGTCTACGAAGTCTTGAAAAGGTTTGGAAGGTCCTTGAAGGACTTTGGACAGATGATCCCCTCCTTCCTTGGAAGGCAATGCTTTCCAAGCCCCTTGGGCCGCTGCTGCCACTTGGGCATAGACTGCGATGTCATATTGCATTTGTTGCTGAATGGTGGCGTATTGACCACTCCCGGTAAGCATCTCCACATTTCTCTGGGGCTGTCCGGCCTGTGCATTCCTTTGGGCTGTCTGGCTGTATCTTTCCTGAAACTCACCTCTCCAAATCAAATAATCTCCCCCTGACAGAGCTGCTCTGCAAAGCTGCTGCCAATCGCCAGGTGTCAAATTAAGAGACGCAAAAGATTCCATTAAGGAAAGTGTAAAGGGAGCCTGTGCTCCATAATTTAAAGTTGCCTCTTTTAGTTGTTTTATATCTTTGAAACTTAAAGGGTCATGGCGCCGAATGACCTGTCGAGAATTGTTCGGGTCTGGAACTTCCATTACCGGGGCCACCACCGGGCAGCATTGGACCCCTCCTCTGGGTCTTCCCTCCAGGTCCAAGAAGGACTGGGTTATCTCATAGGAGGAGTCCCTTTTTTCAGAGTATGGGGAAGGGTTTCTCTCCCTGTCCTGTCTTTCCTTAATTAGAATCTTTTTTAGTTCTTTTTTAAGGGCCGCGATCTCAGCAAGTAACCGTTCCTTTTCAGACGGTGACGAGTCTGAGTCTGAGCTACTTCCATTTTCTAGGTCTGATAGAGAAGGATATAACCGATTCTGACCGGAGTCCTTCTTTTTGGGTCGCACCCGGAGATGTCTACCCATTTTTTTGTTGTTACTAAGAGACTCCTCCTCATCCTCACTAACAATGGAGCCTCTAGTTTCAATCACGGTCTCTTTATCATCACTCTCTGCCCCTGAACTCAAGGAGGCTTGAGTCTCAGTCTCTTGTAACTCTAAAAAAGCCTCTTTTGTGTCCTGAACTACCTGGCGGTGACGAACCTTATCTGTCAAAAGTGCTCCCCTCACTAATCTCCATAAGGAGAATGTCGTAGGGGGCAAGGACTCAGATCCCTCTTTTTGTAAAAGTCTATGAAGATCACGGCGAACCTCCTCCCAATCTGGAATATTTAAGCTTCCCCCAGTAATGAACCATGGACTGGCTCGTTCGATCGATTTTAGAAAGCCTTCTAGGGTTTTAGACTTGACTGCAGTCCCATGTTCTTTAAGTAACTTTTTTAGTTGATACTGCAATGATTCTAGCTTCCCGGAACTATTCCCCATAGTTTCTTAACCCCGTCCACTTACCTCACTTTCACGATCTCAGTGGGACCTCCAATTGTCACGTCTGCTGCGCGGCCTGTGTCCGAGAACGTGTGGAGGGTGTCGGGTATTGAAAACACAGAGACTCGTTCAATGATATAAAGAGAACTTTAAACAGGCTCCAAAAAGGTTCAAGAAAAACTTCCTAAGAAAGGCTCCCACCAGAGAAGCCTCTGCTCTCTCCTCTCCCCTGGCTGGTCCTGCTCTGACACCAGAGGTGGATGTGTGTGGGTTTTTGAAGGTGCGGTTAGTCTCTGGACAAGGTCGAGGTCAGGGCGGTTTCCGTGGGAAGGCCTTTCCCAGGAACTTATTGTATCATTTTTAGTAAACAGGTTTTTACTAAACATTGTCTTACAGCTGCCTACTCCCAGGCAGAAGGGGAAGTGGCCAGGAACTTATTGTATCGTTTTTAGTAAACATGTTTTTACTAAACATTGTCTTATAGCTGCCTACTCCCAGACAGAAGGAAAAGTGGGTCTCTGCTCAAGGTCTGGTGTTCCCACAGTTGAGTACTTCTTTCTCTTTTGTTAGGTTTCTGGCTGGCTGGTGGTCTTTTCTGCTTTTTTTTTTTCTGAGACAGGGTTTCTCTGTGGCTTTGGAGGCTATCTCGGAACTAGCTCTTGTAGACCAGGCTGGTCTCGAACTCACAGAGATCCACCTGCCTCTGCCTCCCAAGTGCTGCGATTAAAGGTGTGTGCCACCAACACCCAGATGCCTTTTTCTTAAGCAGTCTTTATATATTCTGGATATGAGACTTCTGATTGTGTACGTACATGATGAGGTGAAAATAATTTCTTCCACTCTCTAGCTTTGCTGTCCTAGTCTTTAAGTGGTACCTTTTGATGAATAAAAACAATTCTCACATTTAATGATGTCCAATGCATCATTCTCCCACCTCCCACCTATGATTAGCACTTCTGTGCCTTTTAAGAAACCTGTCCCTACCTCAAAGGTTATGAAAGTCCTTTCTTACATTTTTTTCTAATTATACCTATAATTCGACTAGAAGTGGGTTTTTCATATAATGTTATCTGGCATCGTGGTTCTTTGTTTATTGGTGCCCACACAGCTGTCCAGTTGACCTAGCCACATTTATTGTAAAGACTGTCCCTTCCCTCACAGAATTGTAGTAAATCAAATGGGCATGTATTTGTAGGTCTATTTCTCACCACTCTGTTCTGGTCTGTTGGCTTACTTTCCTGTATCTCTGAGATTACCGCGTTGAGTTAGCTGTAAATTTGTTAAGTTTTAGAGTGAACTCTGCTGTCTGAAAACCCAGGTGTAGCACAAATAATAAAAGCCCAGAGACTGATATTGGGGTTCAAGCTTCAAGCTGAAGATCAGAGAAGCAAAGCGGCCAAGCCACTAGATCTTAACTCTATCAAGTGGAAATTGGCAATCCTATCTCCACAAATTCTGAGAGGCAAAAGTTCTCAGTTCCTGTCTCCTTCTCCATATATTCCTTTCTCCACCCAGCCATATCACTCCTGTCTCCACCTCCCTAATGCTGGGATCAGAGACTTGAGCTCTGTTACTCTTCATTCTTGTGTAGGCCAGGGTGGCCTTGACCTCAGAGAGACCCATCTGCCTGTCTCCGGAGTCCTGCAATTAGTGTGCCTCCTCTGCCGTGCTAGCTAGTATGGCTGCTGGGATTAAAGGTGTGTGTCACCACTGCCTGACCTCTAGAGCTTGAGGCTGGCTTTGCTTTCTGAATCCTCAGGCAAGCTTATACATAATGTATCACCATACCCAGGTCTTCCAACTCTGTTGTTTTCAAGACAGCCTTGACTAATTCGTGCCTTTTGTATATCCTATCAATTCTTCTTAATGGTACAAAAATAAGCTTTAATTTTAATAGCAGCTGTTCTGAATTTTATGAAAATCATGCCTTCCCTCTTGATGATGGATGATGGCCTATTTGTAACAACTTTTTATCATTTATTCAGCAGTATAATATAAAAAATATATGTATCTGTACTTGCTTTGTTTTGCAAATGTATACAAAAGGAAATAGAATGTCAATAGTTAGAGGTGGGAAGAAAATGAGTAACAATATAAAGTAACTGAGTGTGTGGGTTACTCCTGGAACAGGAGGGCTGTGCATTTGAGGGCCCCTGGGCTATGGTAAGACCCTGTTTCAAAAAACATCCAAGACAAAACAAAAACAGAACAGTTCAACAATAACAAAAAAGAATGTAAAATAAAGCAATAGATAAAATTAAGGTAACCTTGCCTTTTTGATAGAGTTAGGGTGGAAACTTTTGATTTCAACTTTATTAACATCAAAAAAGACAATCGTTTGTAATTCACAGGAATCAATATAAAAACATTTGCTTGAAAGGAGAGTTTTCCCCAATACTGAAAGCTGAAGACATGATTTTTTTTTCTTCTGTTGGATTTTAAAGATGATAACCTGATCCAACAGTACTTTGGATAATATTTGAACACAATTTCAAAACCCTATTTATCTTGACAGTTCTATTGAATCCTCAACAGTATAAATGTGTGTTTTTCTGATAGTCTTGACTTGATCCAAGGTAATGGGCTTCATCTTTATTAAAAATAAATAGGATTTGTATCACTCAACACACCATGAATTAATCTATTTGTTGGAAAGAACCTGTGTTTTTCATTTAGGTATGTCTGCATACTTGGATAGACAATGGAGCAGAGGTTCTGTGAGTTTGTGGTATTCTTTATTACTGAGTAGTAATCCTTATCGCCAGGCAAATAAGTTCTTTTATTTGCATTATAAAATTTAATCCTCAGAACAATCCCTTGGGATAGGATCTGTGGTCATCATTTCTTCATGGACATAGAAGTGAGGCAAATACCCTGTCAAAGTCATACTACAAGTAAGCAGTGGACTCGGGATTGGCCTCTGCCAGTTGGGCCTCACTTCCTGCTACGTTGACATTGCTGATAAGGACCCACTGTGGGACAGACGTGTGCTGGAATCATGCTTGCCTAGAGTGTTTTCCCCAGGAAACACATGTCTAAGTCCGTTACACAGATGGACAGATGGTGAAGAAAAGGAGATCGTACATTAACAACGATTTTTGCATGAGATAGAAATTTTACATTTCTTTTAGTGTGTGTTGTACTTATACTATGGTAAAGTCACTCTTCTGAGTAATCATTATTGAATAGCTTTATGTTGGAATTGTCACTTTTCTTTTAAAAAATTCTCTTGATACAAAGCTATCAAAAGAAGCCAAAAAATGGGGTGTCCTTCCCTCAGAGCCTCTCCCATTCTCTGGAGTTCCTTTTCACTTTTCCTTTATAAATTTACATTCATAAGATTTATAAGATTATATTAAGAGGAAATAGGAGGAAGGGAGGAAGAGAGATCAAATATTTGCTTAGCTAATTGACATATATGCAAAATAAATTAATTTTATAATAATTGTTATTTAACTTTTACACATGTAAATTAATGTTTTTATGCTTTAATAGTTTTCAAGTCTTTTTCACAATTTTAGGATGATCTTTTTTAAATGATGTAATTAAAGATAAAGAAGAATTTTCAATGCTTTACAACTGGCATTCCTGAAAGCTTAATGAAAATTGTAGAGGCAGTTTGACTATTTTATGATATGTATACTTTTGTTAGAAACTTGCATTAAGGTTTGTTTGTGGGCATTGATTGGTTTTTAAATGAATGTAGTAATTTATATTCGCAACTAGTTTCCCAAGTAAGGGGTAACTATAGGAACACTTCTATACACAGTATTAAGAATGAAATAGAGCTAATTCAAACATTTCACACTTTTCTATGTTCATTTTCAGACTGAAGGCTCAGAACAAATGTAGAAAGATGTTCACTTCAGAGATGGGGGTTGTGGAAGAATGGCTGTCAGAATTTAAGGTAACAGCAAGTCTTCTAATATAGCAATTTTATCCTAAGCATAGTTTGTCTGCATTGAAATTCTAGTGGCTTTTTATATTTTATGTGACTAGCGTGCTAAAGCGTTTGTGGAAAAAGAATGTACTGTATCATAGTAAGGAGCTGTTCATGCACAGTGGTCTTTTGTGGAAGATTTCTTTCCTCTCCCCCAAGTGTCTCAAAGAGCTTATTATCTGTGTATTCTCTTTCTCCCACGTGACATTACCGTGATCATGAATGCTGATGTCACCCTCCAGGGATCATCAGTGATCCATTGTCAGGAATAGGATGGGAAATAGTGGACCTGGTCATGATTGACAGAAAGCAGAGGGCAGCAAGATATTTATTTAATCTTCACCATGGGATCTGTGTCTGGACGGCGACCTAGGAGCTGTAACCCTTGACTCACTGGTGAAGAAAACAAAGCTTAGGCTCTGCTGTCCTCTGAGCTCTTCTCTATGGTGGCAAACAGTATTCCTTAAACCAGCTAGCTCCTTTCTCCTGCCCTTGTGGGACACTTTGTGACCCGGAACTACAGACATGAAGAGACTGGGCAGCAAATGTCATTTTGATTTTGTCTGGGATGATTTGGGACAGATATACAATGTAATAGTGTCAGGTTTCTAGGCTTGCTACAGGGAAGGAAACTGCACAGCAATTCAACAGTGACATCACCAAACAGAGGAAGCATTTGGAGGAAAGGTATTTTAGGTGAAATTTAGATGAAACCATGTTTTGATGGGCTCAGAACAGTGTAGGACTGTGTGTAATGGGGTTAAGTTCTAGACTGGACATGAAAATAGACTCAGAATCCTGCCGTCTTGAGAACTGTTAGTCTTGGTCTGAAGGTCTTTGTCTGTAATGGAAACCAAGACTGCCCCTCTGTGTTGGTGAGCTAGATTCTTCAGGCAAGAGGCGTGTGTCATTCTTACCGATATGTGTTCAAATGACAAAGTTGGGATGACCTGTGATTATAGACAAGGCTCTTCAGTGAGCAAGATTACAACAGTCACTCAGAAAAGGAGGTGTTACTACACTCTAGCTGCTAGGTGACCTGTTAATCTTATGCTGGCTTTATCTGCTTCTGTTATCTAATCCTCATGAATGCTGGATAGACTTTGATACTTTCTTAGGCCCCCTCCCGATACCCCAAGACAGGTTTTTTTGTGTGTGTGTGTGTAGCTCTGGTTGTTCTGGAACTCACTCTATAGACCAGGCTGTCCTTGAACTCATAGAGGTCCTCCTGCTTTTGCCTCCTGATTGCTGGGATTAAAGATGTGTGCCACCACTGCCCAGCTACTTTCTTAGTTTTTATTGAGTATCCTTCTTTGAATTTCCTAATTCACCATGAAGCAGTATAGAATGCTGTAAAAGTACACTATATAGTGCTTTTTACAAATTTTAATATTTAGATTAAACCTTTTATGTGTTTCCCTCATGTTAGCTTTGTAAATGATTATTCAAGGAGTTTAAAAGCTTTTCTTCTGCTTCAAAAGTATTTATAATGTTTTGCTACATATTGTTCTAATTTTGGAGTGAGGGCCGGTTGATGGAACTGTTCTGATTTAACTGTTGAGTGCCATTTCTTGTAGACCATTCTTATGTCAAATGTGGAAAAGCTGGCCAGGGGTGGTTCATGCCTTTAATCCCAACACTTGAGAGGCAGAGACAGGTAGATCTCTGTGAGTTCAAGCCCAGTCTGGTCTATAGAGTGAGTTCCAGGACAGGCTCCAAAGCTACAGAGAAACCCTATCTTGAAAAGCAAAAACAAAAACATAAAATGTAGAAAAGCCAACATAGCCAGTTACTGATTCCTTAAGACAGAGCTGTACATGGAAGACCTGTTAAATAGTGGTCTCAGGGGAGGGGTCAATGATTATGGCAGATGTTTGAAAATCATGATGCCTGTGCTGGCGAGATTTATATAAACTTGACACAAACGAGAGTCATCTGAGAGGAGGGAACCTCGACTGAGAGAATGCTCCCCTAAGATTGGGCTGCCGGCAAGATGTGAGCGTTTTCTTAATCAGTGATTGATGGGGAGGGATCAGCCCATTGTGGGTGCTGTCACCCCTGGGCTGGGGGTCCTGGTTCTGTAAGAAAGCAGGCTGAGCAAGCCATGTGGAGCAAGCCAGAGAGCAGCACTGCTCCATGGTCTCTGCATCCGCTCCTGCCTCCAGGTTCCTGACTTGTTTGAGTGTCCTGACTTCCTTAGGTGATGAACAGTTCTGTGGAAGTGTAAGACAAAGCAACACTTCCCCCCAATTTACTTTTGGTTATGGTGTTTCATTATAGTGATAGAAACCTTAAGGCAATGCCTATCTGCTAATTCTTTCCCATTCCTGCCATAGTGCTCAGGAATCTAGGAAGTACAGTAGGAAGGACCCAGGGCAGCATAGCAGTGTTGACAGTGGTGTGTCCTGGTGTCTGAGGGAACAGAGTACTTATCTGATTAGGAAGAAGTGTTGCAAAGGTGACTTATACAGGAGCTGGCTGGAGAGGCTGCGTTGATAGATTAGCGGCACTATTACATACATTAAGAATATGGGAATTAGATTTTGCTATGTCTGAGAAAGGCATTGCAAACCTGGAATAGGTTTTGTTGAAAGAAAATCAAGAAGTGTAGTTAGACTAATTGGAAGACATATGCACTTGAAAAAGGCATCTGATACCTTGGAAATGGTTGTGAGCCACCCAATGTGGGTTCTGGGAATGGAACTTGGATCCTCTAGAAGAAAAGCAAGTGCTCTTAACAGCTGAGCTGTCTATCTCTCCAGCCCTGTGTTTTGTTTTTGCTTTGTGTTTGTTCATTTTTAAAGAAAATGCTATGTTTCTTTTGCTTGTTTTGTTTTGAGTAGCACATCCATGGTAACATTATTGTAATTGATTGAGTGGGCTGAGCGTCAGCAACCCTGTTGATTGGATCCCCATTCCAGTAGGTGGTTTTCTTGAGTAAATCATTACAGCTCAATCAGTAGCATCAGAAAGGTTGAAGTTGCCTGTAGAGGCGACTTCAGCTCCATGATGTGCCCTGCACAGTCTGACTCAGCAGCCTCTGAAACCCGCAGAAACAATGCAGTTAACCCCTGCAAAGCTTTAACTAAAACTTTATACACAAAGTAAACACAGGTAAAATTTTTTCTAGTGGGCTGGAGAGATAGTTCAGGGTAGGGTGAGGGTAGGGAGTGGAGGAGCTTGCCACCAAATCTGATGATCTGCGTTAGATCCCTGGAACCCACAGAGAGGACTAACTTCTACAAGTTGTCCTTTGACCTACACACACACACACACACACACACACACACACACACACACACACACACACACTAAGTAAATACAAATAAGTAAATGTAAAAGCTTTAAAAATTAAAGTCTTTTACTTGTAGAAAAGCATTCACTGTCTGCACTAGATAATCTTAGTATTTCCTTGATAATCTAACAAAGTAATTAAACTAGAATTTCATAAATATTTAATATTTTCAAAGATTTATTTGTAAAAAGAAATTTCAGATTTCTTTGTGTTTTTCTTAATGTTGTGTGTATATTACCTAACAGATTCTAGACTCCTAACTTGTTTTAAATTTTCTGGTAGTCACTGAATCCATTTTCATGTGTGAAGCTGTTGAACCGGGCTGTTCTGTTTACTGATTCTTCACCCATCTGCGCGTCTCCATTAATTCTCTTCACCCAACCCATCTCACCTCCTTACACGTTAAAGCCATCTGCTACACGGCACTTTAGTATGAAGCATCTGTTTCCTTTAAAAAATTGCCAAGAATAAATTTAACATAATTTTTATTTTCATCTCCATTCCTGCCTTCTGTAACATGAAAAACTTTAGCTGGTGGTTGGTTGAGAAGGCCAGCAGTTCTTGAGTTCATCTGGTCCTTTTAAGGTCCATTGTTCAAAGCACTGCTTGTTTTGTTTGGATTTTTATGTGTTTATTTTATGCATATATGTGTTTTGTCTGCATGCATCTCTGTGTACCACGTGTGTGTCTGGTATCTGCAGAGGCAAACAGAGGAGGTGGGACCCCCTGGGACTGGAGTTATAGACAGTGGCTATGAGACACTATGCAGGTGCAGAGAGTGGGGATCCATCCCAGGTCCTCTGGAAAACCAGCCAGCGCTCTTAATGCTGAGCCACCTCTCCTGCCTCCCTCTCAAAGCACCATGAGCACAGTAGTTATACCCTTCCCTCTGTAGAAAAGTGATTTTGCTCACATCCATACCATGCGGTAGTGATGGAGTTTGGGCTGAGTGTGATAATCACCTCTCTGGTTTTAAAGGCATTCTTTTCTCGTTTACCAGCAGCAGCCCAGGACATTGTATTTCACAGAGTTTGACTCTTTGGAAAGAAATGATCTTTTGTTCTGGCTATTTCTTTTTCTCTTTTAAAATATTTTATTTAATATTCATATACGCATATGTGTTTAGATTAAATCCTCCCCTTTCTCTTCCCTCCATTCCTTCCTTATCTTCCCCCTCATTTTTCTCTCCTAATATCATATGCTTTTTCTTTTAAAAAACATTTAATACCTTCTGCATCTATTCAGTACTGCCTGTGTGTGTATATAGATGTGGGACTATCCTCTGGAACATGGGTAGCCTCTCAGAGACTGTATTCTAGAAGAAAACTGACTTTCCGTATCCTAGCAGCCATCAATTGCTAATAGCTCCTCGGATAGTGGTGGGACTTTATGAGCCCCTCCCCTATCTCTGCTGGGACTTAGGCTGCTTGATCTTAAGCAAATCTTATACAATCTTAGTTGCTGAGTTCATGTATGAACTGAGCTGTCATGTCTGACAAATGCCGTTTCAATGCATATATCTACTCCCTCTGGCTCTTACAGTAGTTATTGTAGCTTGCAGGGCTTACTAGTAGGACTATTGGTGATGTTTCCCTGGTAGGATGCTTAGAGCATTCCAGCACCTTGAAAGTTAGCAGTAAAGAAGCTTCCAGGGTATACCAGCTTGATTTCTCATGTCTTGTTACTCAGATGTGTGGTATCTTGAGCAGTGGGATTTCACCTCAAGTTCTGGAAGGTAACTGCTTAGAGTTCCTTTTGCTGTGAAGAGACACCATGACCACAGCAACTCTTATAAAGAAAAGCATTTAATTGGGGCTGGCTTACAGTTCGGAGGTTCATCCCATTATCGTCATGGCAGGAAGCGTGGTGGCATTCAGGCAGACATGATGCTGGAGAATGAACTGGGAGTTCTACATCTTGATCCACAGGCAGTAAAAGTGAATGGCATGCTAGGCCTAGCTTGAGCTTCTGAGACCTCAAAGCCCACCCCTACAGTGACACACTTCCTCCAACAAGACCACACCTCCTGATAGTGCCACTCCCTATGAGCCTATGGGGGCATTTTTATTTGAATCCCTACAGTAATCAAGAGCAATGGCAAACAAACAAACAAACCCCCCAAAAAACAAAAACCCTGTAATTTAGATGGGGAGTGGTGGGGAGATCTTACTGAATAATAACGCAACGAGATAGCCAATACCCTGTATTGGGTTTTTATTTGATAATTATGGTCGCTAGGGGTGTCAGTGTCGTCCCCCCTTATAAGGTAGCTCATTTTATGTATATACATATATACACACTCACATTTTAGGAAACTTCTATGGTAGTAGGTTTCCGTAAGAAAATTTCTAAAGTCTTTAGTGTTAGGATTAAATGGGGTGGGGGGATGGGAGGGCAGTATGGGGAAAGACAAGTAACACTAAATGCCTCTGACTGTTTCACAGAAAATATGTGTTCATATAGACTACATAGTATGCTTTACACTTAATCTTCAGGCTTATCTTATTTAGGAGATTAGAAATCTGATGCTTATTTGATTATCACTCCCTTTTATATAAATTTCTCCAGTACTGGGTTACTCTTGATTAAATGACAGGAATGGAATGTTGCCTGGAGGCCTTTTGTTACTTGCTTTTGAAATACTGAAGAATGCCTTATGTAAGCAGTGCAGTGGCGGTGTTTGTTGTGGTGGTTGCTGCTATTGTTCTGGAGAATGGTGGAAGGTTCCCAAATGGTTCACACTTATGTGCCATGCTGGTAAACACAACTCTTATTAAATTAGAAAAGCCTATTGACGTACATGTCTTCAGGCAAAATATGACCTGTTTTTAAAGAATCTGCCCAAGTGCAGACAATTGTGGTTTCATTTCTTATTTTGTCCTTCTGTGTTCTCCCATTGGGGGTCTAAGGCTTTATGCTGAGTGATGGCAGTGGAGAGGATAGGGCAGCTCATTCCCTCAAGGAGACCAATAAAGGAGGAACGAATCAAATAACTCTGCTATAAAAATGGGGCAGCTTAATTTTCTGTGCATAATTTTGCACACATAAAGCTATGTATTCTAGCCACGGCCCACATTAAACCATGAAATACTGTGTTATGGGATAGGTGAGAAATGGTGGGTGTCTTAAATGACTGATAGAAATATCTTGACATGTTATGTCTGCTGTGTGATTAGCACCAACTGAGTGAGGGAGCGAATGAGTGAGTGAGTGTGTGAAGGAAGGAATGGGAGTGGGAACAATGATTGGGAGACAAATACTGCTAATGAGATATGCTCTAAAAGATAAGGCAGATCTAGTGAGTTCAAGGCCAGCCTGGTTTATAGATGGAGTCCCCAGGACAGGTTCCAAAGCTGCAGGGGAACCCTGTCTCGAAAAAGAAAAAAAAAACGTTGTTGAATTATAATTCACATCACATAGAATTCACTATCTTAAGTGAGAAAGCAGGGTTGGTTTTATTTATTTTTGTTCTTGTTCTTTTGGTACATTTATATGGTTGCTGTTAGACACTCTTTCTCCCTCCTTCAGTCTATGTTAATGACCAATGGATATATTTTTTTGCTTTAGAACTACATAAAAATAAAAGCTGTTCTTTTAAATTTGTTTAGACCCTCCCAGAAACATCTTTGCCAAATTACGCCACAAATTTGAAAGACAAGAGTTCATTAGTTTCGTCTCTCTATAAAGTTATCCAGGAGCCACAAAGTGAGGTAAGTACTTTACAGTTTGTATTAATAGTATTAAGTTGATTATTTTAATTATCAGATATAGCATACATATGTAAAGTAAGAAAATGTAGCCGGGCTTTGGTGGTGCATGCCTTTAATCCCAGCACTCGGGAGGCAGAGGCAGGCAGATCTCTGTGAGTTCGAGGACAGCCTCCAAAGCAATACAGAGAAACCCTGTCTCAAAAAACCAAAAAAAAGAAAATGTGTATGTTTGCAAAACAAGAATAAAATATCAAAAACTAGAATCTTTACTATATCCTCAAGTCCATCTTTCTCCACATTTCCTTTTCTCTGTGTGTCTCTGACTCTCCATAACCTTGGAAAGTCTAGGTAACTGCATTGTTTTTAAGTCAGCAAATATTTATATATCTACTATGAGCCATTACTGTGATAGACATTAGGGGCTCAAAGATCAGCGATAGGACATCTTTATCCCCAAGAGAGATAAGTGTAAGAGACCAAGCAGCCATGTTTAATTGAGTCTCTTGATACTAGGTTCTGAGTTCAGTGCCCAGTGTAAAGAGTGGGGGAAAGACTGGAATTGTTATGGACTTGGTGCTGTTCTCAAAGTGAATTGGACTTCCACAGCTTTCTTGCCTTTCTGTCTTCTGTTGTGAGGTGACACAGAAAGAAGTCTCTTGGTCTGAAGAGCTGTGAAGCAATTCATTCTTTATAAATCACCAGGTATCATAGCAACAGCAGCAAAGTGAAGCAAAACGAAAACTAGACCATGAGCAAATACAGGTTTTCTATGTGGCAAGTAAAGCAAACACTCCTGGCAGCAGGAAAGTGTAGGGAGACTGGGGAAGAGCTAGGCATTGGCTGGATGGTATTGGGTCTGGCTAGTGCCTTCCCTGTTGAGGGACTAGAGAGTCAGAGCACTGGGGTAGATGGGATGGAGGTGCGTTGCATGATGCCTTTTGTTTTTGAGCTTGTGGAAGGATGTAATAGGTTGAAAGTCAATCTCAGTGTCTCTGTCTCTCTTTCTCTGCGTCTGTCTGTCTCTCCAGGGTCTCACTTTGTAGCTCTGGCTGTCCTGGAACTCATTATGTAAACCCGGCTGGCCTCAAACTCATGGAGATCCATTTGCCTCCGCCTCCAGAGCATTGGTGTTGCTGGCCACTAATCTCTTTATTCAGTGGTAGGTAATATCCTGCAGGTAATATCCTGCAGAGTCCAATCCTGCATGGGTCCCTGGATCTTTGCAATCAGACTGTACAAATCAGGGGATTTTGCTATTTGGGTCATTACTTTATGTCGGAAGGCATACAGAATAGTCCAGCTTCTACTTGTTATTCTGTGGAGTGCACTGTAAATGGATATGGAGATCTCCTGACACCTTGTCCTCACTTCATAATACTGAAGTTGCCCAGGGGTCCTTGACAGCAATCTTCGGCCTCCAAAGAGCTCAGGCTGCAGGAGTGTGCCACCATGTCTGGACAGCCCATTTCCTTGAAGGATTTTGCTTTAAACACCCCCACACACACCCAATTTTCTAGTGCTTTGTTCCTCCTAAACCCCACCTATGCAAGCAGTCCCTGGCTTTCTGAGAGCACTTGCTTTGCCTGTGACAGTGATCTATCGTGCATCTGTTTATCTGTTTGGTTTTGTTCTTTGTGGTTGAATAAAACTCCATTTTCTATATGCAGCACCCTTCTTTGCCTGTTACCTATTGATGCCGCAGCGCCTAGGCCAAGTCCATAATTGTGAAGAGTGCTGTGGTAAACATGGGTCTGCAGATGTCTTTACCATGAGCTGACTCAGATTCCTTTTTGTATATACCCAAAAGTGATATATCACAGTTGGGTTTTTGTTTTTCCAAAAGAGAGTTTCTCTGTGTAGCTTTGGGGGCTGTCCTGGAACTTGCTCTGTAGACCAGGCTGGTCTCGAACTCACAGAGATCCATTTACCGCTGCCTCCCAAGTGCTGGGATTAAAGGTGTGCTCCACCACCGCTCAGCCACAGTTCTATTTTTAATATTTGGAAATGCTGAGGTTTTTTTCTTTTTCATTTGTTCAGTGCTGGAAACTGAATCCAGGGCCTTGTTCATGCTAAGCAAGTGCATTACCACTAAGATATACAAATCCTAGCCAGAACTCGGGGTGTACTTTAAAACAGATAGCGGATATGTGATGATTAGGTTCTCATTAGACTACAAAAAGATCATTTAGGAGGTTGAGGTAGCTTGTAAAGTGCTTTCCATGCAGGCATGAGAACCTGAGCTTGGTCCCTAGAGCCCATGAAAAACCGTTGAATGGTGCTGCATGCTAGCAATCCCAATGCTTGGGAGGGGGATCCCTGGGGCTTAGCCATTCAGCCAATGTAATTTGCAAGCTGTCTCAAACCAAGGTAGATACCGCCTAAAGAACCACAGTTGAGGTTGGTCCTTGCCCTCCATGTGCATGAGTGCGCGCGCACACACACACACACACACACACACACACACACACACACACACACACACACGCACTCACGCGCGCACACATACACACACACACACACACACACTTAATATGAGGTACAGGCTTATCGTAACAGTTATTTAATAATCTAATGATCGTGTGGCAATGTTTCCATGGGGAAATATATTCCAAAATGTAACTGAGCCATTAGCAACCCAGCATGTTCAGTTGCACGCCTAAAATATATTCACATTATATATTGTGATTTTGTGACGTTTGTAAGAGTTAGAAGCTCTGGCTCCTTCCTGGCTCTTGTGAATGTGTGCTGTCTGTCATGATCTTCATTTCTGTATATGAACAATGTGACTGATCATATTCTACTTACAGTGTAATGGGAATTAATGTTTCTGTATGAATAGTACTTTGCAAGCTGTGAAACATCGAACAGATGTTGGTATTTATCTGTATTGACTTCAAATGCATAATTTTATTTAATCTTTTTGCAACATGATTTTTCTTCTCTTTAAATCTGTCTTCATTTAATTCTGCTTTCATTAAGCAAAAAATTCTTTTAATTTGGTATTTGAAACTGGTTATAAAGACTCTGAGTGTGTTTTGATTAAAATTGATTATGTGTTCTTACAGAGTGTCTTGAATGAATTTTCTAGCAAGGTTCATAATTGCAAATACTTGTTAAACTTAACCAAGCTTCCTGAATTGATTCAATTAAAGCTTGCTTGGGGATTTGGAAATAGGAGTGTTGGGCTGCAGGGAAGTCCTTAGGGCTTTTGATTTGTTTGAGACAATGTTACCTTTTGCTTTCTAACCATTGTTGTGATATAGGAAAAAATACCCCTTATGGAAGAGTAGCTGTCAGAGGTGGATGTGTTTGACTTAATACTTAGTTTACTTATTTAGTCTATTTGAAATCAAAATGTAATCTATTTCATTGGTTTCTCTGTGTTGTAATTATTAGTAATAGAAATCTGCTTGATAGCTTGATTTAATTTGTTGTCTGCTAATGAGATATATAGTTTATTCAAGTTCCCTTGAAAAACAGTACCTGTGACTCTCCTGACACATCTGACCATGCTTTGTGTTTGATTACAGTGCGTGACTTAAAGTAACACTTGAGAGACATGAGAGTCTCTTAACTTACTTTTCTGACTTTTAGGAGTCTTTAGTAAAGGCAGAGTTATCTGTACTAACATAATATAATTGGGAGTATAGTGAGAAAGAAGAAGGCTGTAGATGATCCTGACTTATATTATATGTAAAGCCAGGGACAGTAACCATGCTTCAACAGGGGTGTGGGCAACTAACGCCATAACTGTTCCACACATGGGAGAAAGCTGTGGGTCATGATTCTGTCCTAGCTTCTTCTGCTCTGTAGACCATCCCGTATATGTTGACTTATAATTTACTAAGAAGGAAGACATTAAGGAAGAGTTGCCCTGTAGCTTAGCTGAGAGGTAAGATGACATGACTTAAGTAGAGTACTCATTGAGAACTGTGGAGCATCGTGCTGACGTGGTACACCGTCCCTCCCTCCACTAGAATCGAAAGCTTTCTGAAATAGCTGGGAAGTGACTCTTTTTGCTTCAGGAAAATTAAAATATTTGTATATATCAGAGTTAACGATACTGAGAAACTTCTATAATTCATACAGTGGTGTCATTCACATGCAGTCCAGTTCATGTTTACCGTGTCGTCTTCTTCCAGTTGCTAGAGCCTGTGTGTCACCAGCTCTTTGAGTTCTACCGCAGTGGGGAGGAGCAGCTGCTGCGGTTCACCCTGCAGTTCCTCCCGGAGCTGATCTGGTGCTACCTCGCCGTGTCAGCCAGCAGAAATGTGCACAGCAGTGGCTGCATCGAGGCCCTTCTTCTAGGGGTTTACAACCTGGTTTGTATCTGATGGATTAACAAAATGCTTTTTGGAAAACTGCTTTTCATTTTAGTAAAACCACTATTCATTAAAAGAAGGGATAGCATGGTGACATGTGTCCTTAGTTCCAGCACTTGGGAGGCAGAGGCAGAGGCAGATGGTTCTACTTGAGTATGAGGTCAGCCTAGTCTACAGAACGAGTTCCAGGACAGCAAAAGAAAAAAGAACCTAATAGTATTGGGACTTCTCTATAATTATCTAAACCAACTTGCATAGGTTGAATGAAAGCTGAAACTTAGACCATTTGAGTTATAGAAATAGCAATATTAATAATAATAAAGTTATAGAGAGATAACAATAATGATAGCAATAACAACAACAACAATAATAATAACAATATCACCAGTGGGGTTTTATTTCATTGTGTTTAGAGACAGGGTCTCACAATTTTTTTTCTGGATCTTATTTTTTTCTTTTAATTTATTTTTTTTACTTAAATTAGAAACAAGTTTGCTTGATATGTTCTTGTCTTTTAAAAATTGTCTTAGAGGGAAGAAAGGGAAGGGAGAAATGTAATTAATATTATAATCTCAAAAATTTAAATCTGAAAAATTTGTCCTGGTAATTTAATTTTATTTTTAAAATGTTATGTGTGAAAGGTGACTGTTTTAAGATATTTTCTTTTACTTTTGTAGGAAATAGTTGACAAACAGGGACATAGTAAAGTATTGAGTTTTACAATTCCATCTTTATCCAAACCATCTGTATATCATGAAGTAAGTAGTTTTTTATCAAAGTAAATTTATTGGGTCCTAAACTCTCATAGTCCCATATATTAGGGTGTAGTTACCCATGCATAAAGGTGTATTATTAGTACCTCAAAAGGTACTAATTAGCACCACACAGAGTGTATACTGTTCAAAAATAAGTCAAAATCATTAAGCAGTGAACTAAGATCTAATAGCGAGAACCTTATTGAAAGGTTTTGTTTTCTTTAATCTTCATGTAATGGGTTAGACTCACCTTAATTTGTGTGTATGTGGGGGGGGGGTGGACAATTGTGTACTCCATGATAGAATTTGGGAATTAAACTTTCTGATTTTCATTTGTTAAAATGTTTTTAATTAATGAAAATGTGAAAGTGTTTAATTTTTATTAACTCTTGAAGTAGAAATTTGATAGGCAGTCTGAATATTTGTAAGGTGTGTGGTGCCCCTAGTAGGCGCTCTCTGTGCTTTGTGTGTTCTAAACGTCACATTCAACAGAACCGCATCTTTTCTCTAGCCTTCCAGCATCGGGTCTATGGCTCTGACGGAGAGTGCGCTGTCCCAGCATGGCTTATCAAAAGTCGTGTACAGTGGGCCCCATCCTCAGAGGGAGATGCTGACAGCACAGAACAGGTACACTGTGAAGAGCCAGCTCTTCTACGACACCACGCTGTTTAAAAACTATTTCAGGGTCGGGTCGGGTTGGGGAAAGGACCGAGAGGGAGAACAAGGAAAGAGACACCTTGATAGAGGAAGCATTTGTGGGGTTAATGAGAAACCTAGCACTAGGGAGATTCCCAGGAATCCACAAGGATGACCCCAGATAATAATCTAAGCAATAGAGTAGAGGGTACCTTAAATGCCATCATAGAGCCTTCATCCAGTAACTGATGGAAGCAGATGCGGAGATGCACAGCTAAGCACTGGGCTGAGCTCCTGGAGTCCAGTTGTAGAGAGGGAGGAGTGATAGATGAGCAAAGGAGTCAGGACCATCCTGCGGAGATCCACAGAGACAGCTGACCCGAGCAAGTGGGAGCTCACTGACTCTAGACTTACAGTTGAGGAACCCGCTTGGGATCAAACTAGGCCCCCTGAATGTGAGTGACAGTTGGGGAGCGTGCCAGTTTATGGGGCCACTGGCAATGGAACCAGTATTTATCCCTAGTGCAGGAACTGGCTTTTTGGAGCCCATTCCCTATGGAGAGTTACCTTGCTCAACCTGAATGCAGTAGGGGAGGGCCTTGGTCCTGCCCCAAATGATGTGACGGACTTGAATGATTCCCCATGGGAGACCTTGCCCTCTCTGAGGAGGGGGTAAGGGAGAGGGCTGGGGGGGGGTGGGAGGGAGGGAGGGAGGGAGAACTGGGATTGGTATGTAAAATAAGATTGTTTTAAAAATAGCAGAAGTAAATATAAAACAAGAAAACTATTTAAGTAAATTTATAGTGTTTAATGAGTTCTGTATAACAATTTTGTGGATATTGAATCATTTTATAAAAGAATCAAACATATCTAGGTTTGTCCTTGTACTTTGTTCCAGATTATCTGGAACACTGAATTTTTATGATGTATACTGTTACTTGCAAAGACTTCTTTTTCCTTATTATGTTTGTAATGTGTAAGCTAGTTCTATCACACAATATCTGTTAACATTATTTTGGTTTGCCTTCAGGTTTGAAGTGTTGACATTCCTTTTGTTGTGTTACAATGCTGCCTTAACCTATATGCCCAGTGTTTCTCTTCAGTCACTGTGTCAGATTTGTTCAAGGTAAATTTAAATTCTTTTTTTTTTTTTTTTTTTTTTTGGTTTTACGAGACAGGGTTTCTCTGTATAAATTCCTATTTTTTAATACTGGAATATATGAATGTAAGACTACTAGTTTGTTACATACCTAAATTATTTTTGTTTTGTGCAGTTGCTTGTTTAAAACATTATATAATTCAGTATACAGTTCAGCCCGTCAAGCACATAAAAGGTAACTTAGAAATAGTAGATACCAAAAACCACAGTGATGAATATCCAACTGAGTTGTTTGGATGGAATATTAAATCAGAGGGGTTATATTACTTATATTACATTTAAAATAATGGCATGGTCATAGCCTTTTAATTTGTGGAATGTGATTGGGTATTCCTTTTTATCTTCTTTTTTTGTGTGTGTGTGGTGCCAAAAAAGACACTATGTTTTAAGCCGGGCGTTGGTGGCGCATGCCTTTAATCCCAGCACTTGGCAGGCAGAGGCAGGCGGATCTCTGTGAGTTCGAGGCCAGCCTGGTCTACAAAGCGAGTTCCAGGACAGCCTCCAAAGCAATACAGAGAAACGCTGTCTTGAAAGAAAAAAAAAAAAGGACATTATGTTTTTCTTCCTTTAAAAAAATGTTTTGTTGAATAATTTTTAAAATTTGGGGCATGTTATACAAATATTAAAATCTTGATTTTAGCATTTGAACATTTAATAGCATATGTAGTGTTGTATGTTACATTTCTTATATTTGATAAATATGATCAGAATGATAATAATACCTCATTTTATTGGGAGATTATAGAATAATATTATTTTCCTTTGTGATATTCCATGACTCTCTAGTTTTCTATGATTAACATTTTTAAAACAATAAACAAAACAGAAACAACTGAGATTTTTACCTTTTACAAGTCAAGTAAATAAGGGCAATTATGGAGTTAAGGAGGTTAGGTAGAGATTCGCATTTGAGTAATTTATTAAGTAACAATTAGCCAGAAGAAGGGCATATTGGTTAACTTTTCTCATTGCTGTGACAAAATCCTGGCAAAAGCATCTTAAGTCACGAGAAGACTGTTTCGGCTCATACTCTCAGAATACAGTCCATCGTGACGTAAGGCATGCTGTAGTTGTGGACTGGCTGTCCAGGGGAAGCAGAGAGACGTGACCTCTGGTCCTTCGTGTTCTTCACTGCAGAACCCCGTGCATGGGATAGTACTGCCCACGTTCATTGGGGCAGGTGTTCCCTCAGTTAAACAAACCCCTCTGATAGCATCCTCACAGGTGCTCCAGGACCCCGTTTCCTAGGTGACTGTAAATCTTTTTCTGAAAAGCCCCCTGACATTGCACTCCTTCCACCTTGGGCGAGGGAGTCAGTTCATTTGGTGTACTTAATTTAGTAACAGGTATCAGAAGAATAGAAGACGGTTGGGAATCGGATTCCTCTGAGGGGAGGCTCGAGCTTCCCAGAGGCCCTTTTCTCCCCACCCCAACTTTGGGCACTTGGTGTGAGAAGTGAGGGGGCAGAGATAGGGCATGCTGGACAACACTCACAAGGGTGCAGAGACACAGGTGGACTCTTGAGAGTCTATTGTAGACCTGGGGGAGGGCAGGGCTGCGGCCAGACCCCAGGTAAGGCTGGAGATTTGGTGGATCCCGCTTTGGGCGTTTGCTTTCACTTTCTCAGCTTTGGCCTTTGGAGCAGTCTGGTCACACAAATGATCTCCTGGCCCTGACCACTGTGCCAGCCTTCCCTGGTGTACCTCCGTGGGCTTTGGCTCCTGTGCTCCCAAACTTGAGCTTGCAGTTGGCTCCGATTCCTGCTTCCAGATGCAGGGCGCCCTGCATTGGATATGCCGGGTCTAGGCCGCTCAGGTGCCATGCATCCACATTGCAGTCCTTGCAGCCTGAGGGTGCAGGGCCCCCATGGGGGTCCACTCCATGCACCTAATCTCGGTGGGGCCGTGTTGGGAAGGCGAGAAGGACTAGAAGGAGACCTCTGTGCTGCAGCTCACTTGCCGCCCGCATTGCTTCTCGTCACGAGTTTTTGTTCGGTTTAGTTTTATTCAAGTTACTTTCTTTGAAAGAAAAAAAAAAGCAAAACCTGTTGATTTCTCTTCAGAATTCTCTCTCAGGTGTTATTTTTAGATAGGGTATAAATAGTATGTGTGTCCTGGAACTCACCATATAGACCAGGCTGGCCTTGAACTCACAGATATCTGCCTGCCTTTGCCTCCCAGCTGCTAGGATTAAAGGTATGCATCACTATGTCTAGCAAAAGCATTACATTTTTTTATTTGTCTGAAATGTTCTATGAATATTTAATGAAATGACTCTAAATTATAGTAATTTTTCTGATCCTGTGGTTTGTACCAGGAACTTAATCAGGAATTAAAGGTCATTCAAAAGATCTGTTAATGACAAGATCCATGTAAGGTCCCCAAGATTACTGGTAATTAAATGGACCAAAATTAGCAAACCAACCAGCAAGTGTCTGATTCACAAGCTGCATAATCATATCACCTTTGTCTTTGCAAGCTTTTCCAAGTCTAACATATTCAGGGAAGTGTTACAGACAAATATTCAGTTTTGGAAATCGTTTTATAGATATTACATTTGTTATTTTATTGTTGGCTCATAAATATTAGAAAATCATCTGCACTAATGAATATGTTTATCTTGGTCTTTCCAGAATCTGTGTCTGTGGATATCCTCGACAACACATAAGAAAATACAAAGGCGTAAGTAGCAGGGTACCAATTTCATCTGGATTCATGGTGCAGATGCTAACAGGAGTCTATTTTGCCTTGTAAGTGTGTCTCATGTACAAAGCACACTGTTGGTTCTTTGGCGTAGTATAGCTTGCTAATCTCTTCCCTTCCCTTCCCTTCCCTTTCCTTTTCTTTTGAGTCAAGGTTTCTCTGTATAACAGTCCTGTGTATCCTGGAACTCATTTTTGTAGACTAGGCTGGCCTCTCAGAGATCCACCTGCCTCTGGAATTAAAACGTGCACCACCACCACCTGGCCAATCATCATATTTTTATGAAAGAATAGGAGTCAAGTTCTTTCTGTTTTTCTTTTTCTTTTTAATTTAAATTAGAAACAAGCCCGCTTCACATGTCAATCCCAGCTCCCTCTCCCTCCCCTCCTTCCCCGCCCCCCCACCAACCTCCCACTCTAGTCCCCCTCCACTACCCAGGGAGAGTGAGGCCCTTCATGGGGGATCCCCAAGGTTTGTCATATCATCCGGGTCAGGGCCTAGGCCCTCCCCCATGTGTCCATGCTGAGAGAGCATCCCTCCATGTGGAATGGGCTCCCAGAGTCCATTCGGATGCCTGGATAAATACTGATCTAGTATCCGAGTCCCCAAAGATTGCCGAGGCCTCCTCACTGACACCCACGTTCAGGGGGTCTGGATCAGTCCCATGCTGGCCTCTCAGCCATCAGTCTGGGGTCCATGAGCTCCCCCCTTGTTCAGGTCAACTGTTTCTGTGTGTTTTACCAGCCCGATCTTGACCCCTTTGCTCATCAATCTTCCCTCTCTGCAATTGGGTTTCAGGAGTTCAGTTCAGTGTTTAGCTATAGGTGTCTGCCTCTGCTTCCGTCAGCCACTGGATGAAGGCTCTTGGATGGCATATAAGGTAGTCTTCAATGTGATTATAGGAGAAGCGCATTTAAGATAGCCTCTCCACTATTGCTTAGATTGCCAGTTGGTGTCATCCTTGTAGATCTCTGGAAATCTCACTAGAGCCAGATCTCTCCTCAAACCTATAATGACTCCCTCTATTGTACCTCTCATCCTGCTCTCCTCTTTTCTTCCCCCGACTCAAGCTTCCTGCTCCCCCATTTCCTCATCTCCCCTCCTCTCCTCCCCCTCTCTTTCTCCCAGTTCCCTCCCTCCTCCTCCCATGTTCCCAGTCCACTCAGGAGATCCTGTCCCCTTCCCCATCTCTGGGGTACCATGCATGTCTCTCTTAGGGTCCTCACTGTTTCCCAGCCTCTCTGGCGGTGAGGATTGTAGGCTGGCATCCCCCTGATTCATGTATAAAATCCATAAATGAGTGCGTACATACCATGTTTGTCTTTTTGTGACTGGGTTACCTCACTCAGGATGGTCTCTTCTAGTGCCATCCATTTGCTTGTGAATTTCAAGATTCCATTGTTTTTTTTCTGCCGAGTAGTACTCCATTGTGTAAATGTACCACATTTTCTTTATCCACTCTTCAGTTGAGGGGCATCTAGGTTGCTTCCGGGTTTTGGCTATTACAAATAATGCTGCTATGAGCACAGTGGGACAGACATCCTTGTTGTGTGAATGTGCCTGTTGTGGTGGAATCAAGTTCTTAATACTTTTTATCATTTATAAAACATGGATTTTAAAGTTGTGCAACATTTCAAACTGACTAAAATACTTCATCATTTTTTAAAAATGCAGGGTCAGAATGAAATTGGCTAAAATGTCAATATGCTTAGCTCTTCTATACATGACTTTTTTTGCTATGATTTTCAAATTGGATTTCTAAAATCCCAAGGAATATTTTTTTCTAGAAATTTTAGCTATTCAAAAGCACTTTAGAGAATCTTCAGTGTTGGGTACCAGTATATATCTGGATCCTGTCTTGTACTGTGTAATTCTCACATTACACAGATGGTAAGGCACTTTACATTATATTCACTTGATACTTTAATTTACTCTGGCAGATAATAAGCTTCTTGAATCGGGGAAGAATTTATAACTTAAGCCAAATCTGGCCTGCACCTTGTAAAGTTTTAGAGTTGTATTCCTGTGTTTGCACACTGGCTGTGGCTGTCTTCCTGTTGTAATGGCAGAGTTGAGTAATTCTGATAGAGAGGACATGGCCACAATTTAAAACATTGGATTTGGGGGGTTGGTTGTCATTGTTACAGACACAGCGAGGCCTTGAACTCCTTTTCCTCCCAAGTCCTGAGATTATAGATGTGTGTCAGCATACCTAGCTCTAAAATACTTCTTTAGTGGCTCTTAAAAGAGACTGTTATAAGCTTTGTGTTAGATCATTAGTATTGCCCCACAGGGTTTGAATTTTTTCATTTTGAGTACTGGAGCTGGAGAGATGGCTAAGCAGTTAGGAGCACAGGCTGCTCTTCCAGAGGCCCTGAGTGGTGTCTCACAACCATGCCTTCTTCTGGCATGCAGATATATATGAAGACAGAGCACTCACATATAAAAAATTAATTAGGCCGAGCGTTGGTGGCGAACGCCTTTAATCCCAGCACTCAGGAGGCAGAGGTAGGCAGATCTCTGTAAATTTGAGACCAACCTGGTCTACAATAGCTAGTTCCAGGACAGCCTGCAAAGCCACAGAAACAGCCACAGAAACCCTGTCTCAAGAAACCAAAATTAATTAATTAATTAATTTTTTAAACAAGAATCATTTTGAGTGTCTTCTGATGATCTGTCTCCATGCTTAGCTTAACTTTTCTGTGACTTACTAGACTTGATCTGTAGTCTAGTCCAAGGCTGTTGAAGGTTTTTCATTTCTTACTGTGTTTTGCTTCTACTGTTTTTGTTCTGCTCTTTCTTATAGAGCATATCTCTTCTGAAATCTCTATCTGTGTGTGTTACCAGTCTTTTCCACCAGAGCATTTAAAGTATTGATCATAGCAATTTAAGCTACCCTATAACCTAAATATTTGGGTCACCTCTGGATTTAGTTCTTTTATTTATTTAGTGGTACTGTGGATTGGACCCAGTGGCTCATATAAGTACTCTACCGCTTACCTGAATCTCTGGCCTTGAAATTAATTCAGTTAATTACTTCGTTTATTGACAGTGCTCTTTGTTCTTATTTATAGTATGCCTTGTAATTTTTGATTGTTCGTTATCTGAATCAATAGTAGGGCAGTAGAAACTGATATAAATATGATTTATGCCTGAAAATAAGAATGATTCTCTTTTGGGGGTACTAATGAAATTTTTTAGGTAATGCTATGACGTTGTCAGAGTCAGAGCCCAGGGCCCTGGCAGCCTTAAGGAGAATTAGTAAAAAGCAGAAAAAAGAGTTCTATTGAATGTAGCCATATTGGGAGAGGAGCAAATTATAGAGGACTAGAGGGATGCATCGCTGCAGTGCACCCCTTGTGGATCCATCATTGTCTGTTCCAGTCTCTCTTACAAGGCATGGTGACAAGTTGTTGACTTATATTCCTGGGAGATAAGCTCCTTCTCTGGCAGGCACTATAACCTCAGGCCTTTTCTCCTCCCAACGTGAGACTGCCACGGAAACTCAGTTTCCAAAGGGAAGGGCACAGGTGTATCTCTTTGTTCTTGCCAGGATGGTTTCAGCAGGGGTTACCTTACTGTTGCCATAGTTACATGCACACTGCAAATCCCCCTGCTCTTACCTAGTATTTCAGCGGGAGCTGGAGTTTCCATCCTTCAGCTCTCTCTGTATGCCTGCCCCTCAGAGGGGGTCTCTTCCCCCTTTTCTTAGCCCCCTTCAGCAATAGAATGTTATTCTTTGATTCTCAATGTACACTAGCATGGCTAGGGAGACTTCTTGTCCCTGAGTGATGTGGGGCAGGGTAGGGGGTGGTCCTCAGTGCTCTTGCCTCTCCTTCAAAAGTAGAGAACCCCTAGTTCTCTCAGCATAGAATGGGGTTTATATCCTCTTTTTCCTCCCTTCAGAACCACAGTTCCTCATCAGCTATGCCCTGGGGGTTATAGGGTAATAGGATTGGCTATCCTCTCCCTAAAAGCCGCAGAACTGTTGTTCATAGGGAAAAAAGTCCTTCTACTTTCCCATGGCAGTGACCACTTAGCTCAATCAAGCCTGCGCTGTAGGGTAAAAGAAACCGACTTTGGCCCTGAAATCAGAACCATCTCTGCCCCTGATTAGCTGAAACGTGAAACCAACCAATCCCTGAGCAGCCTGAGTGAACCCAGAGCCAGTGAAAGAAATACACCCAGGATCTTGAAACCTAAGCCAGTGAAGGAAACATTTTATTCCTGAACCCAGAACCAAAGAAAAACACCCTGACTTTGAAACCAGTGCCAAAGAAACATACTTTCAAAAAGGAAACAGTTCGGCCCTGAAATGAAAGCCATCTCTGCCTGGGACCCACTAAGCTAACCAATCCCTGAGCAGGAAAACTAACCAATCTCTGAGCAGGAAAATCATCTCCCTGGGAAAACTCTGCCCCTAAGAAGCTGTATATAAGCCCTCTGCCTGCTCAGTTGCTGGCTACCCTTTTCCCACCCTGGCAGAGGCAGTCACTCTCCTGGACTCCTTCCCAAATACATCTCTTTCTCCAAAGTCTTAGGCGAAGATCTTCATTTGCTGCTGCTTCTTCTGAACTTGTGAGACGTTCCTTTAGTGAGCTGAGCAAGTCTGTAGCAAAAAAAAAAAAAAAAAAAAAAAGTCACAACTCTTCACAGGAGGAGAAAGCTGCAGTTCTGCAGGGCTTAGCAGAATAGCTGAAGAAGTCCTATCTTGGGGGACAGAGCAGAGCTCAACTGTAGCAGCTTCTCCAGGAGAGGAGCAGGGTTACTATAGACTGCAGGGAGATAATCCCCTACCACACCCTAGCCTCAGGTAGCCTAGCACCTTATAAGTCAGGACATCGTTCTCTCCAGGGCTGAGCTGTCCTGTTGCAGCTCCAACATCCAGAGCTGTCCTAGGCAGCCTGGTTTCCCAACAAGTCAGGGCACCTTTGCAGCTCACATTTTAGTGCTGAAACCAGGCACTCCCACTCGCTTACAGGTGCCACCAAAGGCCACCTTTTCTGGTCACTAGTTGTGCTTCCCATGTGCTCTGTTTCCTTATACAGGAGGTTGTGGAAGCCTGTGTGGTGGTGTGAGCTGTCCATGTATATGCTCCAGAGATTTTGTATGTGCTGCTAGCTCCAGAACCAGCTTTGTGATGTGCTAGAACTTGTTAGAAAGCTTGCCTGAATTATCCCTATTGGATGCCTAATGGCCCTCCCTCCTTTGGGTTCAGGCTATTTGGTTGCCCTGTGCCCTCAGCTCTTTGATGGATTCATTAGAAGTTAGGATTTTGGTGATAACCTGAGTTTACCTTGGCCTTAGGCCGGGAGTAATGCCTTTCCCTATCAGGCCTCACTTGTCCTCTCGATGTAATTCACATTTCTTTATTTGTTGACAGATGATCAAGCCATTATGTCTCTGTTGGCTTTTATCACTCAGTTGGTTTTAGGAAGGGTTTGCTGTATCATTGAAAGTTACACATATACAGTACATACATGCTGATTTTCTTTACTTCTCTCTCATGTTTGCAACATGAGCTGTGTTCCCTTCTAAGTGGCCATCAGAATGCAAAGGAAAGTAGGTAGGGTAGGGTGGGTTCTCATTAAAACCATGGAAACTACAGAGTAATTTGACCATAAATTGTTTGGAACATTATTCTAAAGTATGTAATTTAGTATGTTCTTCTGAGTTACTTTGACAGTGTAAGGTGCTTTCAAATTGCCTTAGCTCTTTGATTTCTGTTCTATAAATAGTCATGTTCCTTAGAGAAAAAATGTACATGTATAAAATATTCTTTGCTATTAATAGACTTTCAGATAATAGTAACTCAATGACTTAAAATGCATTCTTTAGGAGAATAGGATGGTAAGCGGTGTGCTAATGTGGCCTGTTGCTTTCTTTAGTAGAGATAAATAGTTCCTTATTATGTTCTGTTCTGTTTTATAGGATAAATTAAAAATAATACTTTCTCTGTCTAACTCCCATGACTTTGTAGATACAATGGAGAATGGGATCTGGCGCAGAAAGCATTGGATGATATTATATACAGAGCCCAGCTAGAATTGTATCCAGAGCCACTGCTGGTAGGTTCCTTGATTAAGTTTGCAAATTTTAACTTATAATTTTCCAGTTTAGAACTATGCATTGAGAAGTAATTCATAGCATATTAAAATGTGGTTATTATCAGTGTATTGCATTTAAAAGCACTTATATAATTTGGAGATTTAATTAGACTCACTTAAGATGTTTAACTGATAGTATTTTCTTTTGCACTTAAGAATTTCACCATATAGATACGTTTGTCAATCAGCATTCAACATTGAGAAAGAAACCTAGCTTAATATCTAACCATCACAAACCACATCCCATTCACACTGTTTTAAAATATAAGCATCCCTCTGACCCTGTTACTCTTTATTGGTGGGTATATGGACCATCATATAAAATACCTTGGGGAAAGTACTCTTTTTATAAATTCATTGACACTTAGTCTTATATTTTATCGAAAAGTAAATACCACAGCTGTTGATTGATCTTAAAATTTATTTTTCCTTTTAGGTTGCTAATGCAATAAAGGCTTCATTGCCTCATGGTGCCATGAAATCTAGTAAGGAAGGCACAAGGTGTATTCAAGTTGAAGTCACACCAACTTCCTCTAGAATATCAAGAAACGCAGTTACCAGCATGTCAATAAGAGGTCACAGGTGGAAACGACACGGTAAGTGCTCTCCAGATGTGGGCATTGGTGGCTTTCACAGGTTACTCTGCCACTGTGGTGCTAGAACTTGTAACTTTAGGAGATAGCACCACCGTAACACGGGAAAGAACACGCTGTCTCATCCTCTTTGACGCCTGGCTTCTCTTCCAGGGGCAGTAAACATTGAGGGGAATGGACGGTCTTATGTTAGACATATGAATGAGGAACTGTGTAAAATTTACTTACTGCAGTGGAGTAGGAGAGTAAGAAAAATACACTTTAATTCCTCGTGTATTTTCAGTTGCTATTCTTGAGTAGTTGAACATAGCCCTTAGTGAATGTTCTTACTCTCAGTCAGGAATTCAGCATGCAGGGTTTCTCACATTTTGAGCAAAACTACCGGTAACCTTACTTACGTTCTGTTTGGACTCCCTGGCAAAGAATGCCATGTTGTTGGTACAACACCAGGTATTTCTATTTTGCAAATTCATTTTCATTCAAGATTGTGTCAGTATTCCTTATCAGTTTTGTTTTATGATTTTAAAATGTTGCTGGAAGTTAATTTCACTCACCCTGCTACCTCCATGCTTTCCCATTTCCCTCTCTTCTCTTTTAATCTACTGCTTGTTTAATTCTTCATTCCTTTTAAAACTTCTTTCTAGCAGTGATAGTAGCAAGAACCAGAGGGTTCACATCACCCTCCTCAGAAGGGACCTTTGCATGGGAGGCAGAAAGCTCCCACATGAGCATCAGTATGTGTTAAGGGGAAAGCCTACTCTGCCTTCTTCCTCCTCTACACTGAAATCAAAATTGCAGCTCAGCTTGATAAACTGTAACTCGTAAAGTGTTCCCTGAGGAGAAGATGGGAAAAAGAGAAAATGGGAAGAAAGAGCATCATAACAGAAAGCTGATCCTGACTGAGAAGGCTTGCCCTTTCCCCTTCATACATGCTAAGAGAGAACATGCCAAAAAAGAACAAGAGTGAAGTCGTACAATTTAACCAATGGTCATTTTTGATCCTACTCATTTTTAAAGTCACTGCAGTCCTGAAAGTCCAACAGGGAGACAAAAGAGGTGGTGATGTTTGCTGTTAGGCAAATAGTCTACTTGCCAACCCCAAACATACTTCATTTTCTTCAGTGAAGTTATGCTGTTAAATGGGAATACATTTCAGAAAGAAAGTAATCTAATAAATATGTGGTATGCTAAAGATCAGTGATTTTGCCCAGCTTCGTTGTATGAAAATAGGTGGAAATACAACAAACCAGATCGCACTGGCCTTTGTGGACACGTGGACATAATCACTCTCAGACTACTGCTTCTGAAAAGTACAAGAATGAATTCTAATTTCTATTCTACTTCCCCTTCTTGCTGTTTAGATGGACATATTGGAAAGGTGGGGGTCATACAGTTCAAATGTGAGAGAAATATTGATGTCCCTGTATGTGTGTGTGTGTGTGTGTGTGTGTGTGTGTGTGTGTGTGTACGTGCGTGCGTGCCCAGGTATACATCTAAGACAAAGAGATACATATTCTGCAACAAGATGGAAGTTATTTTTCAGAAACATTAATAGGAAAAAATGACCCAAACAAGATAAAAAGGCTGCTTGCATGTGTTGTGTCTGGGCTGCTTTTATGGGTCTGTGTTCCATTTTGACTGCTACTTGCAGGGTTGCACGCCATCTCAGGCTACAACGTCATTTAAGTAGCTTTTTTATTTCTTGTTCTTTGTTTATTTAGCCTTCACAACACATGAGCACCCCTTGTTTATGACAGCAAAATATCATAGATGAGAAAATAGAAGAGAATGGTCTATAGAAAGAAAAGGGAGGCACACCCATAAGCAGATACAGAATATGGATTGGTCTTATTTGTCACCTTCTGTGGTGTGAATGCCTCTTACCCACTGGGCTATAATAAAATAGTGTTTGTTTAGTCTTATCTGTCTCTATAGGTAAGCTGCAGTATCCTTTTTAAGGGTAGTTAGTCTTGCTTCTCCTTCTTAGTGGATTTCTATTGCTATAACGAAATACTCTAACCAGCTCCCACTAGGACCACTTGTGAAAGATTCCACTGCCTCTCACACCATCACACTAGGAGCCTAGCATCCAGCACTAACCCGTATAGAAACCACACCTTCCTAGAGAAGCACTGTTCATGAAGTACCATGTTCTGCTCAGTTCCGCCCTTTCCTGTGTCCTTTTGTCATGTCTGTGATTTCTGCTGTCTAACCAGCACTTGATTTTTGTGGAAAAGATGGTTATCATTGTATACTTCCTAAATATGTAGACAATTTTCAAATTAAAATAGATTTAAATTTTTCATTATATAATTATATATATGAAAATTTTTGCAGCAAAGTATAAATAAAACATTTATTTAGAAATAGTATGAAGGGGAAAAACAGTACAAAAGGACTTGTAGATTCCAGAGTGGCCCACAGTGGCCCTTCTATATGGTGTTTCTGAAGAAGCATGGTACTGCGGAGGTCACTTCAGTTATGACTACAAGACATTGAGAGTTCCTGTTTTGTGGAACCCTAAATATGCTTTCTCTTCAACTCATCTCCCCACTCTTGCCACAGCCATCCTCATGGGAGGGTGTGTTTCTTTCTGAAGCTTTCACCATGTGATGCAGTTAGCACTGGGAATCTGTAACCCTACACTAGTGGTGATGGAGCCTGGGAAAGAAGGCAGAAAAGCAACATCAGTTCTAAGGAATATTCCGTTTTTTCGTTCTTGACTCCTTTGTTTTTCCACTTGGGAGAAAGACCACAGCAATTCTATTCTTTTGAACTTTGCCTTAGTTACTATTGCTGTTGCCATAATCAAGGCAACTTATAAAAGAAAGAATTTGCTGGAGGCTTACAGATTCAGCAGGTTAGAGTCCATGACCATCATGAGGAGCATGGCAGCCTGTAGGCAGGCATAGTGCAGAAGCAGTAGCTGGGAGCTCATCCCTGCTTCACAAGCCGGAGGGAGGGGGAGAGATAGGGAGGAAGCAGACAGAGAGAGAGAGAGAGATCTAATTGGGAATAGCATGAGTTTTTAAAACCTCAAAGTCCACACCCAATGCTTGATCTCCTCCAACAAGGCCACATCTAATCTCAAACCATTCCACCAACTAGGGACCAAGTATTCAAATATCTGAGCCTATTGGGGCCATTCTTATTCAAAACCACAGTTGCTGTGGCAAAATACCCTGAAGAAAGAAACTTAAGGGAAAGGGCTAGTTTTGACTCACAGTTTGAGGGTATAGTCCTCCCTGTGGAGCAAGGCAGCAGGAGTGTGAGGCAGCTGCCCACTGTGTCCCCAGTTAGGAAGAAGAAGGGGAAGCATGCCTGCTTGTTCTCTACCTCTGATACAGTCTGGAACCCCAGTCCAGGGAATGGTGCTACCCAGAGCGGCTGGTTTCCCCCACCTTGTTTAGCTAATGAAGACAATCCCCATGAAGTAGAGTGCAGAGCTGAGCAGGTGGACAGCTGAGACTGACCATCCCAAGCCTTTCCTTTTTCCGCTTGTATTTACTTGTTCTTACTGTTCTCTGTCTTTTCCCCCTCGCTCCTTTATACTTGATTAGAAGGAGTGGGTAAATAAGCTTCTCCCAGGGAAAAAGCAGGCAGAAGTTTCTTTATGTAACTTTTCTTTCTGTGTTTATAATTCAGTAACGTAGTGGTTTGTATGTCTCTCAGTCACCAAAGATTACAGCAAAGCAAACAAATACATTCAATTTTAGCAATTCATCACACTGATTCTTTTCTACTATTAGTATATTCTTCTAGTCCAGACTCATGTTTTGTTTTTTATTTATTAATTTTGAACCATTCTAATTACTTGTAACAAAGTATTTCTGAGCTATTCTAGGATGTATTTCAGGATTCTCTGAAATGTCATGGGTGTGACATTCGCTTCTTAAAGAATTGCCTGCCCACAGCTTGTATTATGATGGAAAATATCCATGAAGGTGAAAGCTACTTGAGTTCTAACAGTCGCTCACGTTCCAGAACCCAAATCCCTCCCTGTCTGGTTGAATTAGGACCAGTTTTGACATTTGCTTGGTCGTGTGTTTTACTTTTTAATTAAAGACTAGTTTTTTTTTTTCAGGGCAAGTTTAGATTCACAGCAAAACTGAGTGGAAAGGATGTGAATTTTCATATCTGCTGTCACCACTATCTTACTGTCAAGCAGCAGCACCATGGTGTGCTTAAAGGCCCTGGGTTAATAGTTTGATGATAACCCATCCTATTTCAGCTCAGTAGATTAGCAACAGAAGGCTAATTCTACAGATAGGTATCACTTTAGAGAGAGCTATTAGACAATTAATTGCATGTTGATCTCCACATGTTTTTCTCTTGATTGTTTTAATATTATAGTGAAATATTTCACTCAATGTTGTGCCTTTCAAATTCTCCAGGTCTTAAGTCTTTGAAAAGGTTTTAGTGATTCAGTCTATGTCTGTGCTTCAGTTTGGAAATGGAAGTTATAATGTACAGTTACTGCTTTGACTTTTCATAATTTCATGATTAATATCCTTATTTATAAGGTGATAATTTAATTTTCAACCCTGTTGTGTTTCCTTTTGTTCCATGGTGGCGAATAATTCAAGGCAAAGATCTATTTTTCAAATACAGATTTTTAAGGCACTTATTTGTTGAGGCTATATAGAAAGCAGAAGGCAAGTGGAGAAAAAAATACCATTGCACTTTTTAAAAAGTTAAATTAAGGATAAATAGGTTGTGATGAGAAAAAGTTAGAAATGAGAATTCCAGTAAGAAAAACAAGCTAAAGTTCGATAAAGCCATAGCATTATTTTTAAAACCGAAAAGACAATTTTACTTATTTTCTTTTAAAAGTAATCATAGGAAGAAAAGAGAAACAAAGCATTTCTTTATGCTTTATTCTGTGGTCTTGAGAGTCTCAGTAGAGCCAGCAGCATCTGCTTCTGCCTTTGCAGCTGTGGGAGCCTGTCTTCCCAGAGTCCTCCTTTGCAGCTGTGGGACCCTGTCTTCCCAGAGTCCTTTGCAGCTGTGGGACCCTGTCTTCCCAGAGTCCTCCTTTGCAGCTGTGGGAGCCTGTCTTCCCAGAGTCCTCCTTTGCAGCTATGGGACCCTGTCTTCCCAGAGTCCTCCTTTGCAGCTGTGGGACCCTGTCTTCCCAGAGTCCTCCTTTGCAGCTGTGGGACCCTGTCTTCCCAGAGTCCTCCTTTGCAGCTGTGGGAGCCTGTCTTCCCAGAGTCCTCCTTTGCAGCTATGGGACCCTGTCTTCCCAGAGTCCTCCTTTGCAGCTGTGGGACCCTGTCTTCCCAGAGTCCTCCTTTGCACCTGTGGGAGCCTGTCTTCCCAGAGTCCTTTGCAGCTGTGGGAGCCTGTCTTCCCAGAGTCCTTTGCAGCTGTGGGACCCTGTCTTCCCAGAGTCCTTTGCAGCTGTGGGACCCTGTCTTCCCAGAGTCCTTTGCAGCTGTGGGACCCTGTCTTCCCAGAGTCCTCCTTTGCACCTGTGGGAGCCTGTCTTCCCAGAGTCCTCCTTTGCAGCTGTGGGACCCTGTCTTCCCAGAGTCCTTTGCAGCTGTGGGAGCCTGTCTTCCCAGAGTCCTTTGCAGCTGTGGGAGCCTGTCTTCCCAGAGTCCTTTGCAGCTGTGGGACCCTGTCTTCCCAGAGTCCTCCTTTGCAGCTGTGGGAGCCTGTCTTCCCAGAGTCCTCCTTTGCAGCTGTGGGAGCCTGTCTTCCCAGAGTCCTTTGCAGCTGTGGGACCCTGTCTTCCCAGAGTCCTTTGCAGCTGTGGGAGCCTGTCTTCCCAGAGTCCTTTGCAGCTGTGGGACCCTGTCTTCCCAGAGTCCTCCTTTGCAGCTGTGGGAGCCTGTCTTCCCAGAGTCCTCCTTTGCAGCTGTGGGACCCTGTCTTCCCAGAGTCCTCCTTTGCAGCTGTGGGACCCTGTCTTCCCAGAGTCCTCCTTTGCAGCTGTGGGACCCTGTCTTCCCAGAGTCCTTTGCAGCTGTGGGACCCTGTCTTCCCAGAGTCCTTTGCAGCTGTGGGACCCTGTCTTCCCAGAGTCCTCCTTTGCAGCTGTGGGACCCTGTCTTCCCAGAGTCCTCCTTCGCAGCTGTGGGAGCCTGTCTTCCCAGAGTCCTTTGCAGCTGTGGGACCCTGTCTTCCCAGAGTCCTCCTTTGCAGCTGTGGGACCCTGTCTTCCCAGAGTCCTCCTTTGCAGCTGTGGGACCCTGTCTTCCCAGAGTCCTCCTTTGCAGCTGTGGGACCCTGTCTTCCCAGAGTCCTCCTTTGCAGCTGTGGGACCCTGTCTTCCCAGAGTCCTTTGCAGCTGTGGGACCCTGTCTTCCCAGAGTCCTCCTTTGCAGCTGTGGGACCCTGTCTTCCCAGAGTCCTCCTTTGCAGCTGTGGGAGCCTGTCTTCCCAGAGTCCTTTGCAGCTGTGGGACCCTGTCTTCCCAGAGTCCTCCTTTGCAGCTGTGGGAGCCTGTCTTCCCAGAGTCCTCCTTTGCAGCTGTGGGACCCTGTCTTCCCAGAGTCCTCCTTTGCAGCTGTGGGAGCCTGTCTTCCCAGAGTCCTTTGCAGCTGTGGGAGCCTGTCTTCCCAGAGTCCTTTGCAGCTGTGGGACCCTGTCTTCCCAGAGTCCTCCTTTGCAGCTGTGGGACCCTGTCTTCCCAGAGTTCCTGGCACCGCAATTCCACCATGCTATCTGTGCTTGACCACCCCAGACTTTCCCTTCTCACGTCTCTTCCAGAGAAAATTTACTGTTTTTTGTTTGTTTCCCACAACTACCACCATTATGATTCATTCTTCCTCCACTTTAAAAAAAAATTGCCTACATGGGAACAACAGAAGCTAATTTCCGTTTTCTCAGAATGATTACTGAAATACCACTGCCATTTTATATAAGTCCCTAATTAAGTTAGGAAACTGACATATGGTTGCAAATAACAAGCACAGGCAACTTTGCCAACAAGTATCTAATAATCCACTGAACCCCCAAGTCTTCATCTCTACATCCTTCCCTCTGTGTGTTTGTCCAGGGATGGCAGCAGCGAGGACAAAGCATTTTGTGTACTTTGAAGGCACTAGTTCCTTAAGAATTGCTTTGTTAGCTATTCAGTAATCATGTCTTGATTAGTTTATACTAGCTAATTGCCGTTCAAATGATATCCCCTCCTAAAACTAACTTCTGAGTGTTCTTAACGTGAAATGAATGTACTGACTGAGAGTACTGTCCAGTGCAAGCGTGCATGTAACACCAACAGTATGTCTAATGTGCTTGCTGTTGTGGAAATGCCCTCAAGTACCTGACATGTCATTACTAGAGCTTAATACCTAGCTAGCATCTTACTTTTATCTTGTTAATGTCAAAATAAGAAATAAACCTCACTTGGATTTCTCAGTTACATATAGTTACAACTGTTTGCAACAGGAAAGTGTCAATAATAAAGTATAATGAAAATAATATTTCTAAACTAGATCCTTTGAACTTCACCCTACTATTGACCCTACCATATGCTGAATGCTTTTTTTTTTTTTTCTGAGACAGGGTTTCTCTGTATTGTTTTGGAGACTGTCCTGGAACTAGCTCTTGTAGATCAGGCTGGCCTTGAACTCACAGAGATCTGCCTGTTTCTGCCTCCCGAGTGCTGGGATTAAAGGCATGAGCCACCAATGCCCAACTGAATGCTTAATTTAAAAACATTTTTTTTTAGTGGTGGTAGGGATTAAATCCAGGGTTCCCATGTGCTATATCCCTAACCTTTGAGTTTTTGAGGTAGAATCTCTGTATGTAGCCCAGGTTAGCCTTAAATTCAGAAGCCCCATTCTTCAACACTTGGGTACCTTTTAATTAGTGGGTATTTTTAATTAGTCCTACTTTTTAAGTATTTTGACTTAGAATTTCCAGCAATACAAACCTCTAAGTGGTGAAAAATAATTGCAAATAAAAGATAATATGTGCTTTTAAGTTTTCTAACATGGTGACCAAAAACAATTACTTTGAGAATTTTAGAACATTTTACTATGTGGAAGAATCAGATTAATGCAATTTTAGATATATTGAGCCCAAAGAAAAAGCAATTGAAAGTTATTATATCAAGCAGTTTGATTACAATTTTGGTTTATAAAATTGTTTCTATTTAATGGATACCATGATACTTAAAGCTAAGAGAGATAACATAGTTCAAAGAGACTTGTAATTATGTTATAAAAATACCAGAAAAAGAGGTCTGTGTCATAATTTGGTGAGTGATTTAGTGCTCTCTTAGTAGATGAGTAAAAAAGAAATAAGATTCAGAGGCTGGGATATAGCTAAGTAAGTAAAATGCTCGTCAGGCAAGCATCAGGACCTGAGTTCAGATCCCAGCACCTACACAGGAGCTGGGTTTGGTGATGCGGGTCCGTGACTCCAGCGCTGGGGGCTGGGTGTGGAAGACAGTAGGTAGGATCCTTGGAGTTGGCTGGTCAGCCAGTCTAGCCGAGTTAGTGAGCTCCAAGCTCAGTGAGAGACCCTGTCTTGAAAAAAACAAGTTGAAGATCTGTGACTGAGCTCTGGCACACACAGACACACAAATGCAAAAGATACAATATGTACATAAAGGAAGTTATTTAAACTGGCTAGTGCTGTAGAGGGTGTTAGTACGTTTCTGTTGTGCAGTACCTTTCTGTTGTGCGTGCCATTGATGAAGAAAGTAGTTACTTTCTAACTGTTGAAGGAATGTAAAGTCATAAATGTGTTTCTAGGAAAATATCTTTAAAATAGTTGTTTATAAGCATCTCAAACCACTTAAGATTGCCTCTCTAGATACTGGAGAAGATAAACTCATAAATCTTGAAGTGGAATATTTATTTTGTGAGTCTGATTTTATTACTTAATGAGAAAGGGCTTAAACTGAGAGAAATAAAAGTTGATGAGAATTTTTTAAACATTTTGAGAAATAGTGATCATTTTAAACTTGGGAATTGGTTATTATTTGGGAATCCCTTCTACATCTCCAATTAGAAAATCACAATTCTAAGCCAGGCTGGTGACTTTCAGGCGTAGTCTGAGCACCATGAGCTGAGATGGAGTATCATGGCGGCCAGGCCAGCCTGGCCTGCTCAGGCTGCTCCGGACTTTCAGGTGTAGCTCTCTGCTCTTGTTCCATCTTCCATCTTTCCGGGCTCAGGCAGCAGCTGGTTGACTCTGGTCCATGTTTGCTTCTTCTGGAAGCCTTTGATTTCTTCTGAAGATTACTGGCCCAGACTGAGTCTTAACCACAGTTCTTCCTCTTTCTAACATGGGTAATACTTTGTGTCCAGTGTTTTGTGTTAAACAGTGTGACTTCTGTTGGATTAAAATGATAAAAAGTATGCAGGTGGTTGATCCATGTGCCTGTCAGTGGCTGCCTTTACAGTCTGCAATGCCAGTTACCTACTGCCTACACCTCACTTTAGAGCATTTCCACTCGGCTCCCCAGACACTTTCCTTCTACCCCTTGGATGTCCAGTCATCTCTGATTTAGGGCCCTTCACTAGTTCGTTGGGGTTTTGGCTGAAATTTGAATAGCAAGAAGGCACCTATTTGTACCCTTCTTCCAGATTGTTCTGTAGCCAACATCTTTTCATCATTCAGATCTCAAATACTCCTTCCACAGAGAACCCTCCCAAAGTGGCCATCTGAAGTAGCCTTGCCCCTCTTTACCCTGCGTCCTGGCTCCACTATTTTTGTTTGCATTTTTCTGCTATCTAAATTTGCCTTTCTGCATAGCAGGAAGGACTGGCATCTATTATGTTTGCCATTGACTTCTCAGTGCCTAAAATGATGACTTACACATTATAGGTGCTGGATATATTATAGTTACATTCATGGGTGAATGAATGGATGATTTGAAAAGTTTTAGGGTGAGCAATTTGTCCTTTTCTAATTGTTTTATTGATATAGGAAAACTGATGTGTAGGGTGGTTTGTTCATCTATAATTACAGTCATTTGCTAGAGTTTTCATTTTATTCTTTCGTATGTGTATATAGTTTTCATAATTGTACCTTATTTAAAATGCTTGGTGCTTTGGTTTTGTTTAATTAACATTTCAAATGTTTCTCCAAATTCTCCTGGTAACTCTATTGTGGTTATTTTAATGGCTACATAATATATATTCCACACCGAGTTGGTAACTTCTCATTTACTTACCTGTGTCCATATATTGAATGATTTGCTTCTAACTTTTCCTGTTATAAATAATACTTTAAGATACAACTTAGTAAATACATACAGAATGTTCTTCATTGGCTGGAATAAAATATAATCATTGAAAGACAGTACTAAAGAATAAGAATTGCTCAGGCACCCTGCACCTTTTCTGTATACGCGTGCAGAAAGATCTGCACAACTGTGAGTTGCAGATGATGTATATGCCTGTCTTTTGGGACTTAAAGCACTTTTCACAGTTACTGTCAAAGCTGTGTGATAAGATCTTCAGTTGTTTTATGCTTCAACTTACTATTTCACAGAGAAGTTTCAGGAGCCTCATTTCATACCATACCTCAGCTCAAAAGGTAGTTTGAGTACAAAGATGTGTAAGTTCTATTAAGAGCTAAGTTGTTTTTCTTAAAATTGTCACTGTTAGTAAGCAGAACAACCAGAAAAGAACCTAAGATTATTTCACTGGTGCAGATGGAATAGATATTTGGATTAGGAAATTATGTTTGTGAGAAATCAGTTTTAATAATGTCTATAATTCACCTTTCCCCCCCCTCAAAAATCAGAAGAAATGTTTAGGATGAAATCATTTAAGTTGTCTTTGAGAATAAAATTGGAATCGTCTGTTAAAAGTGTCCTGTGGCTAAGCATGGACTGTAGCTCCAGCTGCTCGAGAGGTGGGAGAATCAGAAGTCTGCAGCCAGCCTGGGCTATAGAGCAAGAGTCTGTGTTCAAATGGAGACACCAACAAAGGACGTCGTAGATAACCTTAAATTTTAAATTTCTATAGAGTGGGGGGGGGGGACCTGCAAGCTGTGTGCACATGTCTGTCAGAGGACAGCTTTGCAGAGTTAGCTCTCCCTTCCGCCCTCACATGGGTTCTGGGTTTCAGACTCAGGTTGTCAGGTTTCCATAGCGAGTGCCTCTACCTACTGCATTTTGGAACTCTGAGTACTCTTTAACACTCTTCAGTTCCAAATGTGAAGAGTGTTTGTGTACATATGAGTTATAAAATAAAATAGCCTCAGAATTTTTTTGATTATTTTAATTTTTAATTTACTTGAAGTCAATGTAAATATTTCATTTTTTGGATATAAATTAATCATAATTCCTTTTGCATACATTTTTAAGTTCCATTCATATTCCCTTAAAACATCTTCTATATAATTTTCTTACAGAAAGGAATAATTATCTCTCTTTAGTTACATTTGGCATTTTTGGGGGATAACAATAAAAATGAACTAGCTTATAAAATCTTTGGTGTTATTAACCATTATAATAAACCTACATTTAGAAATTCCTACTTCATTTTTCTCAAACAAAGGACCTTTACTCCTTTTGCCATCTAAAAATTATCTTAAACTGTGACTGGAATAAGTAACATTTTCCAAACTTACATTTTCATATCTTCTCCATTTTCACCTTTATTTATTTAATAATTTTATCTTGTAATAGAGATTCATTCAGTTCATTAAAAATACATTTGGGGGGCTTAAGAGATGGATCAGTGGTTGAGAACACTGGCTACTCTTCCAAAGGACCCACGTTCAATTCCCAGCACTCACAAGGATTCTCACAACCATTTCTAGCTCCAGTTCCAGGGGATTGGAAGCCCTCTTCTGGCCCACACAGCAATTGGCAAAAAAAAAAAAAAAAAAAAAAAAAAAAACCAGTAGTACACATACATACATAATTGCAGACAAAATACATATAGAATAAACTTTTTTTAATTTAAGAAAAAATAACCAAAAAGATTTATTGTCTGCTTCATACAAGGTACTTTCCCAGTGTTAAGTATTTAACAGTGGCCAGACAAAAATCAGTGTCACTGTGGAATATACAGCTAGGGAGACAAGGTAATTGTAACTTGTTAAAAGCAATTTTCTAAAAGAAACAGAATGTAGGGGGTGTTGAGATTTGTGGCGGGCTGACGCGGAAGTCTGCAGTGAAAAGTCTCTGAAGAAGTAAGATGTGCCTTTCAGGTGTCGGGGAAACCCAGGGCCAGTCCCACAGTTGTGGGGAGCCGGGGCTCAGTCCGAGAGTTACACAATGGAAAATGCCAAAGACATTAAGGAAAGGATCGTGTAATAAATGCTTGGCCTATATAGTCTTTCTTTTCTATTTAATTTCCTGAAGAATAATCCTGCCTTTCTTGCTCTGCCCAAAATAACATGCTCTTCTTTTTATGAATTTAATGAGTAATTTAGACAGTCCGGCTGCCTTTAAAGCAACCACATGTATCATTTAACCAGAGTTTGTTGTTACAGGGAAGCTCTCACTCCCCTTTTCAATGCCACTTAATCTCATGGTTTGGCATCTGCTCAGCCCCTGACTGCTGTCCTGGTAGTGACTAATGGTTCAGATGCCACTGCTGCTTTATGAATACTCTTCTCTCTCGCCGTTTCTCAGTTTCCCTGCAGATTTCCACTGATAAATCGCCACTGTTAAACCATTAACTTCCATCAGCATATTTTCACAAGTAAAACCAATTAAAAACAAAAGTAAATGACCTTGAGTTTATTAATTCCTTGTGTATTCTAGAGTGTATTTGCTGTGGCTCTTTGTTCAGCCAAAGTAAATTATTTGCCTTCTTTGAAATGACCAAGAATCTAAACAAATAAATTAAACATTGTTGGGAGATGGCAGAAAACATTCAGTCAAGTTGATTCTAACAAACTGAGTTAGAATTTACTGCTTATGTAAAAGAATGTTTGAAACCAGAAGTCTCATTTCTTAGCCTCTCCCTTTAAACAGTTGCATACTTTCTGAACTTCAGTTTCCTCTTATGCAAATGGGGATTTAATGGCTACTTCAGAGTCTCACTATCATTGTTTTGAGAATGTAATAGAATAATATTTGAGAATGTGCTAAAAAAAAATTGGTGCCACTGAGTGTTCCTTATTCTATTAGAATACCTATGTGTCGCTTTTACATTTTTTATAAAACTTAAATATTACTGAAGTTTTTTATGCCTGGGTAACTGCCTTTTGGACTAAAGGTCCCTGTAGTGTTTCTTTTTGAAGTGGCTTCTACAATGTAAATGGACAAGTCTTGGCTGCTACCCAGTAGTGCCATGGTGATTTTACTCTGTTGTCATAACCTCTGGCATGCACCTCAATAGGAATTGATTTGCCCTTACTTTTGATTACAGCTGTTAGCAGCTGGGAGTAGGCTTGGTTGGCACATTTGCACACAGGAGCACCTGTGGCCACAGTGTGCAAAGCACCGGGTTAGGAGAAACGGTTGTATTGGCTCATGGTCATGGCTGCAGAGCAACAGGAGCTTTGAGGAGATGGGAAGAAGTGTGGCTAGGTGTGGGAGTCAGGCACCTGTGGGAATTCCATTTTCAAACTATAAAGATTTGTATGCTACTTTTTTTAAGCGTGCATACTGTTTGGTTTTGGTTGTGTTGTCTTATGTGGTTGTGAAGTTTAAATTTTACCACTGGTCCAATTTTTTGCATATATATATTATTTTACCATTTATTACAGATATTTGCCTGAGAGCTTTAAACCCTTGGATTTAAGGCACAGAATGAAGTCATATTTATAGATATCCATTAGTTATGAGTTTTGTTCATTTATTTGAATTATAAGGGCTGTTTTCAGAATAAAGCACTAAGAATTAGTTTGTTTTTGCATATCTATTTTCATTTTTCTCCATTATAGTAATATACTGTTACAAGCTGATCTAAATACATGGGCTCACATTAATGTTTACTGATGTGTAAGATACTGAGTGAGAGACAACAACTAGAGCTGTGGGATTACTAATCACGACGCCATGACTAAATAAACATTTCCCTAAATATTACGGTTAAGTCAGGTTTAATGTCATCTAATAAAAAATAAGAGGTGACATGTACAAAGGGGACTTTCTAAGTGTTTTGGTTACCATTGTTGGCAAGAGCCAGAGTTTTTGCCTGTATAATTTGGAGTATCTTTCTAAAGTTTGCATAATTTCACTTGATCACAATATCTTTTTTAAAGGAATTCTTTTTTGTTTATTAAAATGTGTTTCATATTCCATGTGAAATATGTGTGTGGAAAATACAGAACATGAGCTGATGCTCTGCAGACTTTAAAAGAGCCTGAAGCCCTTGTCTCTGATGCTGTTGCAGGATCGTAAACCGTGGAATCACAGTGTCAGTGTCTGACTTATGTCATTCAGTCATCCAGTTTTGTGGGTTTTGTTTTGTTTTGCATTTTCTTTTGTGTTGTCTTCAGCCATCATTTGTCTTATCATCTTCAATTCTAGAGCAACCTGACAGCAGTAATGATGCTACTGAAGTGGGCATCCTTGTCATCCCTGAGATTAGTGTCACAAATGTGTCCGGAGAGAGAACCGGGAATGGGGAAAAAGGCAGAGCACTAGGAGACATTGATGCCCAGCATATGCAGGGCGTGCAGGAAACAGCCACAGACCCTAGAAGTGAGAGCAAAGGCTTGCCTGAGCTCAGGAGGCAGAAATCTGTAAGAAAAATGATGGAGGATGGAATGGCCACTGCTGGCAGAGTGCAGTTTTAGCAGAGCACTTTATAGCTGCACCCCAAGGTATCTTGAGGCAAGGGCACCGGTGCATGCTAAGCAACAGTTGCACAGTCACAGACGATCTGCATGTCATCTAATAAAGTGCATGAATTATGCATTGTAATTTCTCAATGACTTTTAATGCTCTTTGGAATGATCATCCCTATGTGGTCTTTGAGGAATTTGTTAGAGAAACTGAGGCAGAAAATTGCTTCTGACATAATTTTCTGCTTAAGTTTTGAAACTAAAATGATTTTTGCCATCTTTTACATGGAGGGCAATGTGTATAGAATTTTAGCAAGTTTTGAACTTGTGATATTTACAGTGTATATATATATATTTTTTTTTAATTCTTTGAGTATTTGGAATGGAGAATACAACCTCCAAAAAACAAAAACAAAAACCACAACCTCTTTAAATGTTCTCCTGTTTAACTTAAGTTCCTTGGTAGGAGCTGTGGTAGAGAGGTCACCCCCAGTTTATAACACCTGATAGTTTTTCTAATTGCTTCTGCTCTTTGCATGCATAATAGGAGAACTCTTTCTAAAAATATAGTGGGAGTAGCTTACAGCATGCTTTTGAATTAATAATACTCTAAATCACTGCCATTTAATTACAATGAACTGGTTTTCCTTGACATTCATAAAATGTTTCAATTTATCCTTTGATTTTGTTCTATAATCTATTGCTTTAAGAAATTCTGCTAAGGTGTTGATTTGAATGTAATTGACTTGGTATTCTTTTGAAAGTTGCTTAAGATACTTAATGTTAATTAACCTTTGTCGTTTCTTTGTTTAGGAGATACAGAATTCACAGGTCAAGAAGAACTGATGGAGATAACTGAAGTTGACGAGGGATTTTATTCCAGGGCTGCGTCTAGTACCAGCCAGTCGGGTCTATCAAACAGTAGTCACAATTGTAGTAACAAGACAAGTGTAGGGAAGAACCAGAGACGGTCGGGAGTAAGCAAAGCTGGAGCAAAAGAGAGAGAGACTGCAGGGGAGTCTTGCAGAGATCACTTTGCTCGCAAACAAACCCAGAGAGCCCAGAGCGAGAACCTTGAGCTTCTCTCTCTGAAGAGACTGACCTTGACCTCCAGCCAGTCCCTGCCCAAGCCCAGCAGCCAAGGCTTGGCTAAGACTGCGGCCACTGTGTTTAGTAAGTCCTTTGAACAGGTCAGTGGTGTCCCAGTCCCACGCAGCCCCTCTCCTGCCGTCGGCTGTGTTGCTGGGGCAGATGCCCATAGATTTTCTGCTTGTAGTCTCCAAGAAGAAAAGCTCACTTACGTATCAGAAAGGACCGAGCTTGCAATGAAGTATCAAGCAGGTCCTCAAGGAACCCCCAGTATTAGCATCACTTTGTCCGCAGATTAACTTGTAACGTATTTTTCTCCTGTAAGCAGTGGAGCTGGGAAGATGGCTTTGCTCCTTTATGAGAGTACGGAGTCCTCATGCCTGGTCCTGGCAGGAGCCTGTGTCTCGAGGTCCGAAGGCTCCTTTGACTATGAAGGGAACAATGTCTAGTTTGCAGTTAGCTAAGACGTGGTCTTGTTATCTCCTGGGTGCCCTTTTCCCTTGGTTTGAGTTCCTTATTATTTTCTTCCTCTTTCCTGTTAGTTGTTATTGTTGCTTTAAGACTGTCAGTGTCACAATAAATTTTTGCAGTTGTCTGAGTTGGTTACATCCTCGGTGAGGTTGTTTTTAATACCTCGTGTTTTAGTGTCTGCGTGTTTGCCCTGAGAAGTCAGAGAGTCTCTGTGTGAGAGGACCCGGCTGTGGAGCCTGGACAGAGGAGAGGCCATGAAGCCACGACAACAAACAGGCGTGAGAGAAAACAAAAGCAATGAGAGCATTGAGGATGCCAAGTGCCAGTAAAAGCTCTGTGACCACATCATCCTTAAGATGAGGACAGTTGGCTCACACGCTGCGAGTTGCCTGGCAGGACACTTGCAAAGGGAAGGTGGGAGGATTTCTGTTGGTGTCCTTGGAACATTAAACAGCAATACTGAGATTGCTGGTAGATAAAATGTTTTCAAGTGTTTGATCTGGATTCCACGGGTGAAAGTCCCTTTGGGTTTCTAAAGTGTAACCAGCCATGAAGCTGATTGACTCTGCTGCTCGACTTTGGAAATCCTAGTTAGTTTGTATTCAGAGTTCAGAGCTCGAGTCACAGAAGACTTCCTGGAAACCACTGTAAATCTTACAACACAACTCCCAGGATACCAGTGTCAAGCATTTAATAGTGAATTGTCTGCAAATGAAGGAAATAGATAATTTTTCATCTACAAAAATGTGATAAAAAGAAAATGAAGATAGTGAATATGGACAAAGAAAATTTGTGCGTTAATTTAGGATTGCTTGTGTTTGTCTTCTTAAATTTAGCATAAGAAAAGAAGAATGTACTTCTTGTTTGTGAGCTTCCAATGTTCTTGTCATGATGTAAAAAGAATAATTCAGTTGCACACTCACCCCTACCAGTCAAGTACTTAGACTAAGAAAGGCTAAGCAAATGTGTCTGTAGCTCTTGAGAGCTCTGTGACTCTGGACAGACTCAAAGGCTCAGTGCCTGTCCTGTCTGCTTGGTTTGCCAGTCTAGGAAGCCGGTGTGCTTGAGTAGTGATTTGTGGTGGCAGGAAGCAAGGTTGATGGGGAAGACCTAGGAAACTGACCACTTCTTGGTTCCACTGACTCTTAATACACCAAGGTCTCCTTATTCGTGGTCCCTAGCTGTGGTCACAAGAATATGCTTGTTTCTCTTTTGAACCTGCACATGTTGTAGAGTGCAACGCATTTACGATTGAGATAGATAAAGTTTTAAATGCTTACCTACCAGTTTAAGCCTAGTTATCTAAGACCTGAGGGTTGTTTTTGTTTTTGTTTTTTTGCATACATGAGTTTAACATTTTAGTTTCAGTAACAGAATGAACTGTTGGCTTAAATTGTTCTCAAAAGTTATAAGGTAACTAGACTGTAAAATTGATATTGGAATGATTTAATAGTAGTCTTATGTACAGTTGAAAATGTTTGTAAAATGTCACTGTGAATTCCTGTTGTATTTTTGTAATTCTTTAACGAAGAATTTTTCTTACACAGTTACTAACAGTATTGATAATATTAAGAAGAAATTGAAAAGATTGTCATTAGGCAAGTTGAGGTGCTTGTTTATGCATAGAATAAGTTTAAAGAAACATTATCTGGCATAATGAAAGATCAGGATAATGTTCAGCTATATAATGAAACCTCATTTTGATATTGTTCAAGACTTTTGCTACCATTGGTGTTACCTGGTATCTTAATAAAGCTTCACAATTTTAGGGGGCAGACCTAGTAAATCAAAACTGGTATTTTAACAAGGTCCCCAGGGACACTTGTGTGCATTCGTCTTTGTGAAGACAGTTTCAGAGTGCTAATTACTTATTTAATACGCAGGAGTCTCAGTGATCTCACGGTCCTCAAGCACAGATATTAGATACTAGGTTGTCATAATTGTCACTGCTTTTGACAGCTAATTCACTTTTTAATAACATGACTTGTTACACCTCATTTTAAGTTCCTAGTCCCCACTTATTTCTGTAATAAAAATGTAGTATCTTCTGCTTCTCTTGCTGACTGTGAATGAAACCAGAGCCTTGGATGCTGCAGGCTTTAAGTGGAAAAGACCCTGACTTTGTTCTTGACCTCTTACATGATGCACAAAATATTTACATGTGTTCATTCTCTTTTACGAAATCTGCAACAGCTTACACCATGGAGTGAATCTGAATTTTTGCTCCAGATGATTTACACCGATTTATTCTCTAGACTATGGAGTTATATTAACAATAAATTCTTTTATACTGCTTTTGATACTATTTCAAGTAAGGATTGTGTACATTGAAGGCTTTTCATAACAGTTGTAAAAGTCGGATGATATTAACTATGGCAACAATTGTTATACTCAAAACTCTTTCCCTACTCATCTTTCAAATGTGAAAAGTTGGGTGGCTTTGTGGGTCACTTTCCTATAAAGATGTTAAGTGTAGACATTTTGTAGATCTGGAGTAACGGCTTTTACCAAGAAGATTCCACACAAAACTGGGCCGGGCACCCCATAGTTCAGATCTAGGATGGGTTCTTGAATTAACCTGACCCTTGCATTCTTAAAGCCATGCTGCCTGGGCACTCCTATGAAGCTGTGCCCAGCACTAGCCTCTGAACCCAAGAGAGAAGAAAAGTAGACTTTCCCAAGGGTTCTGCTTCCCACCCAGGAGCCTCCCTTCCTCTCCTGGGAGCCTCCAGGGAGCACCCTGGGGTCACTGGGATGCTGCCTGAACTATCCATCTCCGTAGTACCAAAGAGCAGGGAACATTTCAATGTCCTTTCAATTGTAAAGCAACCACTCTGCAAATAATACTTAGATGTAAGGGAGACTTATCTTTAAATCAAAAAGGATGCAAAAGATCCCAGTTTACAGGGATTTTTGCCCATTTTGGGAAGTCTTAACTAAAATGTTGAATGGTAAATTATGGAGGAAAGTGTTTACTCTGAAACCTGATTTTAGGCAAAGAGTTGAAGTAAGGCAGCTTAATGTTTAGATATATAGGCACATTAAGCATCCATACAGGAAAGCACAGTAAGGAAGCATATGATAAATATTATAACAGAAAAATATTTAGAAAACACAATGTTGAGTACTAAGGCATTGTAGATAGAAACTAACGTACAGTGTTGTCTTCCCAGTTAGTCCCTTAGTGAACACAAGTTCATACTTGCAGGCTTGCTGCTGAGTGCTGACACTGTGGGCACTGACATGTGTGCTTAACACTGCTCAAGGCTTACCAGAGTGTGCAGGGTGCTCGTCTCTGCACGCTGCCGCTTGCACACATCCAGAAAGACTTAAGCGTGAACAATTTGAAGATGGTTTTGTGTTTTACAGTAGAGTGCTAGTGGACATGGGTCTCAATTGTGTTTTTTTTCTCCTCTCCCCCATACTGTCTGTTGTTGGAGCTGACTGTGCAGCCCTGACCTTCCCTTCTGATCGTGTGGTTGTGCTAAATTCTTCTCACAGACACGCTTGCTTGTCATTGTATTCCTAGAGTTTACATTCCTAAGAATAAACATGGCTTTGGATATTTTTATGTGCTCTCTATGTTTTTAGGGTATGAAATAAACTGGAGTTGAGTTTTTGGAAGTTTCGTACATTTGTATAAACATTCTCCACATGCAGCACTTTATACATCGTGTTTCCTCTTGTTTTGTTGAAATAAAAACTAAAAACTGATTTTCCAGATCATGTTATTCTTTAAAAAGTGCTATAAGAGTTTGTGAACTTGACAGTGGGGGAGACAAACCTAAGTTGGGCGAGCCGAGCCCCTGGGAGCTGCTGGGGTTAGCGGGCCGATGGCTCTCACTCCTGGCTTTTTGTCTCAGGATGAGGAAGTGGGGTCCTCATTAGCATCCATCCAAAGATGAGCTCCGGGCCCTTGAGGCGGTGGCTGATTTGTTATGCCAGAAGGAAGCGCGTGGATAGGATTGCCTTTAACTTTAGTGAGTTGGTCTCTGAGTGCAGACAGTTGCCTCTAGGCCTGAGCACATGCCTTCAGGTGTGGTGGGCAGAGCACAGGTGGGTTGCTGCTGGCTTCTGGATGGTAGGACACATCACAGTATTTTCATTTCTTGGCTGCAGGAGATCACAGTGCCATTCCCGATCTGCATTGTGAATACTGAAACAAACCCCATTAAAAAGGAACCATTCCAATGGACAGATGATTGTATATGTGAGTCATTCCAGCTGACCTAAGGAAAAGTGGGTCAGGAAATACTTCCTTAGCTACTCTTAGAAGCCGGCTTGTGGAACCAGCGCCTGACAGTTTAAAGACTTGTAACTGTACCTTGTGAAATGTGTACTCTCCTAGTGACTCTAGAGCCCCTGACATGTAGCTGGCTCCCCTAGTAGAGTCCGACTTCGTTAATATCTGCATACCTATTTTATAATCACTAATAAGGCCTTTTGGATTATTACTGTAGTTGTAATAGCCGATTCGTCACTTAAGTACTCAAAGCAGTCGTGAAAAGTGAGCAGTACCCCATTTTACAAAAGAGGAAACTGAAGCATTCTGGGAACAGGTGCCTTGCCCCGAGGTCACCAAGTGCTAGGTGGCCACGCCCAACCTTGAACACAAGCTTCAAGGCCTTACAGCTTTGTTATTGCTTAATAAAAGGATCCTAAGTCCTATCAAATGGACATGTATTTAAAATTATTTACTCCATCTTAAAGTAAAATGAAATTTTCATGAAACTAAGTGATGCTATATTTTGTACAATATAAGATAATTGTGTTTCATTGGAAATCAGAGTGTTAGTTATTGCTGTATTAGAAATAGGCTAATTCAAATTAAATGCTTCCTTAGCTTTTCAGAGTGATAAGTTTGGAGCTGGTATTTGTATTTATCTGGAGAAATCATTAGTGCCTGAGACAATTGGGAATGTAAAAAACTGCTGCAAATGAACCAGTGAGCAACTCAGCAGAATCTGACGTAGCAATCCTACCCTTTGACATAGTAATCTACCTTATGTCTGCATTAAATGTGACACAAATGTGTAAACGCAAGATACTTATTGAAGCATTGTTTGTAATAGGAAAAAAGCTAAATGTCATTTAGTACATGGAGTGGAATATGATGTAGCCATTAAAAAAGTGTATCTTGGGGCATGGTGAAAAAAATGTGAATCTGTATATGGTGTGTACAGCAGGAGCCCGTTTCATTATATGTATGTTGAATAGTTAATGTTTGTGTATATTTTATGTATATTATATGTAGTACACATACAGTATGCATGAAAGAGCATTACGTGGTTTAAACACAGGCTCGGGGCTCAAGAAATGGATCAGCAGTTAGAAGGTTAAGAAGAGTGCTTGCTGGTCTTCTGGAGGACCCAAGTTCAGTTCCCATTGCTGGTCTTCTGGAGGACCCAAGTTCAGTTCCCATTGCTGGTCTTCTGGAGGACCCAAGTTCAGTTCCTATTGCTGGTCTTCTGGAGGACCCAAGTTCAATTCCCAGCACCCATATCCAGTGGCTCGACTAACTCCAATTCCAAGGGATCCAGTGCCCCCTTATGGTCTCTATGGACACCCAAACACAAACAGCACATACTCATACAGATGACCACACACACCATGCACCACACACATATAAGTAAGTTCTTAACTAACAACAACCTACGTCGTGAAAAACTGATACTCTAAAATTGGAGATTCTTGGGGGTTGTGCTAGTTTCCAAGAATCATAATCACTCTGTGTGAAACTTGGAAATCTGTATTTCTAGTAAGTTCTTCAACTTAACACAAGGTTTGTCCCAGTAACTACCAGCAGTGGATTAGGTATTTGGTGGTGGTTTCTCAAAGAGATCTGGTATTTTCAGTGGGTCTTCCCAAAGATTGGTTGTCAGTGACATCACTGACAGAGACCTATAGTGAAAGACAAACTGTTCTGACATTGAAACAAAACAAAACAAAACCAAAAACTACTTCCTGTAGAGAGTACATGCCCATCAAGTCAACAGTCTCTTTTAAATCATCTTTGCTGTCAACAAAACAAAACTAAACAGAGCTTACTTTGCGAAGGTTGGCATCTCTGGGTGCATCTGCAGCATGGAGTAAGGTACTTGCAGAACTTGTGCAAATAAGCATCTCTATCGTGAGGGAGGGGTTGGGTTTGGAATAGCCAACATTTAGGATTCATGGTGGCAATGGGGGGGGGCAGAAAGAGCCTTGCCGAGTCAGCCACTGAGAAGCATCTGCTAGGATTTGCACGTTATTGTTTCCAGTCTGTTTAGAGCAAAGAAAGAAATGGAGACACTTCATGCTTATTTCACTCACTCACATTCTGCTCTTTCCTGGACATGGATTTCCTGGAACCAGTAACTAAGCGGGGTTGAAAGGGGCAGGCCATCCTCTGTAGGCCATTCTGACACTGCCCTTTGTAGCTGCAGTTCACGGGCTTGAATTCTTGTTGTTTTACAAGGGTGGTAAGTCAGTGTGTAGGCAGTGTGTGTCCATGTGCCTTTACTGACTTCTCAGGGTTACCCTGAAGCTCTATCTTCACAGTTTGTTCTGAAGCATCTTGACCCTGACAGCCCTTGGGCCTAACTGGTTACTCTAGTAGGGTCACTACATTGTGCTGTGCTTGTGTTTTCCCTAGTGAGACTTCAGTACATACTGCACCATTATAGTAAAGATGCGCTTTACTAGGTGGACTCTAGTCCAGGGAGGCAGCAGAAACACATTGCTTCTTGTGCACTCAAGGGAAGTCGGAAAACCAATTCCCTCCCATTTGTCTGCATGGAGAAGACTGTAAAATGTGACTACTGTGATTCTTATGCGTGTTTCTGCGTAAGTATGCTGCAAAATGTGTTTCTTTTTCCTCAGAGCTGTAACGGAATGGGATGATTTTTCTACACTAGTGTTTCCTATTAACCCTTTTGTTGCTGCTTTCTACCATATCGTTCTCTCCTGTGTATCTGGTGCTCTTGAGTGATAATGGAATGACAAAATAGGAAGATCAGACTTCCATATTACACCTTCTTCTTCCCTTGCTAGCTATGGCTGTGGCTGTGGCTGTGGCTGCCCACTGCTGTGCAATGCCCTGGCCATCCGAGCACTCATCAGAACGCTCTTGCTAGCTGTGGCTGTGGCTGTGGCTGTTGCTGCCCACTGCTGTGCAATGCCCTGGCCATCCGAGCTCTCATCTGAACTCTCTTGCTTACTGTTAACCAGCACCTTTCTACTCCTGCCCCTCCCATGGTGCCACACAACTGTTGATCACAGTTTTCTCCCTCCTTTCATTTAAAAAGAACCCCCTACCACATATGCACCACTCTCTCTCCTGTTGTAATCCCACACTAGTTCAGAATCCTGTGTCGATAATTTCTTCTTTCCCCAAGCCTTTATGTGCATCAATCAAGTTGACATTCATAAGACCTTTGAAAGGAGAAAAACAGCCAGAAAGAAAGCCATGAGCTGCACCTGCAATGGGGAATGATGCACTTTGAGTTCACCAAAGAGGAAAAACCGTACAGCAATACTGCACAACGCACTGGGATAGAATGAAGCTATGGTGTTAAATCCCCTTCAGAAGTGGAGCCAGACCAGGAATGCAAGCCATCCTGAGGTGCAGATCTGCACCCTCTACACCCATCCACATGCTTGGGGACATGGAAGGAACAAGACTAGAGGTTGTGTGATAGAAATTTGGGAGCTAGAGGTATGATTGGACTTCTTATAATGGGCTCATAAGAATAATTGTTTGCCATAAATGCACAGGCCCCATTGTGAAGGAGGCCCTTAACAAGCCCACAATCAAGACAAGGGTGGGTGGGGTGTCCGTAGTGCTCTTGGTATCCCTGTCCAGTCAGCAGACAACCGCGAGGGAAGAGCACTGGCTACCCTGGATCAAGGCTGTGCACAAACGTCAGCAACATGGAAGGCGTTCACCAATAGCACCCTCTCAGAGAGGCAGCTCTGTCTTCCCTGAGAACATCATCACTCTGAGACTGGACTTAGGTTTGCTTTCCCCAAGTACTGGGGCTTCTGTGTGCAATACTAGATATCCTGTTTACCACCTTGGTTTTCTCCTAAGGTTCCTGAAGAACCTCACCTCGAAATACCCAGAGAGAGCCGGAGTTGCATTTCTAGTAACAGCACAACAGACAATTATACTTCTCGTTGCTGTGACGCGGCACACGCGAGGAGAGAAGGTTCGTGTCGGCTCCAGCGTGAAGGTAGAGGCCGTCCATCAGGGAAGAGTTGCTGTGCATCACAAGTGAGAAGTCACGTGGCATCTGCAGCCAAGGAGGAGAAAGAGGGATGCTGGTGCCCCCCTCAACTTCTCTCTCTTATTCGGTCTGACACCCCAGCCAACAGAATGGTGCCACACATGCAGGGTGGGCCTTCCCCACCCGCTACTTCTTTATAGAAACACCTTCACAGACACACAGAAGTGTGTTTCCATGGTGACTCTTATTCCTGTCAAGTTGACAGTGGCAATCAGAGTAATTAACATCAAATGCCCCATTAGATAATAAGAACTTAGGGAAAGACTTTTCTACATTTATTTATTAACTTCCTGCGCGCGTGCACACCTGCACACCCGTGAGTGTCATGAGCTTTTGTGGAGGACAGATGACCGTGTTCAGGAGCCGGAGGAGCTGGTTCTCTTCCACCCTGTGAGTCCTGAGGATCAAGTGCCACTTGGACTCGGCAGCTGGTGTCTCCTGCACTCACGGCTCACTGGCCCAACAGCTTCCAAAACCAGCCTGTTTCCTGGGAAGGCTGGCCGATTCTAGAAGAAACACTGAAGACGTGAGACTACTTTCTGCTCATCTTACTGCTTCAGGGAACTAAAATCTGGATGGCAGTGACTCCCAAGTCATGAGAGAGGGCTGAAAAAATGCTTATGCCTTGGGTTAGAGCCTTAAACTCTCTACCATAGGAATAAAAGTGAAGTCCAAGTACGGCTCCTCCACAGACAACTGGGCAGAGAACTCAGCACTCGAGAGGTTGGAGCAGGAGGATGGGGAGCTCAGAATCATCCATGTTTGCATAGCAGGACGGTCTCAACCCTCTCCCCAGATCATCTCAATTCCTGAAACCACGTTCGAATACTCCTTTAGCTGCCCGATAGTGAACATGTGCCCCAGAGGGACAAGCAGCCTGTCATCTTGAACTTAACAGCTTCACAGTTTCTCAAAATCAATGTGCGGACATCCTGAGGTTTCAGAGCAATACAACACTTAGGAAAACAAACAACCCTGGATAAAACTGCTTGAAGCCTCAGTCTGAAGCTACTGAGGAACTTGAAGTTGGGCTTTGGCTCTGGTCTGGGAACTTAGTGCTTTTTTTTTTTTTTTTTTTTTTTGGTTTTGGTTTTTACGAGACAGGGTTTCTCTGTATTGTTTTGGAGGCTATTGGTCCAGCCTGGCCTCGAACTCACAGAGATCCGCCTGCCTCTGCCTCCCGAGTGCTGGGATTAAAGGCGTGGGCCACCTCCACCCGGCGGGACTTAGCTTTCTAAAACGTTCTGCCTTCCCTACTCTGCTTACGCTCAGAGTTTATGTTGACTGCCTTCTTTGGGGAGTGCGAAGCGTGATATGTGCACCAGCCATAACACAGACTTTGGAGAGTAAGCGTCTAATGAGCACTCAGAACTCGACACAATTCAGTGCTGGCTGAGTCAAGCACAAGGTGTTGTCCCCTAGGGAAAGAAAGCTCAGGCCTTTCCCCCAGATCTCTCCCTACACATTTTTCTTCAGCAAAGACTTTGCTTCTCATTGTTTTGCTGTAATAAATCGTAGCTGAGCCCTGGGAATCCTTTTGTGAGTCACTGACTGCAGGGGTGAGATGTGGGGTTTCCCCGTGCAGAAGATAGTCCGAGAAAGGGACTGTATTCCACAGCTATTTCTTTCATTTTTGACACAAATTAGGGCAAAGGACTCCTGAAAAGAGTTACTGCTAATCATCAGAAGCAAACATACAATGGCAACAACACACAGAGCTAGAAACAAACAAAAGGCCACCAAACCAGCCAGAGCTTGAGAGCAATGGTTCCAGCCAGGGGAAGACTCAGAGAAACAAGCCTGGCCCTGATGGCTGACCCTTGAGGGGCTGTGTATTCATCAACTTCTCAGAGCAGAAAGACTAATGAGAGAGGAGAGAGATACAGAGGCTGAAAGTCAGAGGCAAGGCTTTGGTTTTGGTCTTTTCATTGTTTGTGATATTGAGCAGGCAAAAAGGAAAAGAGCATGTATTTAAGAGGACGATGCACACGCCTTTAATCCCAGCACTCGGGAGGCAGAGGCAGGCAGATCTCTGTGAGTTCGAGGTCAGCCTGGTCTACAGAGCGAGTTCCAGGACAGCCTCCAAAGCTGCAGAGAAGTCCTGTCTCGAAAACCCAGAAATCAATCAATCAATCAATGAGGAGGATGCAAGTGTACATCTCAGAAGCCCACTCATGATCGGATTGGGGTGAGGCGTGGTGATAAGGCGAAGATTAAGCATGTGTATAGCCGTGGGTTCGATGTCCAGCACCAAAAGAACACAATGAAACAACAAGACACCAAAGAGCTTTTCCCTAGAAACAGGTGGGTCAGAGTAAATTAAGCCTTATAAAGTAGCGACCTGAATCAAGTCAACTGAATTATTGATAGATTAATGTGATCTGCACATCCCCACTCTGTCTTCCCTCTAGGAAATACCATGATCAGGTATAAAATGTGTCACATACAATTCTAGAATGATGTGAGAATTACAAATTCTGAGAGTCACTGAGGGGAAAATGGAATTGAAACAGATTCACAAAACCAGGCATGGTTATGCATGCCTGTAATCCCAGGATTTGGCAAGTTGAGGCAGGAGAATCAAGAGTTCTAGACCAGCCTGGGCTGCATGCCAAGCTCCAGGTCATGCTGGGTTTTACATCCAGACCCTGTCGCAAAACAACCAAAAAGCAGCTGATTCACAGATGACCTGGCTATTTGTGTTCTAAGATTTGAGTGAGATCACATGGAGAATTTCAGGAGAATATGATTATTTGTTTTATTTTCCGAATATGTTCTTAGGGGCAAGAGAGATGTCTCAGTGGTTAAGAGTACTTGTTGCTCTTGCAGAGGACTAGAGTTCCGTTCCCAGCACCTGCATTAGGAGGCTAACAGACACCTGCAACTCCTGCTGGGGAGTGGGGGACCAACGCCTTCTTCTGGCCTCTGTGGAGACCTACAGCCACATGCCTGCACGTGCAACCCCCCACACACACACATACACACCTACACACCTTAAGGAACTAAGCCATTTGGAGCCAGGCACACTGGGACACAGCTGTGTTCCCAGCACTCAGGAGACTAGAAAACTGAGGCTGGCCTGGGCTACATAGTGAGTTTCATGTCAGCCTGGATTGTATGTTGAGATCCCGTCACAAAATCAAAATCAAAGCCACAATGGAAGCCAGTGCGACGGTTCCTCAAAAAGCTAAAATGGCCACGTGAGCCAGCTCTACCATTCCTGGGCATGTTTCCATACCCCTGCTTCAGAGACCCCTGCATATACATGTTCACTGCAGCTCCGTTCACAATCTAGGAACTGGAACCATCCTCGTCGTCCATAAACTGAAAGTGAAATATGTACTCTGAATTCTTTTCAGTAAACAAGAATAAAATTATGAAACATGAAGGAAAATAGAAGGATCTGGAAAACACTTATACATGAATGTAGAAGCCAGCTCCAGAAAGACAAATGCTGCATGATCTTCATAGAGTACTGTTCTTTTTTTTTTAAGATTTATTTATTTATTTGTTTATTATGTATACAGCATTCTGCCTACATGTATGCCTGCAGGCCAGAAGAAGGCACCAGGTCTCATTATAGATGGTTGTGAGCCACCATATGGTTGCTGGGAATTGAACTCAGGACCTTTGGAAAAGCAGTCAGTGCTCTTAACCTCTAAGCCATCTCTCCAGCCCCTAGAGTACTGTTCTTAACACTGGATAAAGAGCAGAAGACAGAAAGGGGCCATGAGAGTGGGGGAGGGGTGTAGTAGAACATATAAGATTTGAGACGGAGGGTAGAATACTTTGGGCAGAAGGGTCTAAGTGGGGGAGGGGCTGGAGGATGAGGAGGAGGGACAGGTAATTGGGACTAATAATAGGCGGAGTGGTGGTGGCCCAGACCTTTAACTCCAGAACTCTGTCCTCTCTTCTCCATGCCGTTGTTGCTATACATGCTATGCTCTTTCTGCTCTACAAAGTCAAGAAGACGCTGTCGTATCATTAGCTTATGTAACTGCATATGTGTTACTGATAAAAATAATGTCTATAAAGTATGTGTTCATATTTAGTGCTGCTTATATTTAGCTCTCTTGACATTCTGTGCTTTTTTGCTTGTTCTCGTGAGTTTGAGTTTCTGTCTCTGTCACCCCCTGTTATTGCCATCATACTGCATTGCTCAATGTCACAGGCTCAGAAACATGTACATATGTACATGTATAAAGTTGTATACACATGCCTCGGTAAGCCAGCTAAAGTAACAAAGAGGAGTTCTGTGTCTGCTCGGGAATATAGTACTAATTTTACCCACACTTCCTGTGCTTTCAGATACATTCAAATTAATCTGAGTTTACTTTGTTTTAGCCTGATGAACTTTATTTACTCTCTCTCTCTCTCTCTCTCTCTCTCTCTCTCTCTTTCTCTCTGTCTAGCGAGAATCCCATATAACAATACAACATATCTTGATCTTACTCACCCTCTAGTCCTTGAACTCCTTCAAGATCCACCATCCTCACTACACCTCCTGCCCCAGTAGTAAGAGCAGTTTGTTTTGTTTTTTGGTTTTTTTGAGACAGGGTTTTTCTGTGTTGTTTTGGAGCCTGTCCTGGAACTCGCTCTGTAGACCAGGCTGGTCTCGAACTCACAGAGATCTATCTGCCTGCCTCCGGCTCCCGAGTGCTGGGATTAAAGGCGTGCGCCACCAACGCCCGCTGTTGTTTTTTAAGAAAAGGTTTATTTTATTTTAAATTATGTGTTTCTTAGTTAGGGTTTCTATTGCTGTGAAGAGACCCATGACTCTTCTATAAACTTCTGTAAAGGAAAGCATTTAATTGGGGCTGGCTTACAGGTTCAGAGGTTTGGTTCATTATCATTATGGTGGGTAGCATAGGGGTATACAGGGAGATATGGTGCTGAGGAGGTAGCCAAGAGTTCTACATCCAGATCAGCGGGCAGTAGGAAGAGAGACACAGCCTGAATTGGACATTTGAAACCAAAGAGCACACCCCAGTGACATACTTCCTCCAAGAAGGCCACACCCCCAGTCCTTTCAAATAATGCCACTCCCTTTAAGCCTACAGGGGTCATTTCATTCAAACTACCACAATGTGTGTGCAGGTGTGTTTGTGTATGCGTGGCCTGTGGGGGCCAGAAGTGTTGGATTCCCTGGAGCTGGAATTATAAGCAGTTTCAAGCTATCCGGTGTGGGTCCTGGGAACCAAACTCAGGGCCTCAGCAAAAGCAGCCTGTGTTCTTAACTGCTGAGCCATCTCTGAGTCGCAATCAGAGGAGCAGTTTTTAACTCTCACTTCGCTTGGCTTTCCTTGGTGAGCTATCTAGTCACTGGTTTGGCTGCTGCTCTTAATGGAGCCATTGTTGTCTAGAGCTTGCTTATGCTTGCACTCTCTGACACTATGTTTTTAAGCAAAGGCAGTTACTCAGAGCGGGTGAAAGTGCGACTCTGTTCTTTCTGACTCTTGTAGATGCTTAGCACAGCTCACAGAGTATCTAGATCAGTGGTCCTCAACCTTCCCAACTCTGCAACCCTTTAATATAGTTCCTTGTGTTGTGGTGAACCCCAGCTAGAAAATCATTGCTACTTCATAGCTGTAATTTTGCTGCTGTTATGAGTCGTACTGTACATATCTGATGTGTGACCCTGTGGATCTTGATCCACATGTTGAGAACCACTGAACGAAATGGTATGTTTAGTATTTTTCACTAGTCAGGCTTGTCTTCTGGGGAGGGGTCCTCAGAGTCCCTCATGCTGTCACCCCAGAAGAAGCATTGTTTGTTTGAGTTTAGAAGAAAACCTGCCATCATCTCTTGGGTTTCAAAGTGGCTGGTGGCCTCCTATGAGACCAATGGATATAGTTTTGTGACACTATCACTGGCCAGTCCTCAAATGCTGACCATCTGAACACCCTTTGGGGAAAGAACAAACAAAACAAAAACAATGGAGATATGACTGTTCTGCTGAGATGGGGCTATGTGTCCAGAAACATTTAGTTAGGGTAGACTTAAGGGTACAGTGCTGGAACCAGAAGCATTACGAAAATGTGGACTTGAAGGTAGACATGAGAACAGTAGTATGTGGGCTCTTGGATGTTTTTTTTTTTTTTTGGTTTTTCGAGACAGGGTTTCTCTGTGGCTTTGGAGGCTGTCCTGGAACTCGCTTGGTAGTCCAGGCTGGTCTCGAACTCACAGAGATCCTCCTGCCTCTGCCTCCCGAATGCTGGGATTAAAGGCGTGCGCCACCAACGCCCGGCCAGCATATGAACTTAAATAGGGAGGTTTAACTCCTTTTAAGGGTAATACTTTTCACATCACATGTTAACATTCCTAACCTTGCAGTTACAAATGTAACCCTTTGGTAATTAATTTTCAGTACTTGTCTTTTCAAATCTTTCATATAAAAAGAAAGCTTACTGTTTCAGATGAAAGAAGACAACATTAACTGGGTGTCTTGTTGTTCTTGGTTTTTGTGTTTTCCTTCTGTTTTGAGACAGCATCTCACTATATTCTCTTGGCTAGCTGTGCGGATCAGGCCGGCCTTGGGTAGTGAGGAAAACGACGTGGAATCCGGGGCAGGAGTGTGGTGGAGAAGCTGCAGGTGGAGGATCTGTAAGAGTGAAGGTCTGGGGGTACGAGAGACCTTGACGTTAGAGGGTCTCGATGCTCAGTGAGAGAACCTCAAGACCAACTTCAGGCTCACCAGCTGGCTAGCCCACGAGGCACTCACAGGAAGCGGTTCGCACTCACAGTCGTGGTTTATTCCGGCACAAGGATACACTAAAAACCAGCCAGTGGAAAGCACGCAGGGCGCAGAATCCACGGGTGTGAAGCCTCCTCTCGTCTTCCAGAGGACTCAGCACACTGCTGACCTCTCCTGGCTACGGTGTAAGGCAAGATGGAGAACTGCCAAGCAGCTCACCCCACTGCACACAGCTTTCACCCAAGTCAGTGGCACAGCTATGGCTGACTGCCCGCTTAGCTGACCTTAAGCATGCGAGGAATAAGCAGATGGATTTGGGCAATGACGTTTTCATAATTGTTTCCCTCAACAAAGCTGATCTTCAGGCTCTCTCACTGTGCTGTTCCCTCAACCAAAATCATAAGGCAAGTGTGGGGGGGGCTGGGGGGATTGCAGAAGCAGGAAGAAGACGACTAACCTAGTGTACTGTGTGCTGGAACATGAGGCTGGGCGTGTCACACCAGGGCCAGGAAGGAATATTTCATAAATTGAAGAACAATGCAAGTGGGAATTTCAAGAGAACGATGGAGCCAGGAGTCGTGGTAGAATCCTATAATCCTAGCACTCAGGAGACTAAGACAGGAGGATTTCAGGTTTAAGGCCATAGGAAATGGGATACATAGCAAGACTGTTACAAACAAAGCAAAACAAAACAAATAAACAGCCTAGTGCTCATCAAATGCCTGACATCCCAATATTATAGAGGTGGAGGGAGGAGGATCAGGAGTTCAAGGTCAACCTCAGCTACATAGTTATTTCAAGGCTAGCCTGGGCTACTTGTGTGTGTTATGTGTATATATGTGTATATATATATATATATGTATACATATATATATGTGTGTGTGTATGTATATATTTCTCTGTGTATATCTATACACACAGAGAGAGAGAGAGAATGAGAGAAAGAGAGAGAGAGAGAGAGAGAGAGAGAGAGAGAGAGAGAGAGAGAGAGAGAGAGAGTAAAAAAGAAACCAACCAATGAACCATGGGTTGGGGGCTCTGAGTAGCTAATAAAACAGAAGAGCATCAAAGTTCTCCTAAAAATTTCAACAGCCCTCTCTATCTCTCCACTGTTTGGAATTACATGTTATAAAATGTGCATACCCCAACAACATGTGTACTATAATTCCAGCCCCCACCAACCAGTGCTTCCAATGCTTGGACTTTAATATTTTTGGTTTTTTTTTTTTTTTTTTTTTTTTTGGTTTTTTCGAGACAGGGTTTCTCTGTATTGTTTTGGAGGCTGTCCTGGCACTCGCTCTGTAGACCAGGCTGGCCTCAAACTCACAGAGATCCGCCTGCCTCCGGCTCCCGAGTGCTGGGATTAAAGGCGTGCGCCACCAACGCCCGGCCCGGACTTTAATATTTTGACATGTAGTAGTACCATAGGGTTTCTATTTACTAAAGAGTCCAGCAACGTTACCCATTTTCATTTTGGGGACTAATGTCTATAAATCTGTATGTGACCGTCCACATTGGTAATAGGTAAAGTAAAATCATGTATGTGTGTGTTTCATATATGCACATATATATATTTGCTTCCTCATCACTGATTCATTATGTATTTCTACTTCTTTGATTGTCGCACCTGCTGTGCGGCCTGCATCCAAGAATGTAGCGAGGTGGTCGGGATAGATGACACAGAGACCGGTCGGTTACTTTAAGAAAATTTTCTGCTTCCCAAGTCAGCTTAGGAGGAGACCCCAGTCCGCTTAGGAGAGCTCTCAGGAGAAGTCTCCCCCAAGAAAAAAGAGCTTCCCTTTTTTAAGGACTTTTGCCATCCATTTACATACCATTCTTTCCACTTCTCACCCTCCTGGCTGGTGGTTTAATCTCCGGCCCCAGAATCGGGGAGACACCACAGGGGGCAGGGACAGGAAGAGGCATCTAGCCGTAGGGGGTGTGACAGTCACGGTATTTCAGTGAGCAAGCCCTTATCTGAGCCCTATCAGAGCTTTAAAGCACTGAATTGTTTCCAGTAAACATTACACAGATGCCTGCTCCCAGGCCGAAGGGGAAGTGGGTTTCTGCTCAAGGTCTGGTGTCCCCACATTTGATTACTTTTCTTTGAATATTTTATACTAGTACAAAATTTTACTGTGTTATACATTCTGAAAACTGGCTTCTGTATCATTGTTCCACAGCTGAAATAAATACATACCACTCTATTTTTCCTAATTTTAATAATAGTTCTTAGTGTTCAATGTTACCTGTTTAAGGCTCCTTTGAGAGCGAATCCATCTTTTGGGGGCAGGGCAGGATCTCATGGGATAGTCCAGACTGGCCTGGAACTTCACTGTGTAACTCTAGCTGGCCTTAAGCTTTCAGCAATCTTCCTGCCTCAGTCTCCCACGTACTGAAACTGTGAGGGTGAACCACGTGCCTGGCGTAATCCATCCGATTTTGGTACATTAGCACGTACTTCATCCTTCCTCTTGAACACATCCTGCTTTCTCCTCTTAGGTATATGTGGTCATGTTAAATGTCCTCTGCTCAGAAAAGGAGCCAGTGGAAATGAGATGTTAACTGATGTGGGACTGTGAGTATCAAGGCCACTGTGGGTTAAGATGTTGACAGTACTTGCTTACTGATATCACTCATCATCACCATCATTACTGTCATTACCATCACCACCATCATCGCCATCATTGCCATCATTGTCACTGTCACCACCATCACCACCGTCATCACCATCATCACTGTCACCATCACCACCGTCATCACCATCATCACTGTCCCCACCATCATCACCATCACCACCACCATCACCACCATCACAACCATCATCACCGTCATCACCATCATCACCACCATCATCACCATCATCATCACCATCATCACTGTCTCCACCATCACCACCATCATCACCATCACCACCACCATCACAACCATCATCACCGTCATCACCATCATCACCACCATCATCACCATCACCACCATCATCTGTAAAGAGAAGCTTTTTCTTTGAGAGAAGCCTTCCCGCCAGCCTGGTTCTAGAGCTGCATCAGTCCCAAATAAACACACAGGAGGCTATATTAATTATGAAGCTGTTGGCCTTGCTTGTTTCTTACTGGCTAGCTCTGACTTAAGTAATTACCCCATAATTGCTAATCTAAGTATTTCTCTTACCAGAGAAGTTTCCGGGCTTCCTACCCCATGGCGTTACATCTCAACTCTCTGTGTTTCTCCTTCCCAGAGTCCTCTTGGACTCCTAGTCCCACCTATCTAGATTCCTATTGGCCAGCAGTGCTTTATTGACAAATCATAGGACTTCCCACATCAATCATCACCATCATCACCGTCATCACCACCATCATCACCGTCATCACCACCATCATCACCATCATCACCGTCATCATCACCATCATCACCACCATCACCACCATCATCACCGTCATCACCGTCATCATCACCATCATCACCGTCATCATCACCATCATCACCATCATCACCACCATCACCATCATCATCACTGTCCTCACAATCACCATCATCATCACTGTCCCCACCATCATCACCATCATCACCTTCATTACCATCACCACCATCACCACCATCATCGCCATCATCACAATCATCACCACCGTCATCACTGTCACCACCATAACCATCATCATCACTGTCCGCACCACCACTAGCAGTAGCAGCAACAGCCCTAGACAAGAGTTTTGCTTAATCTTCCTAATAAAAGGAACGATGAATTTTGTCAAGAAGTGGGCTAGAGGGCTGGAGAGATGGCTCAGAGGTTAAGAGCACTGCTTGCTCTTCCAGAGGTCCTGAGTTCAATTCCCAGCAACCACATGGTGGCTCACAACCATCTACAATTCAATCTGTTGTCCTTTTCTGGCATGTAAGCAGAACATTGTATATGTAATAAATAAATAAATCTTTAAAAAAAAAAAGAAGTGGGCTAGAGACTGCAATGCGTGTTTAATGAACTTAAGGAGCATAATACATCTTACATAGTTTCCTGTATAAGAAAAGGACATTTGCAACCTTGTTTCTTATCTAAATTTAAACTGAAAAATAAATAAATAAAATTTTAAAAAACGGAACAAAGCAAAAAAAAAAAAAAAGAAAAGAAAAGGACATTCATCTTCATGAGTTCATTTTCTCTCCTGTTAGAGTTTTGAATTTTTCTGAAATAAATACTTTCTGTTAAAACATAAAATTACTTACTATTTTCTTTATTTTTTTTTATTTGTGTTTTTGAGACAAGGTCCTGAAATGTAACCTGGGCTATTCGTAATTCTCCTGAGTGCTGACATTACAGCTATGGGCCACTACACTAGGTGAATTATAAAATTACTAATCATGCCAAGAAATCTTCAAGTTGGTGATATGGCTAGGTGGTAAAGGCCCTTGTTATGCAAGTTCAGTAAGTGAGTTAAATTCTCAGAACCTAATTAGCAGTGGTGGTACATACCTTTAATCCCAGCACTTGGGAGGCAGAGGCATGCAGATCTCTGTGAGTTTGAGGCTAACCTGGTCTACAGAGCAAGTTCCAGGACAGCCAGGGCTGTTATAGAGAAACCCTGTCTCAAAACAACAACAACGAAGAAAGAAAGAAAGAAAGAAAGAAAGAAAGAAAGAAAGAAAGAAAGAAAGAAAGGAAGAAAGAAAGAAAGAAAGGACGGAAGAAAGAAAGGACGGAAGAAAGAAAGGACGGAAGAAAGAAAGGACGGAAGAAAGAAAGGGAGCACTAGCAAGTTTAATGGAATCAAGTCCAGAGCTCAAGGAGAGAAAAAGATTAAAGAAAAACCTGTGTGAAGCTGGGAAGGCGAAGCCTGGATTTCCCTGGAAACCCCAGCTCAAAGAGAAGAAAGTGTGTTGCAGCCAACAAAGCTGGAAGCAGTTGGAGCTCTGAAGAACACTGTGACATCAGACATGGAGACGTGGAGTTTGGAGTTTGCCCAGCTGGGTTTTGGTCTTGCTTTGGTCCAGTATTCCTCGCTATGCTCCCTTTCCTCAATTTTGGAATGATAATGTATATCCTGTGCCACTGTATGTTGGAAGTATGTGATCTGATTTTTTGTTTTTGCAGAGAATTACAGTTAAGACTGCATGAGTCTCGAAAGAGAATTTGGATTTTAAACATTGTTGAGGCTTTGGCAGGCTGTGGGGACTTTTGAAGTTGGACTAAATGTAGCTTTGTATTATGACATGGCTAACAAGCCTATAGGATCCAGGAGTGGAATGCAGGGGTTTGAATGAAAATGGCTCCCATAGACTCATCTGGAGTAGCACCATTAGGGGGTGTGGCCTTGTTGGGATGGGTGTGGCTTTGTTGGGGGGAAATGTGCCACTGGGATTGGACTTTGAGGTTTCAAATATTCAAGCCAGGCCCAGTGTCTCCTCTCTCTCTCTCTCTCTCTCTCTCTCTCTCTCTCTCTCTCTCTCTCTCTCTCTCTCTCTCTCTCTCTCTCTCTCTCTCTCTCTCTCTCTGTCCCCTTGCTGCCTGTGGACCCACCAGATGTATAACTCTCAGCTACTCTCTGTCACCATGTCTGCCTGCATCCCACCATGCTGACAACGGACTGAACCTCTGAACCTGTAAGCCAGCCCCAGTTAAATGTTTCCTTTATAAGAGTTGCTGTGGTCATGGTGTCACTTCACAGCAACAAAACCCTAATCAAGAGAACACACACAGGTGATTCCACACTTTGGAGGGGGAGGAAGGACGATCACGAGTTTGAGGCCAGGCCAGGCTTCCCATGAAAGCCTGCCTCAACGTAAGCAAACAAACGCCAAGCAAGCAGAGATGAGAGGGGAGCAAGGTAAAGATGGAGACAGAAACTGCTTCTTAAAGCGAGGCTTTTCCACCTGAAACTGCAGTGCACTGCTTCCCTTTGCTGTTCAGAAATAAGCACTTAGAGGTTGCTCTCCTTTAGGTGGGACGCTTTCCAAACTTCTGTATTCCCAGCCTTACCGTGTTGTTTATTGTGTTTTGTCGGCTTTAGTAGTGTGTTCATGGTATTTTTACAGCTGTCTACATCTAGATTAAAAATCTAGGGGCTAGAGAAATGGCTCAGTGGTTAAGAGCACCAACTGCTCTTCCAAAGGACCCAGGTTCAACTCCCAGCATCCACATGACAGCTCACAACTGTCTGTAACTCCAGTTCCAGGGGATCTGATATCTCAGACATACGTGCAGGCAAGATGCCAATGCAAATAAAATAAAAAATAATTTTTTAATCTATTAGAATCTAAAAAAGTATAATTCTCTGCTTGCTTTCCTTCAATATTCTGTAATAAAGTAAAACCTTTAAAACATTGCAGAAATGTGGTTGCAAGGGCTTGCACCTTCACTCAGTCTGGCCCCTCCCTCTGTCCAGTCATGACAGTGAAAATGCCTTCCCAGGTTGGAATCCTCCCTGGGAGAGGCAAGAGGAAGCTCCTGGAGGAGGTCACTACAGATGCCTTTGTAAGAAGCTGCTAGAGTTACAGGCGATTGGTGTTTCCACCTTTACTTCCTGAAAAATTTCACAAGCAATCAGTGTTCTTTGTCCCTTGGTTAGAGAATTCACCACTGAAACCACGTGGCCTTGAGCTCGTTCTGTGGGACAGAGGCTAGAGCATTCAATTCTTTTAACTGTAGATACAGGCACTTGGATATTCTGTTTCTCCTGTCCGTTTTGAAAAATTGTGGTTTTCCAGGAATTTGGTCAGTTCATCTAAATTGTCCAGTTTTTGTTTTCTTTTTTGTCTGACGTTTTCCTAATGTTCTCCATAATCCTTCTATTTCATGTAGCTTTAACCTGGACCTTTTTACTCTTGGTATCAGGTAATTCATATTTTCTCACCCTATCATGTTGATATCAAGAAATAATGTTTTCTTCATCACCCTACCATGAGTTTGTCAATTTTGAATTGTTTCCATTTGGGGACAGTTACAAATGCTTACGATCATTTCTGTACCTTTTTTTTTTAAACATGGATATGCATTTCATTTGTCCTCAGCTTGTGCCTGGGGGTGAGCTGCTGGGCTCTGTGGGGACACTAGGCTTTTCCTTCTGGTGAGCCGAAGGCTGCTCTCCAGTGTCCAGGAGAGCTAGCCTCGGTGTCACCACGGTGGTTCCTCCACCTGCTGCTAACTTGCCAGCCCTGACTTTTCTGCTCTTGCTGCCCCAGCATAATGGGAGGGTGACCTTGCTGTGGTTTGGATCTGTGCCTCCTGGCCACTGCACTGAATGTCTTTCAGTCCTTAAGTGCTAACTGCCAAAATCCGACATCGTATTTTCCCCATTGACTTTCCATATTTTTTTGTGTTCTTATCTAAAAAAAAAAAAAAACCTGTTTATTCTGAGATAACTATGTTTTCTTGTAGGAGTTTTATAGTTAAAGGTTTTACAATGGTCTGTCATTTAAAATTCAACTTAATTTTGTAGATGATTTGGGAAATCACTGACTACTTTCCCGCTGTAGATAACCAGAACCATCTGTTAGAAAGGTTACTTTAGAGCTCAAACATAAAAGAAAGGTTACTTTACCTACTGACTTTTAAGAGGCTTGGTATTAAAACTTTTTTTTAATTGGTCTAGTTCCGTGCTCTCTGTCCTGGTGGTCTGTGTGTCTGTCTTTTGCCAATACTACCCTGTTTTTGTCACTGATGCCCAGGGAGTCTCAGCTTTGGCACTGCTTAAAGTTTTGGCTCCAGTAACCCTTGGTGATGGCTGTGCTGGCTTTGTCTCTTTGCTCTGTTGTGCTGACCGCTGTTCTAGTTGATTTTATCCCCTTCCTCTGCTTGCTTTGGGTTTATTTACCCTTCAAGCTTGCAGAGTGTGGCCTTAGAGCTTTTTTATCATGAGCATTTGAGGCTCTCTGGGCTAGCTAGTTTTATGCCAACTTGACACAGGGAGAGTCATCTGAGAGAAGGGAGCCTCAGTTGAGAAACTGGCTCCATAAGATTGGGCAGTAGGCCAGCCTGTAGGGCATTTTCTTAATTAGTGATAGATGGGGTGGCGCCATCCCTGGGCTTGTGGTCCTAGGTTCTGTAGGAAATCAGGCTGAGCAAGGCAGGAGGAATGTGGCTTTCATCAGCTCCTGCCTCCTGGTGTCTGCCTTGTTTGAGTTTCTGCCCTTTGATGACAACGGAAGTATGAGTGAAATAAACCCTCCCCTCCCCAACCTGCTTTGGTCATGGTGTGTCATTACAGCAATGGTGACCCTAACTCTCCAATGTTCTCAGGCATTGCCTGACCGGCATCAACGTTTTCTCGTGTGTCAGATGGCTCCCCGTTCTGTGCAAAACAGTTTTTCAATTTCCTTCTGATTTTTCTTTTTTTGGTTTTTACGAGACAGGGTTTCTCTGTATTGTTTTGGAGGCTATCGGTCCAGCCCAGCCTCGAACTCACAGAGATCCGCCTGCCTCTGCCTCCCGAGTGCTGGGATTAAAGGCGTGTGCCACCACTACCCGACCTGATTTTTCTTTAATTTCTAAGTATTTGAGATTTTCTGGCTATCACTTCTAATTTAATTTTTTTTTCTTTTTGGTGACCTTGGACATTTTAGGCGATCTAAAGCTCTCCCTGAGCTCCAACCCTAGCCCGCAGCTCTGTTTTGATCAGATAAATACTTCTGCCACTAATGCCTTCGTAGTTGTTGAGATTTCCTCTATGGTTTAGGAAATGTTCTGTTTTGGTGAATGTATAGATACCTGAAGAGAATGTCTATGCAGTTTCTGGATGTAATACTAAATATTAATTATCTTAGCGTAGTTTTTAGTATATTCATGTCCTCCGTGTTTCCTGGGCTTTTTCTGCCTGGAAAGCCCCTCCCCCACCTGTGCTGCTGTGCACTTATTCAGACTACTGCAACTGCCATGGCCCTGTGTGTGTGTGTGTGTGTGTGTGTGTGTGTGTGTGTGTGTGTGTGTGTGTTCCCAAGTGTGTGGATGCCAGAGGACAATGTGGATATCTTCCTTAATCTTTCTCCACTTTATTTCTTCCCAAAGGGGGGCTATTGCTGAAACAGGGTCTCAATGTGTAGACAAGGCTGGCCTTGACCTTTCAGAGATCTACCCGCCTTTGCCTCCTGAACACTGAGATGAAAGGTATGTGCCACCAAGTCTCTTTTCTGCTTGCTCTTTATTTTTCACATACTATTTTTGTTGATTATTCAGAAATTTCACATCATGAACCCTGATCACACTCACTTCCCAGCCCCCCCAGGTCCCCTCCCTTCTTACCCCTCCCCACACACCCCCACCTCCTCACCACAAAAAAGAGAAGGAGAAAGAAGAAGAAGAAAGAAGAAGAAAGAAGAAAGAAGAAAGAAGAAAAAAGAAGAAGAAGAAGAAGAAGAAGAAGAAGAAGAAGAAGAAGAAGAAGAAGAAGAAGAAGAAGAAGAAGAAGAAGAAACCAGTTCAATTTATGTTGCCTATATTCTCTCCTGGATATATTCTCTCCTGGAACATGGTCAAACTCCCCATGGCCAGCCCCCTAAAGAAGATCGAGTCCTTCCCCACCCACACCAGAAGCCAGGACAGTTTCTTGCTGGACTCATAGTTCTCACCATTTCAATTAGGCTGTCAAGCAAGCCCCGGGGCTCTCCCTGCCTCAGCCTCTAACCCCACCCCTACCCTGACACATGCCAGCTACCATGTCCACCTTTTCCATGAGCACTGGGAATGTGAGCACTGTCCTCAGGGTTGCATAGCAAGCCTTTACTGCCTGAGATGTCTACCCAGACACCGGTATTTTCTGTGAACAAAATCTAGACACAGAGGCCCTAAGGGCTCATAGCCATCTGTAAATCCAGTTCCAGGGGCTCTAACCCCTCCTCCTGACCCCTCAAGCATCAGGCATGCACATGGTTGCACATACTTATATACATGCTGGCCAAGCCATCATATCCATAAAGTACAATAAATAAACCTAAAATGCTTTTCCACAATTTGTTAGGAATTGGTTCAGTTTTATTTTAGAGGATCAGAATTTTTCTAGATGAAACTAATTTGCTGTATAAAAAATAGTAGTATTCTCAACAAAAGCAAAACAATACAGGGAAGTAAGTGATATAAACAAGGGTACCTAAAACCCAAGTGGTATTTTAGACATCTTTGAGTTAATGTATTTTAGTATAGAATAGATTATGCTTTGAAGATAGCCTTTGCCAGGAAAAAAAAAGAATTGACATTAGCAAATTTAATTGAATATAAGATGTTTGGTCTGTGAAAACAGCCCTATAATTTTGAAAGTATATTTCCTACTTTGTCATCTAATAAAGGCTTGCAGCTCTTTAATTCTGCTGATTGAATTATAAATTCTCTGGGGCACAGACTGCATTTTTATCTTGTTAACAGCTTGTGTATGCAGAGGGGTAGTCTGCTTAGCCTTATGATTTGTAATATAATAAAAGCATGCACAGTACACATCTTAATGAATTTCCATAGCCTTCCAAGGAGCTGGTGAGAGAGAGTTTCCTATTTTATGGGTAAAGAATTTAAGACAAAAATAATAGCTACAGTGTGACATCTCAGGTTTCCAGTTTTCTCAGTTAGGGGTGAATCTAGAACTCCATGCTGCTTCCTCTGGGGTCCCGGCTTCACAGGTTCCCTAGAGTTGGCCTACATGCAGGACTTCCTGGCACCTGTGTATTTCCCAGAGGGATGACATGGAAGTTGGGGTGGGAAAATCATTTATTGTGTGTCAGGTCCAAAGGAAACTCCATTTCCCCAAACCCCAGCAATTAGACAAAAGGCAGCATGCCTCAGGAATTTGTGAAGCCAGTGCGCTCTACTAAAGGAGCCTTTTCTCTGTCACTGGCCGAAGCGACAAAAGGCTGTCTGTGGTGCCTATTAGCATACCAAAGGACAGCTGGCCTCCAGGCTCCCTCAGTGTCTCAAGTACCTGGTACACATTCCAGAGCTAACATCCTGGCCCTCCCCTCCCCTAAACTTCTCCACCTCATGGGATCCTCTCCCCAGCTACTCCTTTCTCCTTATCCCAGATGCCTCTGGCTATCTACTCTCCCTCACGTCTGTAGGTAAAAACCTTCCACTTAACCACACCATGGAGCGGCCACGCCCTCAGTTTGTACACTGTCCGGGACTATCTCAAGCAGCACCCCCACATCTCAGCCACTGAGCACCAGCACGGCCCCCATCCTGCACTGTGTGTTCCAGATACTCCCCTTTATGTAGTCAGATGCCTCTGGAGGGGTTCGGTTCTGAGTCAGTCCCGCCATGCTGCTCCTGTGTCACCAACAGCGGGATTTACAGCCGCAGGACAACGGTCTTCACAACAGGCTTGGGACATTTTGCTGCTTTGCTTTTTGATTGTTTGAGATGAAGTTTTCCTATGTCCTTCCAGACTGGCTATGTTGACTAACAAAGCCCAGGAAGGCCTCCAACTCGAAGTGGTCCTGTGTGGGTCTCCCAAGTGTTAGGGTCACAGCTGTGTACCACTTACTCAGTGAGCCCTCTGCATTCCTGACCAAACAGCTGAGCATTTGGAATCCTTTCGACACAGTGTGGGGTGCAGGGACAGGCTCTTTTTCTCCCCTGATTACAAGGCAGACAAAGCTTGAAAGTCAAGCCAACCCAAAGTTTACTCAAAGGTGACAACTTAGTTAGAGTTTAAAGAAAAGCTCCAGCAAGCCCAGCTGTCAATCCCAGTCGCTGCCTGGAGAGGGGGGTGGAGAAGAGGACAAAAACAATCAACAAACAGATTTTTTTTTAAGTTATGCTGGCATGGAGGCCAGCCACGTGGCAGACATGTACCCACCCACATAAAATAGAGGAAGCCTTTGGAGAAAGATGAAGAATCCCAAAGTACACTTAGCTTCTAACCATCACCCGAAAGAAACAGAGGAAGAAAAGTTGTATCTTTCTGAGCCAAGAGTCAGAAAGGTGGGCAGAGCCAACAGAAACTCATGGCAGCTTGTAGGGACTGCGCTCGGGGATGGGAATTCTGGGCAGGAAGAGTGCAGCATCTCATTGACGGGATAATTATCCTGCCTGTGTCTTTACCAAGACTTATGGTGAGACTGCCCTCCTGATGGGTGGAGCCATGGCCGGGTGATTGACCCACCCAGCTGGATTTATGTTTACTTAGATCTCCACCAAGGTCAGGGATTTAATATTCTTAACCAGTTTCTCCTTAATGAGCCTTTAATTCAGCTGTGTTACCTTGGGCTTGGGAATGGCAAAGATGAGGAATGATCTACACCAGAGCAGAAGGATCACCTCCAAATAATGACCTCGAGGGTGGAAATGCTAGACAGAGTAGGCCACTCCAGTCACTGTATCCAGCTTCACAAAGGCACCATGTAATTCCTCTGCTAAAACTCTCCCGTTGTCTGGGGCTGGAGAGATGCCTCAGTGTTCACTAGCATTTGTCGATCTTCCAGAAGAGCTGAGCAAATTTCTCAGCACCCATATTGGGTGGTTCACAGCCACCTGTAACTCCAGCTCCAGGGGATCCCACACATTCTTTTGACCTCCTCAGACATTGGCACATAGCTCACACACTAAACATAAGTAAATACATTTAAAACTCTTCCATTCCCTGCCCTTCAGTATACTCCAAAGACCCAAAGGAACCAATAGGACATGGTCCTGTAAATGCATCTGAATTTACCTACTCTGCCTACACTTGTGTCGGCTCTCTCATCGTCGTCTTGAAGACTCCAGGTGCTGTTGTTCCCTCAGACACAGCTCTCTTTCTTCATTTGGTGTCTGATTGAACCTTCTTCCTGGAGAGCTTTGCCTTTCCTGCCAAACCAAACTGAAGTCTTTCTTCTCCATCCTCTTCCCTTGGTTCTGCCTTCCATTTATGGCACTTGATGCTGCCCACTATAATAGAGGCCTTTTTATCACACTGTGTCTTGTTTCTCTCTGATGAGAATTCAGGGCATAAAGTGTCTATGCAAACTGCTTGGCAGATACAAGCCTGACAAGTTTTAGTTGAATAGAGGTGGCTTAGAGAAGTGAGACACTTGCCCAGACTTCAGAGCTAAGAAGGAGTAGATTTATACTTGGAACTCCCAGCCCATTAGAGAAGACGCCCTTTGGAAAAAGAAAAATTAAAAGACAAAAGAAGAGTAAGGCCTTTTTCCAGTGTCAGGAAATACCCAGTGCGCCTCCTTTCTCTTCCCTCCCCCTCTTCCCCTTCTTGCCCTCCCCGCCCCTCCCCTCTCCTCCCCGCCCCTCCCCTCCTCATTCCCATTTGGTTCCTGTTGTTTTGTGCGATGACCACAGAGAATTGTGTAGAAGACAACTCTAAGAACAGAAACCTGGTCACGGAGGGAGGCTGTAAGGAAACTGGATCTGAGGTCCTCTTCTCTCCCTGGGCTTTGTAGGTGCTAAGGAGCTCTGTGGCCCAGTCCTGGGTGCCCGATGCAGCAGGAAAGGGCTTCACGTCCCCAGGTGTACCCTGCTGACTTCAACAGCTCTGTGATGGGCATTTTGAACAAATTAACCCAAGGTTAGCTGAGAAATAACTGAAGCCTAGGTAGTAGCCAGAACCGCAGCCCACCCATAGGGCGTGTTAGCTCTCAGCAGAGTCTCACTTGAACTCTGCTGGCCTGGCCCTGTCTGTCCTTTTCCCTTTTGGACCGTGGTTCCCAAGGAACCTAGCTAGCTGTATATTGAATGCTTAAACAGATTTACAAGTACAGTTATGATTATAAAAAATGACTTATCTTTTGGCTAGGAGGAAGCAAGGGAAGTCGGCAGAGCCGAGTCAGCATCGATTCGGACACAATCTCCTGCTGGAATTTGCAAAGCCGATTTAAATATGATCATAGCGTCCAGAAGTCTGTTTCTAAAATATAGAAAGTCAAGATGACAGCTCTGAGAATGCCAAATTTGAAGAACTTGGAATCTCTTCATTTCGCATTAATATAAACCTTGGGGCTGATCTAACTGGGTCTCACAGTGTGCACAACAGCAGGCAATGGTAATAAAAGCGACTTCCTCACCTTGCTGGTGTCTACTGCTGTCTGTGAGCTACACTGGGTTTTGTATGTTGGGGGCTAGAAAAACAGCATGGTCCGTGAGAGCTCTAAAGGGGGGAAATTAAGTTATGACAAATAACCAACTAGCCATGAGTGCTTTTCAGCAGCTGAAGAAGGATGCATTTCTGTCTGAAAACAATGCTTCTAAGGCCTCAAGACTCTTTGCCTCACTCCTAGGGGCAAAATAAGGTTTACATAGGGGAAAAAAATTAGGAGAGGCTGAAAATCATGTAGGGTGTAAGAATCACACAGATGGCTAAGCTGTAAGGAAGGCATTCAGCATTCAGTGGTCTGGAATCCCGGTGTGAAATCTGGCCAAGTTTTCAGCATATGTTGATCCCTTCCCAGGACTGTGTACATAGCATTTACAGCTGTAACTTTTGCTTATCCACCTGAAAATATTTTGGGGGAGAGGGGAGAGCATTTATATATAAGTACCTGAAACAGAACTAAATTTGAACAAATCCTGATCCTGCTGGAATGAAAATTAGGAAGAAAGAAAATTACGTCTTCATTGGTCCAACTCTCTGCCATTTCTATGAGTGGCCTTGGCTCCTGTGTAAACTTATTGTTATTAAAAAAATACCCGACAGACAACTTCTTGGAGAAACAACAAGTTTGTGGCTTCAGAGGTCTTAGTCCATCATGTTGGGGTGAGTATAGCAGAGCCAAGCAACCCACATCACAGTGGCCAGGAAGCAGAGAGACACCTGAGCCCACAGGTTTTTCTCCTTCTCACTCCACCTGGGCCCTTGCCCAGGAGATGATTTTGCTCACATTTAGGGTAAATCTCTCACACTAATTTATCCCCTGTTGAAACTCACAGAAGTACCCAAAGCTGTGCTGTTCTGACCTCCGGAGCCCTTTCCAGACCAATCAAGTAGACTGACAAGATTAATCATCATATCTACCTGTGTCAACCTGACTCACAAACCGTCTCTGCACAAAACGTCTCTTTAAACCGTAACATTACGCCCTGGCTCCTCAAAGGTTCATGTCCATCTTGCAATGTAAAATACATCCTGTCTGTTCCCAAGAGTCCCCGTAGCCTCAACAGCTTCAACACTGTTCGGACGTCCAAGTTCAAAGTGTCCTTTGAGATTCACGGCAAGCACTCGACACCTGTGAAGTACAAAAAGAAGGTTACATACTTCTAACCCACCGTGGCATGAGGTAAGCACCCCCACTCTAAAGCGGAGAGGAAGTGGGGTGAAGAAAGGCGATTGGAGCTGGGTGGGGCAGGTGTTAAATCCTCCTGGTCTGACACGGGGGGGGGGCACTGTGGCATGATGTGAGTGCAAAGGGTGGTGTGGGCCGTGCGTTCCCAGCCAGCCTCACACACATCCCGCTGTCTGAGCCTCTACGGTTAACACTGTGTCTGCAGGGTCTTTGTGTGGTTGAATGGGGGGAGGGGGTATACTTCCATAAGGGGTCCAAATGCAACCAGGGCTCCCTAGAGCTCTTCCCTCAGTTTTCCTAACGGGTCAAGACGTTTATCCCCTTGACCAGACATGCTGGCACACACCTCCAGTCTCAGCCAGTGGCTTGCTGATGCAGGAGGATTGCCATGAATTTGAGGCCAGTCTATAGTGAGTTCTGGGCCAGCCTGGACTACATAGTGAAACCTTGTCTCCATCCCCTCCACAGAAATAAAACAAGCCCAACAACAACAGACACCCTTTATACCTTGATGCGTGGGGCCCAGCAGACTGAGGGTGTGTCTAGGCCTCTTTCCTACTGTCCTGGCATTGTTTTAATTACTGGACAAGGAAAGCAGCCACACTTTCCTTGGCCCCAACTTTCCCTTCCTTCCTTTCTTGGAAAACCCTTAAGTTTTCACACCTTTCATTTTGCTCGGTATTCTCACTGTCTAGTTGGCTAAAAGCAATCAGCAAAATCCACACAGAGCCTGAACGCCAGGCCACCTTAACACCAGGCCACATTCAATGCCAGGCTACATTAAATGCTTCTTGGCCAGATTAATTATTCCAACACCTTTCAACTCAAAGACTCCCGACCATCTCAAAACACAGACAAAATGTAGACAAACTCTTGCTGGAATAACTGGTCTCTAAATCAAGTTCCTAATTGAGTCTTCATTTCTATCTGAAACCTCATGAGCATAGACATTACTATCTGCATTTTGGTCTTCTGAACTCCCACCATAATAACCATGAAAGAGAGTGTCCAGTATTCTCCATGGCTTCTCTAGCCTACTTCTCTGGATTTTTCCAAAATCTTCCCACAAATCAGTTTCAAGAGCAAGCGTCCAAACCATAGTCAGGTTCAGTCATACCGTGGTGACAATACTTCTCTGGGACGAATGTCCTTTGTAAGTCAAACTTTGCGCACTGTGACAGAGAGTTGTCTAAAGGAGGAAAGATGATGTCTTCTGGCTCATGGTTTCAGGGTGTCAGTCTGTCATGCCCGGGAGGGTGTGGAGGATTAGAACAGCTCACATCGCAGTGGCCTGAGGCGACAGGGAGAGAGGCAGGGTGGGTCAGAGAGAGACTGGCTACGCAAACAGACTTTATCTCCCTTTTGTTCAGTTTGGGTCCCCAACTTATAGGATGGTTCTGATCGTCCCCTCTTAGTCAATCCTCTCTGGAAACATGTGCCTGGAAAAATGCCCCGCCACAGACATTCTCAGGGGAGTTCCTAATTTTCTAGACATTTCTCAGTCCATCAACACCAACCACTATCATTAATAAAGAAGAAAATAAAGTATGTTTCTAAAGGAATTACATCACTAAATATACACACCTGCAAAAAAGTGGAATTGTAATTCAATAAAAAATGAAATTTAAGCTAGGTGGTGGCAAAAGCCTTTAATCCCAGCATTGGGAGGCAGAGGCAGGTGGATTTCTGTTCAAGTTCAAGGCCAGCCTGGTCTACAGAGTGAGTTCCAGGACAGCTAGGGCTACACAGAAAAATCCTATCTTGAAAAATCAAAAAGAAAAAATTAATGTCAATAGCTCATTTAAATTTCCATTTAAACAGAACAAATTTAAATTAGTCCACTGTTATTTCTGACATAAAATTAATATAAAGATAATGATTTATCAGAAAATGAGCTTATGTATACAAGACAATCTACATAGAACAGTTTTAAGAATTTCAGTCCAACACAGATTTAGAGGCTTAGAGTACTTTTGCCAAAGTATACAAATATTCTGATTTTAATTCACTGATGAGTTTGTTTTCAGTTTGCATTAAAAATAACTCACTGTCTGTATCTGTTCCATCTTGCTGAATCGCAGGCATATGGCAACTTTATTACACTCTTCTTCCTCTTAAGCTTTAAGGATGAAAAGAGAATGACACAAGGCACTTTAGAGAGATCTGGGGTATGGGGACACCAGACCTTGAGCAGAAACCCACTTCCCCTTCGGCCTGGGAGCAGGCATCTATGTAATGTTTACTGAAAACAATTCAGTGCTTTAAAGCTTGATAGGGCTCAGATAAGGGCTGGCTCACTGAAATACCATGCCTTCCACACCTCCTATGGCTAGATGCCTCTTCCTGCCCCCTGTGGTGTCTCCCCGATTCTGGGGCCGGAGATTAAACCACCAGCCAGGAGGTTGAGAAGTGGAAAGAATGGTATGTAAATGGATGGCAAAAGTCCTTAAAAAGGGAAGCTCTTTTTTCTTGGAGAGACTTCTCCAGAGATTTCGCCAGAGACTTCTCCTGAGATTTCTTTTGAGAGCTCTCTCCTAAGCTGACTTGGGAAGATAAAGTTTTCTTAAAGCAACCGACCGGTCTCTGTGTCATCTATCCCGACCACCTCGCTACATTCTCGGATGCAGGCCGCACAGCAGGTGCGACACTGGGGGGCTTCAGACAAAACCAAACCAAACCCTGTGACTTAAAATAACCCAACCCCTGTTTACCTGCTCCTGCCTGAAGCATGCCATTAAAACTACCGTTTCTCCAGGTCGGGTACATGCCTGGAATCTCAGCACAGGGAGACAGAGACAGAAAGACTGGAAACTTGAGGGCAGCATAGGCCATGCAAACAGACTCTTTCTCAAAAGCAAAGCTTTTTATTCCTGGAACTCTGGAGACAGAGACAGGTGAATATGAGTTCGAGGTCAGCCGAGTCTACAAAGCAAGTTCCAAGCCAATCAAGACTACATAATGAGGCTATGTCTCAAAAGAACCAAACAAAACTCTGTTTTCTGCAAGGACTCTCTTGAGCAAACAATCTTACTGCCCTGGGGACTATGAAGTAAACTGTTGGGCAGGAGTGAAGATGCCAGTTAAGAGGTCAGAATGCAGTTGAGGGTGTGTACGCTACTCATAGAATGTGAGTTAGGGACAAGGGGGTTTGAGGGACTCTGGTAGGCCTGAGCATGACGAGCACGGCTCTTCCCTATCCCCTCTTCCTTGCTAAACTGTTAAATTACATCCCTAAAACTAGCCTCTTCCCTTATTTGGCCACTTCCTGAGGCTGACCACCAAGGCCCAGCTATCAAAGTATTGAAGTCCAGCCATCAAAAGACCCTTTTGGCTCAACTGATTAACATGCCCAATCAAAACAAATCAACTCATTCTAACACAGGGATTTCCCCATTCCTTTTACAAACTGCAGTTGGCCTGTGGGTCACATCTGTCTCCTCTCTGTCCAGAGGCAGTCCTTTGTCCCTCTGGGACAAATACTCCCTCCCTCTCCCCCTCCTCTCTTGTCCTCTGTCTCCTGCCTTTGTCTCTCATTCTCTGCCATCTGTCCCTCTGGGGTAAATACATCTCCTTTGGGCTGAGTGTTGGGACCCTGGCCCCCCTTGTACAAGCCGGAAGCCTCCCATCTGCTCTACTTCCCTACCCATCCCACACTGAGAAAATGACGGGCAAAGAAGTGGCACCCAAGTGCCCGCCCAGGCACCCAGCTTTTAACCACGCCTGGGCACAGTCCCAGCTCCTGGCTGGCATAGCATCGCCCCTCACCTAAGGTCTGTCAAACCTCCCTGCCTCAGTCTGGATGTGCACCTTCTCTGGCCCTGTTCTTTGGGACCAGTGAACCCCTCCACGAGCCATGCTCAATAAGCCTGCCTTTATCTGTTTTCAGTCTGTTCTGATCTTTTGCATTGGCAGAACCGTATCACTGGGAACTTGGCCTTGGTGCGTCCAGTGCCAATGCCATTCCTTTCAGGGTTGATCTTAGCTTCCACAAGGGCTTGGAGCCAAAGTCTGTGGGAGGTCAGTGGATGCTGTGAGCTCTCCAGGTCTTTACAACCAACTGCAGTTCAGAACGGGAGCTGGCTTGAATCTAAAATGTTTCTCTTCTGCTCAGATCTCCAAGGCTTTATTCCCAGTGTGGCAATGCTAAGGGGTAATGTTTGGGAGGTGACTGCTCCGTGTGAGGTCTGAGATCACCGGTGTAGTCACAGTTGTAGTCACAGTTTTACAGACTGTGGGAAAGCAGCGGAACTTTGAGGATCTTTTGGGGAAAGTGCGCGGCTGGGAATGTGCTATTGAAGAGTGTGACTGACACCTCCGGGTCCTTTACTCTCTCTTTGCTTCTTGGCTGTAATCAGCTTTCTTCCATTGTGATGTATTTATTGCCTCACCACAGGCCAAAGGTCACCAGGACCGAAACCTCTAACGCTTGAGCTAAAATAAATCTTGCTCATTGTATGTTGTACAGTGCTACATTGTTTACCTCAGGCATTTTGTCACGGGGAAGAAGAAAGTTGCTGTGACTTTCCCTGCTTATCCAACACCACAACCTTCGTGTCAACCTCTGCATACTCCTCACGCACAGTCATGTGGTTTGAAATTAATGACTGTTCTCATTCCTGGGACAAGGGCAGCATGGATCTGGCTCCACAGTTTGTGGAGGGGTGACAGCAGCAGGGGAGTGAGGCAGCTGCTCGCACTGCAACCCCACCAGGAAGCCAAGTCAGTGCCTGGACTCAGTCTTTCTTCTCCTCTTTCTCAACCCAAGACCTCAGCCATGGAGTGGTCCTGCTCACATTTAGGCTTGGTCTTCCCACTTGAATTAGCCTAATCTAGAAACTCCCTCACAGACATGCCCAGAGGTGTCTAGACCCTATCAAGTTGACAGTATTAACTATCACATCACTCACTCATACCCTAATAGACCACTCTCCCATTTATTGGTGATAAAGAACATCTCCCTTTTGCTATCGGTAATGGTGTTTTGTATGGTCTAAAAGCAATTATTAAAAATAAACAAGAATATAAGGGTTACTGGTATTTCCCCCTTCAGTGATTGAACATTAATAGTGGGGCTAATAGGGACCTCATTAAGAAAGCTGAAGCCGAGCTGTGGTGGCGCACGCCTTTAATCCCAGCACGCAGGAGGCAGAGGCAGACAAATCTCTGTGAGTTCAAGGCCAGCCTGTTCTACAGAGCTAGTTCCAAGACACATCCACATAAAAGCCTTTTCTCAAAAATAAGCAAATAAATAAAACAAAACAACAAAAAAAGCAAGCTGACAAGCCACTTTCAAAGGCTTCACCAGGATTCTTCACATAACTTTCTTCATTCTGTCTTTTAGAAGAGGTTGGTTTTTCCTCTGTCTCAAAGTCCCAAACACAGGTTAGCAGAAGTGTGTGGGAATTTAAAAACACAAGCTTTCATCAGTAGATCGGGAAGTAGAAGCTCAAGAGGATCTTAATAATGAGCTCGAGTTCTCTATTTAGAACGGTTAGGACCAAAGAACAGCAGCTAGCAGTCTGGGCTAGTGGCGTCTCTCCCACGAAGCCATGACTTCTGGAACAGACAGAGGGAAGTAAGCAACAAATGCTCACCAACTGCTGGTGCTGAAGGGCCCCAACAGTTAGCCCCCCAGTAGTTGGAATATTACTAAGCTGTTCCGTCCTTGGACGTGAGCAGCTACACTTAAACATCTTCCCCTGGTGGCCCTCAAGGACTTGAAAATATTTCCCAGACCTCAGTCCTCAAGGACTTGGGAACAATCCCCAGACCTCAAGGTTCCAGGCCGGTCACAAAGTTCAGCCAGGGCACAGATGTTGCCTGAGACGGATAACGAGCCAGTCAGCCAGACAGCCACAAACGTACATGATTCATGAAGGTCTGGCACCAACTTCCAAACTCCCCTTGAACCCCCACCACCCCGTTTGCGGCTTTAGGCTTTAAAACTTGCTGTAATTTCTGCTCATGGTTCACCCCTTCCCAAGGCTGCTGAACCCCAGCGTGCCAGCTTAATAAAAATCCTCTTGTGTTTTGCAGCGAATTTTGGCTCCTTTTGAGGTGAAGGTCCTGAGAGAAAGACTGCAGGGTCTTTCAGTGCCATCCATTATGATGAGTGGTAATAGACACAAACAGGAAAGAGTCGGTGAGGTGGGACTATTAATGCATAGCAACACGGAAACCTTCCCAGACACTGCTGAGTGAATTATGAAACAGTATGGGAGCTGAATCCATTTATGGGAACCAAACAAATCATGTGTATTTTTTTTCCTGTGCAGAGCTTAGAAGAATGGACCTAGGTCAACGATGGTGATCAAGGGAGTATTCCCTCATCTATGTTATCTGAGTATCTGTAAAGCAAGCCTGTGCATTTATGGCATAAGCATTAAGTTCAAACGTTAAAAGAGTACTGTTTATTGTGTTCCATGCCACACTAGTGCTTTGTTCCTGTCACTGTGGTCCTGCTCTGTGGAATCCATCCTGTTGCCTTCATCCCAATGGAATGTCTATATTAGTCCCTCATCTTTGGGGCCCCACAGACAGGGAAGGAGCAAAGGGTGTTTTTCGTAAGCTTATCTTTCCCAGAGGACTGCCCTTTAATGCTTTGAACATAATAATGGTGATAATAATACTAATTGAACATGAGTACTGCTACTAATACGTTCCCTAAGCTGCTCCCTCCAGCACTAACCCGCCAGACCCATCTTAAGCACCTTGCACAAGATCATTCTCGCTGCTCTTCAGCACCCTTCTTGAGGTGACTACTATTATCATATTCATTTTAGAGTTGAAAAACCAGGGAGTAATGAACCCAGCCAAGCTGAGTGTGGCTGTGGACCTTGTGATGGAGAAGCCTGGGTCTGAACCTAGGCAGTGTGTTCCCAGAGTGGGCTCAGAAGTGGCCATTCCTTAGAGGAAGGTGGACTGTCCTCGGAGGAGTGCACAGACTAGAAAACTGGGACCTGTAGGACTTTGGAGACCCCACAGTCTAATCCGTGCCCCACTGCTTCCTGCTTGAGCTCCTTCAAGCCTTTCCTTCCCTTTCCATTAGCCCTGAGTTTCTAAGTCAACTGCATCATTCTATTGGGCAGTGTGAGGTGGGGTAAAGTCTTAACTGGAGGGTAAAAGTCTGTCTAGTGTCGTATACAAGCCTCACAACAGTTTCTCCATCACCAGTTTACTTTCTGTAAACAAAGACAGTAGATAAAATAGCAAGAAACGTCCTTTAGTGATGATCAGGGCTAGCCCGCCTGGGCCAGTGGCCAACTCCCTTCCTTCTCTTGATTTTAGTTTGGGTATCAGTTTTGCTTCATAATGACAAGGAAAGCATAAATTAGCATGCTTTGAAATAATTCCTATATCTTCCTGTTTTTCAGGAAGCTGGCATTCTTACACTAAATTACATTTTCCCCTTTGTTCTATCTCCATCCAAATTTGGGAAATTCATTTTATTATTTCTGTGGTCATAGTCAAAGCATCCAAAATTTTATGACTAATATTTTGAGTTTGATGACAGGAATCTGTATTCAAGCGAATTAAAAACACTCAGTGTATATGTGTATATAATGTATTCATTCTTATCTATGTGTGTTTCGATAATGTATTTACTGATAAAAGAAAATTCCCAAGATATCCTCAACTTAATTACAAAGGTCAGAGGAAAGATGTGAAGACAGATAGAGGAAATTAATCTGCTTTTTAATTGGGAGAATGTACAACAGAGCCATATAGTAACAGTTTTCAACTCAATCATCATCTCCCATACATGAAAACTCTTGTCTCAAAAAACAAAAACAAACAGCCGGGCGTTGGTGGTGCACGCCTTTAATCCCAGTACTTGGGAAGCAGAGGCAGGCGGATCTCTGTGAGTTTGAGGCCGGGCTGGTCCGACAGCCTCCAAAACAATACAGAGAAACCCTGTCTCATAAAACCAAAAACAAAACAACAAAAAATAAACAAAAAACAAAAATATGTTTATTGGCCATTTGTATTGTTTGCTTTTACAAATTTTCTTTTTATGATCCCTCCCTAATTCTGTATGGGAGATCCCCTGGCCCAGTGCTGCTCTGTCATCTCCATGGCCCAGTGCTGCTCTGTCGTCTCCATGGCCCAGTGCTGCTCTGTCATCTCCATGGTCCACTGCTGCTCTGTCGTCTCCATGGCCCAGTGCTGCTCTGTCGTCTCCATGGCCCAGTGCTGCTCTGTCATCTCCATGGTCCACTGCTGCTCTGTCATCTCCATGGTCCACTGCTGCTCTGTCGTCTCCATGGCCCAGTGCTGCTCTGTCGTCTCCATGGCCCAGTGCTGCTCTGTCATCTCCATGGTCCACTGCTGCTCTGTCGTCTCCATGGTCCAGTGCTGCTCTGTCGTCTCCATGGCCCAGTGCTGCTCTGTCGTCTCCATGGTCCAGTGCTGCTCTGTCGTCTCCATGGTCCACTGCTGCTCTGTCGTCTCCATGGTCCACTGCTGCTCTGTCGTCTCCATGGTCCACTGCTGCTCTGTCGTCTCCATGGTCCACTGCTGCTCTGTCGTCTCCATGGTCCACTGCTGCTCTGTCGTCTCCATGGCCCAGTGCTGCTCTGTCATCTCCATGGTCCACTGCTGCTCTGTCCTCTCCATGGTCCAGTGCTGCTCTGTCGTCTCCATGGTCCAGTGCTGCTCTGTCGTCTCCATGGTCCACTGCTGCTCTGTCGTCTCCATGCCCCAGTGCTGCTCTGTCGTCTCCATGGCCCAGTGCTGCTCTGTCGTCTCCATGGCCCAGTGCTGCTCTGTCGTCTCCATGGTCCACTGCTGCTCTGTCGTCTCCATGGTCCAGTGCTGCTCTGTCGTCTCCATGGTCCACTGCTGCTCTGTCGTCTCCATGGCCCAGTGCTGCTCTGTCGTCTCCATGGCCCAGTGCTGCTCTGTCGTCTCCATGGTCCAGTGCTGCTCTGTCGTCTCCATGGTCCACTGCTGCTCTGTCGTCTCCATGGTCCAGTGCTGCTCTGTCGTCTCCATGGTCCAGTGCTGCTCTGTCGTCTCCATGGTCCAGTGCTGCTCTGTCGTCTCCATGGTCCAGTGCTGCTCTGTCGTCTCCATGGTCCACTGCTGCTCTGTCATCTCCATGGTCCACTGCTGCTCTGTCGTCTCCATGGCCCAGTGCTGCTCTGTCGTCTCCATGGCCCAGTGCTGCTCTGTCCTCTCCATGGTCCACTGCTGCTCTGTCGTTGTCTCCATGGTCCAGTGCTGCTCTGTCGTCTCCATGGTCCTTGACTGCGTTTTCCTGGATGGAGCAATTCTGCTTCCCTCTCTTTTTCCTTCTGTGTTCCTCAAAGATGAAACTGGGACATGTTGTGTTCCTTCTCCCCCAAGTCACTCTTGGAAATTCAACAAAATGGGGCTCCTTGCACAAATGTCTGTTTCCTTCCACCTTTTGGCTGAGGCCCAAGTAGGGAAGATGACCTATGACTAAGAGCCCCACCATGGTGGGAGTTGTATCACACACACACACACAGACACACACACACACACTCTCTCTCTCTCACACAACTCACACACACACACCCCGCCATCAGCCTGTAAGACTCTCCTCCCCATTCCACTGAACTCACCAGTCACCAGCACTACAGCACTTCCAAATGGGAGAGTTTTGACAAATTCATGTTCCTTTTTTGTTTTCTTTCTTTTTTTTTTCTGGTTTTTCAAGACAGGGTTTCTCTGTATTACTTTGGAGGCTGTCCTGGAACTGGCTCGGTAGACCAAGCTGGCCTCAAAGCCACAGAAATCCGCCTGCCTCTGCTTCCCGAGGGCTAGAATTAAAGGCCTGTGCCACCAACGCCAGGCAAATAAAACCATTTGTGTTAGGCTGTAGCAAAAGTTAAACACTGTCTATAACGTGTTAAACACAGGCTTTTGCAAATCTTGTTTCTTTGTAAAAACTTTTATGATCTGAAAACTTTATTATTTCAGGTTTGTCAACAAACTCTCTGCTAACTGCAAACAAAACCAAGCATTTCTGAGGCCGTCTTAGGAATGTGAAGGGACTGTTTTAGGTAATTATTGAAAATAATCAAGGCATTCCCTCAGTACTGAGTGCTTGGGATACTGAAGGCATGTTTATTGGGTCACAGCTGCCACTCAGTACTATACCCTTTGTATTACGACCCAAATGTCTGTAGATACTGCTACGGTTTGAATCTAAAGTGCACCCCCACCCTGGCCCCTGAGGAGGGGGGGCTCAGGTGTTGACTGCTTTTCTCCTGCTGGTGGTGCTGTTTTGGAAGCCCAGGAAACAAACCTTCAGGAGGCATAGATGGTGGAGGAGGTGTTAAGGGCAGGCCTTTGAAGGGCCGCCCACCTGCTTCAGGCCCTCCTTTGCTTCCTAGTCTCTGTGATATGAGCAACCTGTGCCATACACTTTGATATCTTTGCTCATCACCCCCTTCCTCACCCTGTTGGCCTAAAACCCCCCTGAAACTGTAGATTCAAGTAAATGTCCCTCCCTTAAGTTCTCTTTAAGGTGACAGCAGAGTTAAAGTAACCAATATGTTCTCTAGTCCTGCTGTCTTCCCAAAATACTGTGAAAAAAAAAGGCTCCTGAAATTCCAATTTTAAACTGGAACTCTCTAAGTTAGGTTGGCACTACTCTTGAAGAAGGCCACTCTGCATGGAGGACCAGCTCAAAGCCTGTGGCTAGTACTGACGTGTAGTGAGATTCCTCTGCCCAGGGGCTGGCCTGTGTAGTTGGCTTAGGGATGAGTCACAGCATTTGAGAGGCTGCCTGTGGTGGGGGTAGTGGGCAACCTCCTTCTGGAAAGCCTGGGAAGCTGTAGCCCTTGCGGGAGGAGCGGGGAGGCAGCCACTAAGCATATAGAGGTCTTGTCACATGTTGCATTCTTGACTCTACCGAGGACCAGTTACTTGCCTCTAATAATTTCTGACATATTTCAAAGTATCAATAGGCTTTTTTCCCCTTTACTAATGTTAATGGATGTTACAATATGTGTCCAGGTTTTGAACATATTCTTGTCTGGGCCCACAGGAGTCGCTGAGCTCCAGGTACCCTTCTAGTGCACTGAGCTATAGGCCCCGAAGGGCCCCTGTCAGAGCATATTGTGCTGGGCGGTCACGGGAGGCAGAAACTGCTGGCCTCTCTTGCCATAGCCCACAGGACACATTTGCGCCTTCAGCAGTTTCACACAAAGCAGGGCCTGCTAGCAAGACCCGTGTGTGTTTCGGAAGCTGTACAACTGCGCAGCTCGGTCCTTGCATTTGACCTTCCGATGGGAGACCCGAACCCTACTGTCCTCTGTGTTTGGTAAGCAAAATGATTAAGTTTGGGAGGATGCCCCAGTTTTCACCCTATTTAGAAACAAAATAGTAGTTAGCAGAAATAAGCGTTTTCTTTTGTGGATAAATGTTAAGGAAAAAAGAAGTTTTTATTTGTAACTTTCATCAGTTATGACTTGCCAGCCTTAATTAGTTTACCCTGCTGGAAATCTAAAGTTGGAAAAAATAACATGTTAAAGGAGGATAGATTACATATACTGTGGATCCTGAGTTGAATGGTAACATGGAGAACTTGGCCAAAAGCTATCTTTAACCTTTGTTGTGTGTGTGTGTGTGATTAATCTCTTGAGTTTCTCATTACAGTTGTATGAATGTTTCCCCAAATAATTGGCTTTGAGCATTAATAATGGGCCTGTATATGTTGATGACAACTGCCATGATTTTATTCATGTGCAATAAAGCCCTTTATAATGGATCACACAGTTAACTCTCTACAGTGACGTGAGAGTAATATTAATTGCTGTAACAGAAGCCAATCAGAATTAAGTTGATTAAGCATGTTGGAATGTGCTTCTTGTTGTTTGAAACCTATTTCCTCTTAGCATCTAATTATGGTGGAAAAACTGGCTGATGTGGAAAATTCTGGAAACGAGGAGAAACAGACCACAGCCTTAGACAACAAATGCGTGAAGAGAGAGAAGAGAGCTGTAGGTAAGTTCTGCTTAGCTGTGACTTCCGTAAGTTCCTCCTGAGATGGGGATGCATTCATTCCTCTGTGGGGACAACATTGCTGCATTCACATTGGCCCAGGTGATTGTCGCTCTGAACACAGCAGCTGTGCCTATGCAAAAAGAAGGCTAAACAATATGCAAAGATAATCAAATAACATTTGTCTTTTTAATGCTATTTTTGTCAAACTTTGTAATACTATTCTAGATAAGTCATAATTGGTTTCACTAATTTAAATGTCATAACACAATTAGCTTTGTTTTCTCATCTCTTTCTTCCAAAGTTTGAGCTAAGTCTACTTTTTAATTATACTCATAAACAGTGTTGACTAATATACACAATTAGCAGTATAATTACCCCAACACTGCATTAAAAATGCCATCTCCTGGTATTTTTTGTTACGTTTAAAAATGCGGGTTAGCAGAAAGGTTACTGGAAACTCACCACCACTGATGCAACAAACCAATCAGACTGAATTAATAAATCCAGGTTTACTCTGAGCAAAGCATTCCTGGGTGGTTCCAGGGGAACAGAAAACCAGGAACCACAAGGTGAATCCCGAGGTGGGGCCTTTTAATGCCATCTGGGGGTAGAGCTGCCAATAGCAGGCTTTTAGGGGCCAAGTCTGGACTGAGGTGACTCCAGGGGAGGGCCCACCCCTTGGCATCTTGAGGATGAGGGTGGGGCTTGGAACGGACTACCAAACACTTTTATCAGATTGCTGTTGTGAACTGTGGAGTGAGACCATGCAGTCATCAGGAAGCCTGCCGGCCCCTGGCTCTGCATTAGGCATTCATGGTGCTTTCTATGGCTGTCTGAGAAGAAGGAGCAGACAGTTCCCCAGAAGCACACACTCCCCGGGAGCCCACACTCCCACAGGCACTCATATTCCCCAGAAGCACACCCTCCCTGGGAGCTCACACTCCCACAGGCACTCATATTCCCCAGAAGCACACACTCCCCGGGAGCCCACACTCCCTAGGAGCTACACACACACACACACACACACACACACACACACACACACACACACACACTTTCCCCAGTGAGAACGTCTTCACACAGTGTGCTTAGGTGATCAGTTACTGTCTCGGTTCAAAGACTTTCTCTACTGTCTCAGGGGCTCTGTGGACCTCCTAAGTCACCTTGCTCTGGGAAGTGACTTTAACCTCACAAGAGGAAGGAGTAATGAATCTTCCTTTTTCATTAGAAGAAAAAGTGAAAAACTCCCAAGCCTCATCAGTCTCATTTAAATGACAAATCTCTCCAACTGCAAAAACACAATAGAGGAAACTGACATGAGCAGGTTCTCTAATGGAATCAAAGTATTGTCGGGAGGAGATGGATAGACACATTGTGGGTATGAAGGAAAGTGTTCTTTTTAGGAAATGAGCACTGAAGGAATAGTGTACCTACAACTTCTCCCCACAGGAAAAATGCAAATGCAGTGCAGGTAAAGGCACTTGTTGCCCAAGCCTTGTGACCCGGGTCTGATTGCTCAGACCCTTGTGACGGTAAAGAGTTGTTCTCCAGTGTTGTCCTCCAGCCTCCATACAGGCACATAACATCCCCCCTGACTTCTTTCTTTCTCTTCCCCCAACAACAATAATAATAATGCAACTAAAATGCAAACATACACTCACACAAAGCAAATGTGGCAAGTACTAGAACTAGTTAAATCTAGATATTGGATCTGTGGGCAGTCACTGAAAGGGTAATTAAAGACCTGCATGACAGTTGGGAGTGCTGTGGCTGCACATAGGACACAGCTGATGGCGGCTTAAACTTGAAGAACATTTGTTCTTTGCAAACCAAGAATGTCAGTAGTCAGTTTGGGCACAGTGGCGCATGCGTGTCTGTAATCTCAGCACACAGTGAGTTTAAATCCATCCTGGGTTACAAGGTGAGATGCTGATGCAGAAACAGGGAGGGAGGGAGGGAGGGAGGGAGGGAGGGAGGGAGGGAGGGAGGGAGGGAGGGAGGGAGGGAGGGCTCGGCAGCAGCTCAGGGATGCCACCAGATCTCCAGCTGGTTCTGCCCATCTGCCGGGTGCTCTCAGCAGACTGGAGTTTGACTATTAGTCATGACTGCCTGGCAGCTGTCACAGCTAGCGGCATTGGTCACCGACAAGGACAGACAGTGGTGGGGAAGAGCAAAGAAGGTGATTGATCCTCTTGCCCTGAAAGCAACATCTCCCCCAGAATCCCCATCTGCTGAGTGCTCAGCGGCTCCGGCAATTGTACGGCCAATCTTAGCTCTGTGCAGTCTGAAGTTAGACATCCATTGCGACTCAGCATCTCCCATAGGGATGTCCTCTCAATTCAGCACACACCCGGCGCTCTGTTACATGGGAAAGGGGGAAATGACGGCTGTTTGTCACTTCCTGGACTGCACAGGCACCCCTTTTCTTAGAAAGGAAGCGGCACTTGTTTCACTAGACACTGAAGCGGTGGTGGTAAATGCAACCACAACCCAACCTCATTGCGCTCGGTGTCCTGTTGATGTCTGACTGCAGATAACTGGCCACAAAGGGAGACCTTGGGTTTCCTAGCGGCAAAGTCTCTTGAACCTAATGAAATTGAAACTCCGACTCCCCACAAAAACTTCCTTTGTGTCACTTTCGTTGGCTATCCATTTCAGTAGACAGTGAACTCTTAATTAAAGGCTGTCAATCAGCTCATTCAGAGTGGCAACTATTTCTTGTCTCATCGTTAGCCACAGTGGGTCAAGGCTCCTTTAAGTGAAGGCACTATAATAGGTGGGAGTGTGCGCCTTCATGCATGCAAGAAGGATGTTCCTGGCTGCTACACAAAGCCCTAACTAAATCTGAGTCATTTCTTTAAAGAAGAAAGAGAAAACCGAAAGCTTCCAAAACCATCCTAATCTCCCCTGGCCCAAGTGAGCTTACAGCTAGAAACTCCACACCTGGACTCATATTAGACTAGTGTGTGTGTGTGTGTGTGTGTGTGTGTGTGTGTGTGTGTGTGTGTGTGTTCATGGGCACAGCATGTGTGGAAGTCCTTGGAGACCAGAAGAGAATGTTAGATTCTCTGGAACTGAAACTGCAGACAGTTGTGAGCTGCCGTGTGAGGGCTGGGACCTAAGTCCTCTGCAAGAGCAGCCAGGGCTCTTAACAGCTGAGCCAGCTCTCCAACCCCATCTGAACTCTATCTATTGACCATAACAAGAGTCACAACTAGACTTTTCTAGAGCTTCCCAATGTCCCCTTCCCTTGACTTTCTTTGACAAAAGGTGCAATATGGGAGTTGGGATGATACACAGAACCCTCAGGAGAGGAGGCGTGGCTGTGGATCTTGGGAGAGTGCAGGAGAGGCGAGTAATACGGAGTGTGTAGATGGCCTTTGTCTGATGACCTAGTGTGTGGGGTTCGCCTCAGGCTTGCCCTGGTCCACACCTGGGCACTCTTCTCTGCAGGCAGCACAGAAAAGCAGTCGCTGACAGGACTCCATTCGTTGTCTGGGTTACATGTAAGAAACTTGGGGGCTGGAGAGATGGCTCAGAGGTTAAGAGCATCAACTGCTCTTCCAGAGGTCCTGAGTTCAATTCCCAGCAACCACATGGTGGCTCACAACCATCCATAATGAGATCTGGTGCCCTCTTCTGGTGTGCAGACATACATGGAGGCAGGATGCTGTATTCATAATAAATGAATAAATAAATAAAATCTTTTAAAAAAAAGAAAGAAACTTGGTAAACTGAGGCTGGTTGCAAGGGTCTCTGATGAGTCAAGCCCAGGAGGTCAGAGTAGTGTGTTCAAGTTCAGACAGTGAGTTCATCATGGAGAAACTAGAAAGGAGGGGTACATCACAGCCAGGGACCAGAAGATTGTCAGAACAGCCAAGTAGGAGACGAGCCGAGAGCAGTCTTAGGTCAGCACAGAACACACAGGTTCCGTCCTAGTCTGTTTATGCACTAAACAAGTCCTCCTCAGAAACTGCCCTAAGTGCTGAGAACTTGGCTGTGAACTTTTTCCTTATGGAGTTTACCTTCCGGCAGGAAGAGAAAATGATAAATAAGACACAGAATGAAATTACATGGCATAGTGTAGTGTAGTACAGTATAGTATATTTAGAACTATGTAGTATATTAGTGACAGATGGTAGGGAATACTAACAAAGGATATGGGCAAGTGTGTAGGTGCTGCAGTTAGAACATAGATGTTGCTAAATGTCCGTGACTGTATTTCAATCTGTTAAAAGGAAAAATTCACAGTGGTGGCGCACGCCTTTAATCCCAGCACTCGGGAGGCAGAGTCAGGTGGGTCTCTGATTTTGACAGCCAGCCTGGTCTGCAGAGTTCCGGGACAGCCAGAGCTACACAGAGAAACCCTGTCTCAGGAAAAAAGAAGAAGAAGAAATGAGAGAGAGAAAAGAATGAGGCTGTGAGGTCTCCTGGTGATGCTAAGGCACTTGACGTATAAGCCTGACAACCTGAGTTGGGTCTCTGGAACCCACATAAAAGTCTAAGGACAAAACTGACTCCATTGTCCTCTGACCCCCCATTGATGGGGGAAGTCCTGTACATTTGTTAATAAAGCACTGTTGAGCCAATAGGAATCTAGATAGGTGGGACTAGGAGTCCAGGAGGATTCTGGGAAAGAGAAACACAAGAAGTCGACATGTAACCGCCATGGGGTAGGAAGCCCGGAAATATTCTCCGGTAAGAGAAATACTTAGATTAACAATTATGGGGTAATTACTTAAGTCAGAGCTAGCCAGTAAGAAACAAGAAAAGGCCAACAGCTTCATAACTAATATAGCCTCCTGTGTGTTTATTTGGGGACTACAATGCGGCAGACCCCAGGCGGCTGGCGGGGGATAAACCAAAGCGGCTAGCAAGAAAAAGCTTCTCTTTACACCCCATGAGCTCCGTGGCAAGTCAGTAATGTTAAAATGGAAAGGTCACACCACCTCATTTCCTGTTCTCAGCAGCCAGTCAGGGAGGCTACATTCCCACCATTCCAGAAAGTCCCACTGGTTGGTATTGGTCTAGAAACTAGTTTCCGTTCCCTTTCCTTCCCATGTTCTTTCCTTCTTTCTTGGGTCAGGAGTCCTTGTTGCTCAGGCTGGTCTCAAACTGGTAGACTCCAATGTCTCTTCTGCCTTGGGCTCCCAAGTAGTCAGAACTATAGACCCGTGCCACTCTGCCCAGGTCCAGCTACTCTTTTCAGATTGGGTGGGTGGAAATGACGTCCTGGGAAGAGGGGTTTTAGGTAAGGAGAGGAAAGAAGTTAGAGGCCGAGGAAGAATATTCCAGACGGAGGGGGCAGCAAGTGGAAAGGCACGAGTGAGGTCCCCGTGGCCGGGGAGTCGTCCAAGGGGGCAATGCAGGGAAAGATGAGGGGAGTCAGAGACGGGCTGTCTGGAGCTATTGTAAGGACTTGGGGTTTCCTCTTAGTAAGACGCGAATGTTAGGGGCTCCGTGCAGAGTTCTGTGACCTGGTTTTTTACCACCCCGGCTGCAGCGACGAAGAGAGACCAATAATGTGTTGAGACGAAGAGGGGATGAGTTAGGGGACCACCGGTCTCATCCAAGACGGAGACTCGCTGCTCCCTTCTCTCTTTCCTTTTGTCTTTCTCCCTGTCTTCCTCGTGGCAACCCTCCGGCCCTGGCCTCCGGGGTGAGGGGCTTGCCCAGCGAGCACCGCACCAATTGCTCACCATGCATAGTCTGCTCTCCACACCTTAACCTCCGGACTCTCTTTGGCTTTCTCTCTTCCCCAGACCTTTGCACCACTGTGCTCCGAACCCCAAGAGCTAGGTGCACCCCAGTACTGTTCCTAGCTCATCTCCTTCACGCTCTCTGATTTTGTCCAGGGATAATATCCCCTGAAGGTTCCTGTCCTACCTCCCCAGGCTGGGCTGGTTGAGGCTACTAAAGTTATCCGTGAGCCATTTCCTTTGAAGCAGAGAGTGCAGCATCCGGCTTTGCTTTCTTTTCTCTGCACTCGAGAAAAGGGGCATAGCTGATTATTTCCAGTATCACTCAGAACAAGGAGACACGACTTTCAAATAGAAACATGGAAGATCACAATTTTCTCTAACCATGAATGTGACAAGTTCTAATATAGTTTGCTAGAATTTTTTATTATTTATTATTGGCTTGACCTATGGGCTTGTTAGAAACTAACTTATAGGCCTATGAGAGTTTTCCTGACTTCTGTGAGTAGTGGTTTCTATCTTAATTCCTGTAAGATCAGGGAACATGGAGAGCATATGACTAATTTCACAACATGCTGCATGTGCTTTAAATGGTGTGTCTTCTGAATTTGTTGCAGTGTTCATGATGCGACTTTTAGACTGACCACACACAGACACACAATATACACATTTAATACATATTTATTTTTTATTATATCAATTAGGAAGAGGTAGATAGGGACTTAACAACACCTCCAATGATTGTCGTTTCTCACTTTAACTTGGTACATTCTTGTGTCAGGTATTTGAACCCTTGTTCATAGATACAAGGAAAGCTGGAATTTGTCTAGCTTTCTAATGAATTCAACTTTAATTAGTATAAAGCAATTCCCTTTGTTTCAGGTAAAGCTTTTGACTATGGAGTAGGCTTTGTCCGATGTGAATTTAGTGATGTGTATTTCTTTGGGATAATATTTGCATGCTGTGTCATTACTTATCCTTTTATTTGTCTTTTCTTTTTTTTTTTTTTAGAAATACTTGTCTTTGAACAGAATATAATTATAAAGTCCAATTTGTCAATCCAAGCCTTTAACTGGCACAGTTAGTTAGCCTTTACTGGTTATTATGCTAATCCCAAAGATAGAAGGAGAAAGATCATTGACCCAACTCATCATCCAAAATTAATTAAAAGTAGCAATTAATTAAAGCAAGCTTTTTTTTATTTGTTTGTACAGGCTGCCTTCCCCTAAGGTGGGGTACACAAGTGTTGGATTCGAGGAAGACAAAACTTTTATAGCTCAGGAGTAGTGGGTTTCCAAATGGGGATTTGGCAGGCAAGATAGGGTTACCAGAGCAGAACATCATAACAAGTTAGTCCTAATGACCTCCTGAGACAAAGACATGGTTGCAAAGTGGGCATAACAAGGTAGTCATAACAAGATAGTCATAGGTGGTCACCTAATCTTTTGAAACAAAGGTGGGGTTGCAAGATGTTTATAAATAACTTTTTGAAACAAACACATGATTGTCATTCCTGGGACATACAGTACAGAACCATTTCTAGTTAAGGTTATAGGTGGTGCATAGCCCAATCCTTGAGAAACAGAGGTTTAACCATAAACAGGAATGAACGTAGTTCGTCTTTACTATGAGATGGCTCTTTAAGCCTAAGATTCAGGCACTAGTTCTTCAGGTACCTGAATGAATAAATAAAAAGGTAGGACATCACCTCGCCTAGGTCTAGTGGAGGAGAAGGTTTATTGTAGATATGAAGGAGAGCACAGCCAGAGGCAGAGACACCTGGGAGAGATTGGCGTGAATATGACCCTAAGTCCGGCCGTGTGAGATGAAGGAGGGGGGAGGAGAGAGCCAGGACACCAAGAGGCCAGGAGGGTAAGGGGTAAAAAAGACTGGCATTGCCAAAATGGATGAATTGTATAGGGAAGAGCAGCTGGAGGCAGAGCAGCCCAGCCCCTGGGCTGGAGAGTTCATACCTTGCTAGGGGGCAGGGTGTGCTAGCCACGAGGACCCTGTAACAGGCAGGGACTGAGGGATGCTGGGAGAACACGGGTCTGCTTTGATATGTTAGTGGGCATCTCAGGCATTTGTCCCGGGTTTGAGACCTAACGGTAACTAATGTTCTACTTAAGTCTGCTATGTACTCTGTTTTATTTCTACAGGGCTTGTTGTGTATCTCTGGTTCTTCTCTCATCTCATCATTTTAGCTTTCCGTGCCTCATTCTAAGCTGCTTCCGCAGACATATCAGCTGTTTAACTGACTTTAGTCGTAGCTAATCTACTACCTCCCCATCCTTCTGCCTCTGCCTCCTAAGAGCAAGGGTTACAAGTGTGTATCAACATACCTATCTGCTAACAACTGAGTTTTCAATTTTAGCTTCCATTGTTCTATTATCAGCTCTAGAAGATTTGTTTGTTTGTTTGTTTATAATGCTTTCCGACTCCCTGCTCAGATTGTCAGGGTTGGCACTGCTTTTGATGGAATAACCATTATTTTCAGCCTGTGGCTGATGACCTAGATATGTGCAGTCTCCTTGGGTCTGTCTCTGTTGTTACTTAGTGTGGATTTCATCGGCAGTGTTTTCCTTGCCTTCTCTGACTGGCTGTCTTGGACTATGTGCTGGGTAGTCTGTTTAAGAAACAAGCCTACGATACTGGCTTTTCCTTTTAGAAAGCTTAGAGCTGCCTCTTCTCAGATGCATGGAGGGTGCTAACTGATTGTCCCTGACTTCAGCTGCAGCTGCTGGTGGGGATGACGATGCTGGTGAGCACCGGTTAATCCAGGTCTCAGGAGAAGTCTCCTGGACCAGATGCTCTTGGGGTGTCCTTGTGGAGGTGATTTCCTGCTCTTCTAAGTGCTCCATGTGTTCTCATTAGCTCTTTTCTTCTTTTGATAAGAAAAAAAACCACTAAAGGTCCTTAAGATAAAGTCATAGTTACTCTCCATAAAAGTACGCTTTGACACTCTGTTTTTAAAGTTGGTGTGTCCTTTGGGACAAATGTATCTTTCCTCCACCTTTCTCTGCCATTAAGGCTTTGCCTTTTCTGTCTTGCAGGGAGATGGGATGTGGCACTTCCCTATGCCTGTGTTCCTGATAGAGCTATATGGACACGATCTTCTCTTTACAGCCGTGTTTGGCTTAGAGGTGGCTGGCTCTGTGTTGTTGGCTTTGCCTTTGTTTTTGTTGTCTTTCTTGCTCTCCTCCACTTGCAGAGTTCGGTGGGTTTTGCCTGGTTGGTTGTTTGTTTTATTATGTTGCAAAGGCCTTGGTGATTGTGGAGTTTGCCTTGGAGTCCTACCTAAGCCTGGGAACGCAGATGGAAACGATGAGCCTGGTCAGACACAAAGGCTCTACCTTAGGTGTGCTGTGGCTGTGACTGCCTCTTAAAACCGACAGTAAATGCCGGGCCCCGGGGGCTTTTCCATTTGCAGTTGCTCAGGCCTCGCTCTTCATTCAGAATGCCTCCGTCACTGCCTGCTGTGTGGTCCTGATGCTGGTGTTCTCCTACAGGAGGGAGATGGAGCAAATGTGGCATGGCTGGCTCACTGTGAGTGTGTCCCCTCTCACACGTGCATCTCAGAGTGCATGTCACCAAGGCACCCAAGTGTCTGCGGGGAGGTGCTCTCTATCTAGCGCCCTCTTGGCCCCCAATTTCCGAACTGGAGCCCAAACCCCACAGAGAGTGTGGAAGTAGATCAGCAGCGTCTGTCTGCAAGGTACAAATTAGCATTGCAGCTGATGCTGACGGGGTGAGAGGAAGAAAGTGCATTTGGCTTAGACTTAACACAGAGCCGTTTCCTGTCAAAGGTCACTGGGTTCCTTTATATGTGCCTCAAGCTGACAGATAAATAACTGTGTTCTACCCTGGGCCAGGAGGTCTGTTCTTGGCCTCCTTCCAACCTCTTCTTCCCTCCTCTGGTAGGTGTTCTGCTATGCAGTGGTGATTACCCTAGCGGCTGTGGCCAACCTGGCTGGCACTGCACTGACTATCACCATTCAGCGGGAATGGATTGTAAGCCTCACGGGGGACAACAGAGGCCAGCTGGCTGGTGAGCAGTGCCACCCTCACCGGCCCTCTGATGGGCAGAGAAGTAGAAGTGACAAGCCACTCAGGGCTCCGGGAGAGGCAGTATCCTAGCCTGTAGAAGAAAGGGAATTTGAAACCAACCAGATCTGGGATTGAATGCAGATGAAACCTGCTGTCTCTCTTACCAGCTGCATGTACTAGGGCAAGTTACTTAACCTCTCTGAATGCGACTTTCCTTGCCCGTGGCACGGGGTGCGCACGCAGGTGCACACGCACACATATATGCGTGCATGTCCACATACTACACGTTCATTCTCTCTGAGCTCACTTTGAGGAAGGAGGGATTTCATGAAAGCCGGATTTTGTGAGTGCTTAGCATGAATCTGCATAGAAGAACCCTTAAGAAATGACCGTCGTGGCCGGGCGTTGGTGGCGCACGCCTTTAATCCCAGCACTCGGGAGGCAGAGGCAGGCGGATCTCTGTGAGTTCGAGGCCAGCCTGGTCTACAAAGTGAGTTCCAGGACAGCCTCCAAAGCTACAGAGAAACCCTGTCTCGAAAAACCAAAAAAAAAAAAAAAAAAAAAAAAAAGAAATGACCGTCGTTGGGCTGGAGAGATGGCTCAGAGGTTAAGAACGCTGACTGCTCTTCCTGGGGTCCTGAGTTCAATTCCCAGCAACCACATGGTGGCTCACAACCATCTATAATGAGATCTGGTGCCCTTTTCTGGCCTGCAGGCAGACATGCAAACAGAACGCTGTATACATAATAAATAAATAAATCTTTAAAAAGAAATGACCATCGCTGTTCTCACCTAATGCACAGGTTGATGGGGGGCAGGGGTGGGCAGCTCCTCATACAGATGGTCTGGAGCCATTTTAGACCTAGACAGTAGCAACTGAATGAAAAGATTTCTAAATCCTCACCTGTGACAACCTTCCACACCCCCTCACACACACACACACAAACTATCCCAAGTGTGACTATCGGTTACCGCTGATAGTGGATGCAGAAATTAGCTTCCTGGTAAGGGAGTGCAGCGGAATGCCCTGACAGCTTGTCCTTCTCTCCCGTTACAAAGCGTGCACCGCTCCTGCTGCAGACTGTGCTAATTGCCCACTTAGAGCCGAAGATCTCATGGTACCCTATACTTGAGCAGTTGCACTGCCTGAGTGTTGATGGCCAAGATAAAGGAAGCTATTAAGGAGCCTAAAATACACGCCTTGCAGGGTAGAAGCACTTATCATCATGTTTTCTTTGAAATCACATCCATTGGCTTCAATAGTGTCACCCAGAATAAGAACCATGCGGATAAAAGCGTGGTGATACGTCAGTGTGTCCTTTTGTCTTGGGGTCAAGAAAACCTTCCTGTTCTCTGTTAACTCATTTTAAAAGACTTCAAGGCAAAGCAGATTTTGGCTCAAGTATATTACAAGTTTGAAGGTGAGCTTGTGAATATTTTCTTCAATAGTGGCAGAATCCATAAGCTTTGGAGTCAGACTGATTGGACTTTGAGTCTCAGATCCATAATGTTCCTTCTCTGCAATCCTGAGAAAAGAATTTCCCCTTCTGTTTGCCTCGGTTTTCTAACTTGCAACACGGAAGGAGGATTGTGAGGGTTAATGGAGATGAGTGTAGGTTATGCCTTGGGACTGTATGCCTACCCTAAAGTAAGAATTCAGGCAGCAGTAGTAGTGCATGCCTTTAGTCCCAGCACTTAGAAGGCAGAGGCAGGCAGATCTCAGTGAATTCAAGGTCAGTCTAGTCTACAAAGTGAGTTCCAGGACAGCCAGAACTGTTACACAGAGAAACCCTGTCTCAAAGACGCCCCCCAAAAGAATTCAACCCATTCTCCTCTATCCTTCCACTACCCCCCTTCCCACACCACTGTGCTGGTTATTAATTAGTGGCCATTAATATCATTAGCATCGTAAAGACCATGGGTAACCTAGTCAGGTTACTAATCTAATCACTCACGTTCCACTATAGCTAGTCTTGCAGTTGTTTTCCAGGTTGAAAAGGCCATTGCTAATTTGCAGACAAACCTGCTGTCCCTATCACTGACATTGGGTTGACGGTCAAGCCCAGCGAACACGTGGCGTCACGGTGTCACGTTCACCAGGAGGAAGGAGGCACCCATCCGCTGTGTCTCAGTGTCTCCTCCTCTCTCTTGCAGGAATGAATGCAGTGAGGAGGCTGGCCCAGGTTATCAGTATATTTGTGCCCCTTTATGTGGGCCAGGTATGACATGGGCATCTCATGTGATTGGTTGTGGTTTCATTCTTGTATGGAACTTGGTTTCACTTCTTGTAGAGTTTCTATTTCTGTCCAGGGTTTATCAACTAGTCCCCCAGTTGGCTGTAAAACCCGAGCAGCACAGAGCAGGGTGCTTCCTAGAGAGGCATCAGGAGCTATGCACATCCAAGGTAAGGCAAACTCAGAGGGAGTCCTTGTTCTTACTGCTCCTTCTATGTTAGTGTTTCATTTCTTCTTTCCAGACCGAGTGCCTGACCACAATCTTAATATTTTGTCTGCAAGTGTACCTAAAGACAGAGATAAACAAGAGGGCGACAGCTATGCCAATGGTCATCAAGTTCACATGGCTTGACCACATTGGCGGTGACAGACAGGGAGGGTTACCTTGTACAGCTAAATGGATTGCGTATAACTTCAGGGACTCCATTCAGAGATGGTCCAGTGTAAGTAGCACCCCCGTGGGATTGCAGGATACAACCTGCACAGCCTATCCCACCATCTCAGGAGACAAATTGCTCCTTCCCATCTTGCTCATGAACACCTTCCCCAAAGGTCCTAAACTTAAGAGAGGCAAATGTGTCAAGGAGTATGGGCTACCCTTTGATCAAGGCGATATAGCATGTTCCCGCAGGGTTTGCTTATAATTAGAAATGATCTGAGTATGTGGGGATGAACAGAGGCAGAGATGTCTGTAGACATGACCCCACTCTCCTCAGGTAAGAGCCCTCTTCACCTGTTGACATTGTCACCCATCTGCCTGGTTAACTCAGTTCTCTTCATTGTTTATGATTAGTACTCATTTTTCTCAAGCTATTTTTTGAGATAAAGGCGTCTAGGCCAAATTCATGAACAAAATGCATGTATTTGGAGAGATAAATATGTAGAGTTGCATAGTTAGATGATGGATGGATGCATGGATGGATGCATGGATGCATGGATGCATATGAAAGTGGACATGTCCTTCTCATCTACTGTGTGTGGCCTGTGTGAGCTTTCAGGGGCACTTTATTTCATATTCTCTGCCTCTGCAAAGGAAGAACAATTACAGAACTAATTTCACAGAATACTGTGAGAATTAAGTAGTGTAGTCTATTCAAAAAGCCTAGTTTTATCTCCTCCCATACAGTAAGGCTACAGTCAGTGTTAGCCGTATTTTACTATCATTGTTTCTAGCTGCCTGACAGTAAGTTCTATTGTATGATGGAAAAGCTCCCACCTCTTGTCCTGTGATTTGTTCCCTCTGCCCCTCCTGTTCCTTCAGAGCCCTACTCCTCTAGACCTTTGCAGGACTTGTCTTCATTGTGCTGAATACCTCTAAAATAATTTTATATTTCTAATCCATCTCCTCAAGTATCCACTTCTTTGGAAAGTAAGCACCCACACTAACTTCCGGGAGCTCATCCTCACATTTCAAGCATGTGACATTTTGTCTGTCCACTCCCTGAACCAGCCTTCACCTTCCATTTCTGCCCTGTGTCTTAGCTTAGTTCTCTCCCGAGCACATCTTGAGACAAGACTCTAGGGTGAAAAGAAATCTGTTTAGAATGTGACCCAGGAAACAGGGTGGAGGACAGGAAGTGGAACAGGAGAGGGCAGGGAGAAAAGCTGATAGAGGGAGTGTTATGAGTATATGATTGTAGAGAGAACCAGGGGCCTTCAGAGACGCCATGTATGGTGTTCCTCAGGATTGTCCCACTACAGGCCAAGAAGATGGACGTGTTCATCTTATTAATATCCCAGCACCTGCAGCAAGTCCCATATCCATAGGAACTGTCCAACACGGAAGCAGCGGATCTGGGATGAAAAACTGAGGGAGAGGACTGTGTATTGAGTTTAAGCTCACTGGATTTTATTTTAGGTGAAGCGGAGTTTTGGGAAACCATGGACAAATTCATCAACAAACCCAGAACTGTGGAAAAACCAAAGAGCCACAATTCTAGTCTTGAAGAACAACAGGCCACAGCCAAAGGGCTTCTCCACTGCCTGCAAAACCCCCGTGGGCTGCTCCACGCGTTCCTGGAGGGAGGGGAAACGCTCTGCCGACAGACTGTCCTCCTGGCAGGCTTTCCTCTACGTGACTGTTCTGGGCTTTGACTGCATTACCACAGGCTATGCCTACACCCAGGGCATTGGAGGCTCCCTCCTCAGCATCCTCAAGGGCCTCTCAGCTGTGTCTGGCCTAATGGGAACAATTCTCTTTACCTGGCTCCGGAAGCAGTACGGCTTGGTCACCATGGGGATCATTTCCAGTTGGCTCCATGTAGGTAGCCTAACACTCTGTGTGTTTTCCGTCTTTGCTCCAGGAAGTCCTTTTGATATGGCTACCTTCTCCCTCCCTTTAAGAAAGAATTCCTCTTCAAATCATGAGATGCTAAAAGATGACCAGGTTCATGTTTACACCTTTGGAAGAAACCTCAACCAACCCATCTTCCCCGACCGCTCTCCTATCCACTGGACCAATAGCGCAGTCCTGTTTGATGGCCATCAGGACCCTGAGCAGCCTGACTCTTACATCTCCATTGTCTCCATTGTCTTGCTCTTCTCAGGTGTGATCCTGGCAAGAATTGGTGAGCAGTGGGTCACGTGGGGCATGGGGTTCTGGAGCACGTGGTATTGATAAGAAATCTTAGAAGCATTGGTCCCTCCCATTAGGCCACTGTATATATCTTCAGCATCATTCACTGAGAACTTATGTGTCAAGAACTGCCATAGTCCCATGGTGTGATAGCCTCAGTGTGAGGCAATAAATAAATAATTACAAATAGGACGGATAGGGGATCAAAATAGGGGAGGGCAGGCAGCTTGAGAGCCCCCTGGTCTTGGGGGCTAGGGAAGCCTCCCTCTAGAAAGGCACAGCTAGAGATCTCCCAAGGATAAACTAGACTCATGTCATGGAGACAGTGAACAGTGAGGTGAAGACTAGTTTGAAAAGTGAAAGCTTGAAGATTCGGGGAGGTGGAAATGCTACAGTTATTTCCTGAGAGTCCTGCCTGTGTGTGGTACAGACTGTATCTACGGGAAAGCTATGTTTTCACTGAACCCCTTCTCTGTAGAACAGAGATGAAGTAGGAGGAGAAGTCGGGGCAGTCCCTCTCCCAGAGATGCGGGCGGGGCTAACCATGAGTCTGCAACCTTCTCATCCTTACACAGTTGTTATCTATGCTTTGTCCTCACACCATGCCATTCATACCTCATAGTAAGAGCATACCTGTTTTTCTTAGGGTGTTTATAACTAAACGCTGATCCTTTGATGCTGACAACCCTAAAAGGTCATTGTAGAACAATGATGATGGTGACAGAAATCAATTAGCAACTCTGTGGCTCTTGTCATTAGACCTACAGATTCCTAGCTTTGCCAAATTCAACAGCTCCCAAATTTAAAGTCATCTTGTTCAAAGCCCAGACCAGTCTCTGTCATTCAGAAACGAGGGGAATGGGACACATGGCAGCAACTGGAAGATGTGAGTCAAAAACCAAGTTCCCGGTTCCTTTGCACAGACCTCCCCTGGGTACCACATTTTCAGGGACTGAACTGAAGCAAAGTCTCTGCCTTTTTGGGTCTCAGAGCATCACATCATCTCTAGGGCCTTGGTGGGGTAGGACCAGGGTCTGAGACGATGGCTATTGAATTCTGTTTTGGATTTCAGGAACCCCTTGCTCTGCCAAAGCTTAGGAACATTGTAAGAGAAGAAATGAGTTTTGCAGGTTGCTTCAAGAGGCTATAAATGGGCAAGACTGGAGTCTCTTTCCTCTAATGTAACATATGTGCAGGAGAAGGAAAGTATGCTTCTGTGGTGGCGCACACCTTTAATCCTAGCACTTGGGGGGCAAAGGCAGGCTTTTTTTTTTTTTTTTTTTTTTTTTTTGCTTTTCGAGACAGGGTTTCTCTGTATTGTTTTGGAGGCTGTCCTGGAACTCGCTCGGTAGACCAGGCTTGGTCTCGAACTCACAGAGATCCGCCTGCCTCTGCCTCCCTCCGGAGTGCTGAGATTAAAGGCGTGCGCCACCACCGCCCAGCCCAAAGGCAGGCTTTTGTATGTGTGCGTGTGAGTACAAAGTCAGTCTGCTTAATATGGCAAGATCCAGAACAGTCAGGGTTACTCAGAGACCCTGTCTGAAACAACAGCAAACCAGTTCTTCCATCCAGAAATCTCTGACCTCAAGTATTTTGAGTGAGGTGCCTGATAGGTGAATTATCTTTTATTAAAGGTCCATTTCTACCCTTTCCTTTCTCTCTCTCTCTTTTTTTTTTCTCCGACAAAGGGTTTCTCTGCATTGTTTTGGAGGCTGTCCTGGAACTTCTCGGTAGACCAGGCTGGCCTTGAACTCACAGAGATCTGCCTGCCTCTGCCTCCTGAGTGCTGAGATTAAGGGCGTGCGCCACCAATGCCAAGCCATTTTATTTATTTATTTTTTATTTTTCAGTATTTCTACCCTTTCATCACACGAGCTGAGAGAAGACTGCCAGGAAAGAGTTATGTAATTCATAATACATTATAAGTATTTAGTTGAAAATGGGGCAGGGGGGGCATTCCCAGTGACTCCTGTGCTCCAGGGTTGAGTGGGTTTAACTGATGAGGAGGAAATGCTCACATATATCCGCAAAGTCTGGAAGCAGCACCTGCCCTCTGTACTCCAGCACTTGGCTGGTGTTCTCTCTCTCTCTCCCTCTCTCTCTCTCTCTCTCTCTCTCTCTCTCTCTCTCTCTCTCTCTCTCTCTCCCTCTCTCTCTCGCTCTCTCTGTCTCTTTCTGTCTCTGTCTCTCTCTGTCTCTGTCTGTCTGTCTGTCTGTCTGTCTCTCTCTCTCTCTCCTCCTCCCTCTCTCCTCCCTTTCTCGGAGGTAAGGATACTTTCTCACTTATTGTATCTCAGATGAGGATTCCAGAGCTGTCTTGATTCTCTTGGGGGATGTTACTAGAACCTGGTTGTTCAACGACATTAGCAAGGCCCCTTAGTTACTGTTTGCTGATCTGCAGGAAGGACAATGACAAGGGTACTTCCCCAGCAGGGAGGTCTTGAGGTAACTTCCATAGGCAATGTGGCCAGAGTAGCATTTTCAAAACTATAGTCAGCTCTCATCTTGGTCACCATTGTCACAGCTATATTTTAGTGTTTCCATGAGTGCTGTGATATGGGGTGAAGCGTGAGGTGGGCAGCGAGACCTGGGGACCACAGGGCTTAGCAATGGCGTCGAGGCTTCCCGACTCCTACCCACCCAATACTATCAAGCACCATTTACATTTCTTCCTGTTAGGGTTACAGATAACCTTGGTGTTGGTTGATGGTGTAGTCTCAGAACTATAGAATTAAAAAAAAAAAAACCGCTGTCCAGAGGGACATACAGGCCTCTGTTAGTATGTTTGCTATGGTCAAACCTGGTAGCCAGGGGGAGTGGTCTCCTTACTGGGAGCAGCGAAGGACCCATCTTAGGCATTTATTCAATAAATGTTCCCACTCCACAAGAAATCAACTCACAGAACTATGGCAGATCCAGCTTGTTACTTAGCAGTGGTCTACTAACTTGCTTTCTATTGCTGCAGTCAAGACCGTGACTAAAGGCAAGCGGATCTCTGTGAGTTTGAGACCAGCCTGGACTACCAAGCGAGTTCCAGGACAGCCTCCAAAGCCACAGAGAAACCCTGTCTCAAAAAAAACAAAAACCAAAAACCAAAACAAAACAAAACAAAAAAACCAAGACCATGACTAAAAACAGCTTAGAGGGGGAAGGGTTCATTTCACCTGACAGCTTACAGTCCATTACTGAAGGACGCCAGTGCAGGAAGCTGGAGGCAGGAAGCTGGAGGCAGGAACTTGAACAGACGCCATGGAGGGTGCTGCTTACTGGCTTGTTCTCATCGCTCTGCCTTATATGACTCAGGACCACCTGCCTGGCAAGGACCCCCACATCAGTCAGTCAGGAAATTGCCCCACAGATTCAAAGGCCAGTCTGATGGAGGCAGTTCCTCAGCTGAGGCTCCATTTTCTCAGATGACTGCAGTTTATGTCAAATTGACAAAAAAGAAAAGAAAACCAGCACAAGTGGCTTCCCTTTTTAAAGTCTAAGAACTGTAACTCTGCGCCCTTAATTTAGAACTAATTCGCAGTGTATAATTAGCTCACACTTCACATTGTACTGCTGCAGCATCTTACAAATTCTTTCTGTCTTTGTGAGTGCTTCTTGCTGACAGCCAGGGCAGGGAGATGGAGCTCTGGGCCACAGTCCAGCATGGGGTGTTGCCCTTGCCCAACAAGCCTGGAGGGACCTAGAGGCCGTGTGGTGTAATCAGGACAGCCCGAAGGGGTAGGAAAACGTCAGAGCCCGTGGTGGATGCCATAGCAACGTGACTAGGGCAGCCCAGCCTAGGAACTCCAGCTTGAGCAAGGGTCTGCAAAGGCAGACAACGGAAACATGGGGCATTATTACCACGTCATTTTTGAGTCTAGAGCTAAGTCCGGCAGTTGGGAAAGAGGCAGATTGGAAGCCTCTGCAGAGACAATGTTGAGTGTCGGGGAAGAATCCAGAAAGTCTGGGAAACCAATCAGGGCGGCAAGAGCTGAATGATGGTCTCCAAAGGGGAAGGGACCAGAACCCCTAGAAGAGCTGTAGCCGTTCAGAGACAGCAGCAGCAACAGTGCAGCTGGTGGCTCCGACCCTGTTGGATGACTGAACATCAGGTCCCCAGGTTGCTTCTGAAGTCCAGTCTCTTGCTGGGTGCTGGTGGCGCACGCCTTTAGTCCCTGAATTTGGGAGGCAGAAGCAGGCAGATCTCAGTGAGCTCGAGGCCAGCAAGAGCTGTTACACAGAGAAACCCTGTCTTGGGGAAGGGTGGGGAATGTAATCTCCTTTATAAACGGTTAAAATTTGGGAAAAGAGAAGCCCGGTCCTCCTCCTGTCTCAGGGGAGAGCAAGACACACTGCTCTCTCTGATATACAGGCCTTGTTGTGCATGGGGACACAGAGAAACCCGTGCAAGGTGAAGTCACAGGGCATCTGATGGCCCTATTTACGAAGGAGAAGCAAAAAGAAATTTCTGTGCAGAAGCCATTTTATTCTTTGAAAAACAATTGCTGGTCAGGCGTGGGTATTGCAGCCCCTGTGTCCTGGTGTTGGTAAACAAGCATTTTAAAGGTGGGCCGGTGCTTCAGAACTATTAGTTGTAGTACTTGGGAGGCCGAGGCAGGATTGTGAGTTTGAGGTCCCTTCCTGGTTACATAGTGGGACCCAGTCTGAAAATGCCACCACCAATAACTAACAATGCTACCACCTCAGACCCTGACAGAACCCACCAAGCAGGCAGTATGCCACACTTTGTGATTTCTTGGAACCCTCCAGTGGCTATTGTTTGAAACACCTCCCTCTCACAGATAAGGAAACCCAAGCCAGGCGCAGAAATCTCTGTTTACGGAATGCAACGATGCTGGTTCGCACCAAACCCACAATCTTACCGGGCTCTGACACTTCTTCATGCTTATTCTCCCCCTGCATGGCTGCCCTGTAGGCCTCTGGTCCTTTGACCTCACTGTGACTCAGCTTCTCCAGGAGAACATTCCGGAAGCAGAGCGAGGGGCTGTGAATGGTGTGCAGTGCTCACTACCCCATGGACCTCGTTCACTTCATCCTGGTCATGCTGGCCCTGAGGCCGCAGCAGTTCAGCATGCTGGTTTTCCTCTCCATACTGTTTGTGACCTCTGGGCACACGCTCTATCTCTCTCTTTTTTTAAAGATTTATTTATTAAGAATACAACATCCTGCCTCCATGTCTGCCTACATGTCAGCAGAGGGCACCAGAACTTATTATGGATGGTTGTGAGCCACCATGTGGTTGCTGGGAATTGAACTCAGGACCTCTAGAAGAGCAGTCGGTGCTCTTAACCTCTGAGCCATCTCTCCAGCCCCGCTCTATCTCTTTTATGCGAGAAAGAGTAAGACTAAGAAGGCCGGTGTGACAAAGGCATCTGGGAAGGCACATGGACACCCCCACCTGAGGGGGAGGCAGCACTCCTTAGTGGTCTGGGCAGCCCTGGACCCAGAACCCACACAGCGTTTCCAACCGTTTTGTGTACCTCTTGTGTCTTTGCTACCGCTGAGAGCAAATGTGTCATTTTCTGCCAACGACATCACCCTGCCTCTGGCTATCTTCCTGGTTATTATCCTGAGGGTCAAGGGGGAAAACTTGAAGGACCCATTAACAGAAGTCAGAAAGATCTTCCTGTCAGCTCCTTCGAGGGACTGGTTTTAATTCTGCCAGGATAAGAAAAAAAAACTTCAGTGTCAGGGCTGGGGATGTAGCTCAGTTGGCAGAGTACTTGCCTTGCCTTGCATGGAACCCTGGGTTCAACCCCCGGCCCTACTTAAAAGCTGGGTGAGCCGTGGCACATGCCTTTAGGGAGGCAGAGGCAGGTGGATCTCTGTGAGTTCCAGGACACCCAGAGGTACATGGAGTGGCCTTGTCTCAATAGAAGTAAGTAAAATAAAAATTGGGTGTGGTGCCGTAAGCCTGTGATCCCAGTTCTTGGGAAGCAGAGGCAGGAAGACCAGAAATTGAAGGTCAGCCTCTGCTACACTGGATCTCAATGACCCATGAGGCTACGAGACCCTGCTTTATCAGGGGGAGGGGAACTCAGGGTTCTCATAGCTTATTATTATTTGGGAGCTAAATTTAATCAGAGCAGTCTGGCCCATGTTCTAGCCAGACATAGGGCACAGTCACTGAGGTTTAGTCGTGGCTATTTGGGTAAGAGTTTGCTGTTCCTCTTGGCTGATGTGCTCTCTGGTTAAGTGTCCCTCGTGAAGTGATGCTATTTGCTGGAGACAAAAACAGTCTTCACCTAGTTTACAAACCTTGGGCTAAGCCAGAGGTTTTGTGGTCTTGTTAGGGTCTGAGAATCCGAAATAACCTAAGCAGAGTCCACACAAAGCAAGACAGCACTGAACTGGACAGCAGGAAAATGAGGGAAAGGGAAAGAAACTGACAGGCCAGGGACAATGTCACACACTCAGGAGCCGACTGTGTCCACGCGTGTTCGTTTCAGCAAGTGTGTAAGCACAAACCCACAACCACCTGTGCCAAATTACACAACTTCCCAACAATCAAAATTCAGGGACTAGGGACTTTCCTTATGTGGTTCATCTATGTCAAACGTACAACCAGTCGAATTTACTTGTTCTTTGTCATTAGAAACATCTACTGTTTGTAAGGAACAATTGAAGAACAAGTTATTTTGCAGGTTATTATTATTTAATGAGGAAGCTGATCAGATATTAGAAAGTCCCCAGCTCCCCTAGGGCCTAGGAACTTGAACTTCACCTTATGATTGAAATGGAGTCTGGAACAAAATGGTGGTACTTAGGCTAGGTTTCTTTTGTCTGTTCCTAACAGTCTGGTAGTGAATATGAGCAAACCTCACTTTGTCAAGCTAAGACCAACTCTGAGTGAGAAGCCATGTAGTTTGCAGTGACTATGGGGCATTTTTGATTACTTACCATTTAATCAACACTAATTAATTCTAGCTTTTTGCCGGGCATTGGTGGCGCGCACCTTTAATCCCAGCTCTTGGGAGGCAGAGGCAGGCAGATCTCTGTGAGTTCGAGGCCAGCCTGGTCTACAAGAGCTAGTTCCAGAACAGCCTCCAAAGCCACAGAGAAACCCTGTCTCGAAAAACCAAAAAAAAAAAAAAAAAAAAAAAAAAAAATCTAGCTTTTTGAGGAAACTAGAAAAAAAAACCCTGTATCTCTCTAGGCTTGAAATAGTGATTAATTACAGTTTTATGTGTTATACAATATGAGATCATCTGGAAGAGAAAGCAATAGGGCTAGCAATAAAGCCCCCTTAGGATTCATATTTTAGGGAACCTCTCTGTGTGGCAGGAGTAACCTGTAACATTAGTGCCTAGGCAGGTGGGTGGGGAGCAACATTCTCTTCTCTCTCTCTCTCTCTTTTTTTTTTTTTTTTTTTTTGAGACAGGGTTTCTCTGTATTATTTTTGAGGCTGTCCTGGAACTCACTCTGTAGACCAGGCTGGCCTCGAACTCACAGAGATCCACCTGCCTCTGCCTCCCGAGTGCTGGGATTAAAGGCGTGCACCACCAACACCCTACCCAAGGGGAGCAACATTTTCTAAAACTGCATTTATCAACTTCTGCACTATGGACATCTCAGGTCAGAGTGTCCTTTGTTGTAGGGAGGGGCTTCCCAGGTAGGATATCTTGTAACATCTATGGTCACTACCCACTAGATGCTCATCCCTCATCCAGTGATGAAAATCAAATGCCTCCAAATATTACCAAGTGTTTCCCCAGTTAAGAGCCCCTGTTTAATAAAGTGTGAAAACCAAAGGAAGAATCCTCTCACTGTTAGCAGAATGACAGGCTGGGAGTGTAACTCCATGGGAAATCACTTTGCAGGAAGGGGCAGTGGTTCAGGACAGGGTTTCTCTGTTGTAGTCCTGGCTGTCCTGGAACTCACTCTGTAGACCTGTGGCCTTGAACTCATAGAGTTCAAGTGCTGGGATTAGAGATGCGCCACCATGCGGGGTTGGAATAGCATGCCTGAGCCCTGGGGTTTAATTCCTACCATCTTACTGAAGAAAGTAAGATGTCATTAGTAGCAAGAAAACTACAGAAGGGAATCTTCACAAGACTGCTTTTTGGAGTAGTTAAGTGAAAATGAGGGAAAGAGAATTTTGTGAAGCATTTTGCTTAACATAAGGTCTTGAAAGAAAGAGAAAAAAGAAAGAAAGAAAGAAAGAAGAAAAAAGACCACCTCCCCCGATTTCCCTCCTTCTGTAAAAATGCCTGGAAGACTACATTACTACACACACACACACACACACACACACACACACACACACACACACACACACACGAGTAAATGAAGGAACCAGAATGAGTCTGCATCTGTTTTTCACTAGGGAAGCTTGTACTTTCAAGCGGCATCATGCATTAAATGTTGGCTCTTGATTTTCCTAACAAGCACACAAGTGTTTATGCAGACTGGGCGAGGACAAAAGATTGCTTAACAAATATACTTAAGTCTTTTATTTAACATCTCCAGGACTACAATTGCATGAAATGATTTGTGCCAAGCAGAACTGGCTTCCCTTGCCTCTCAAATTCTACCCTGGGAAGATAGCTGCTTCCCTGCAAATCCTTTATCTCAAGTGCTAATTTACCCTTCCTTGAGGTTCTGTGTGGTGGACCAGCAACGTCGCTTTAACACTGTGGGCCACTACTTATTGTTTGCTTTGTGTATTAGACCAGTATTGTTCAACAGAAATACAATTCAAGTCATATTTGCATGATTCCAAAATGTTTCATTCAATCCAATGACAATCACTGTAAAATTGAAATCTTTTAGTTTCCATATTCCCCACATCTGGTTCATAAAACATAGTACACAGCAAATATGCCAGTCACGTTTCAAGTATTGAATTGTCACATGTTCATGGTAGGTTGATGACCCGTGTACAGTGGGTACTCCTCTAGAGGTCCTGTTCAGTGTTAATGGTGTCATGCTTCATTCTGTTCCCAGAAACAAATCAGGGGGACACACACCAAACATTTCTGAGTTTGATCTCTTTGTCCTGGGGATGCAGATGTCAGTGGTGGAGGGACTTTTGGCTCCTTGCAGTTACAGTGAGCTCTGTCAGGAAGCTGTCTAACATTGGTTCTATGGGCTTTGATAAACCACAACTGTATCACAGAATACTGGGCTCAGAGCTCTTCAGATTATAAATACAAGGTAAATCCTGCAAAGGCAATCTGAATAAAAGCAAACTCTTCAAGCACACCCGGCGGTTGCTGTTCAATCCCATGTTTTAGCTTGCCTTCAGCTTGACATCCAGCTGAGCACAATGCCTGCCCTCTCTGGAGCCAAAGGCAGCCATCCTCACTTTACCTAGAAACTCCTTTATCCAGCGCTGAGATTACCGGAAAAGTACCCCCCACTCTTGGGAAGCCTGGAGTGTAGATTGGCTGCTCCCTTCTGCTTTGAAATGAGGCTGCACCATCACAGCCACTTTCAAAAGCTGGCTCTTCACTGTTAGGGAGCTCAGAGGCAAACAAGCCCCAGCTGACATGAAATCTAATTGTGATTTCCCTGTGGTCTTCTTGCTGGGCTTTCATTCCCTCTAATTACTGTACTATTCAGTTATCTGTTGATAAACCATCTCAAGCTATTGTGGCAAACCAAATCTTTGACCCAAAATCCCTTTTGGCAAGTTCATAGATGTTGGCTAACCAACCCCACTGTACATGGCCAAATGGGTGTGTGGCACTCATATATATAGTTCTCTCTACCTCAAGACACGTATCTGCCAATCTAGTAATTTTAAAGACCTTCCAGTGGGGTTGGAGATGGCTCAGCAGATAGCACTGACTGTTCTTCCAAAAGACAGATTTGGCTCTCCTGACACCCTCTGAAGATACTAGTAATATATGCAGACAAAAGTTATGCACATTAACTATCTCATGTTTGTGTGTTTTGCCTTTATGTATATGCACCTCAAGCATGTGTGTGGGGGTGCAGAAAAAGGCATCCCCTGGAACTTATATGTTGGCGTAATGAAACCACAGAACAAGACCATTCCAGACAGGAAAACTTTATTGGAAACCAGCTGTAGGGCTGCCACCAGAGCAGAGCAGCTAGGGAGAGGTTAGGTTTTCCAGGGACTTCGAAGGTTTAGAGCAGATTTCTTCCTTATGGGTGGATAAGTTTTTGCTTTTTTCTTTTATGGGCAAAAACAGAAGCCCCGGTCAGGCCTCCACCTGATGCAATCAGGCTGAGTTTATGGCGGTCCCCGGCCAGTAACAGTTGGTCATTTAGGGAGAAATAGGGGTTCTGAAAAAGTTTGGGTCTACTAACAACTATCTGCCCAGGTTAAGTTCAGGCAGCCATGAGAGCTACATTGCATAAGGGGGACAATGTTTTTCTAATTGAGCAGGGTTGATGAGGGGCCAAGGCAGGTTAGGCTGGCATCTGAAGGAAAGAGCCAGGTGTACTCACCATCAGGAAAAGCCCATGACTTTTCCCTAGAAGAAAAACCTAGAAACAAAGAACATATATTATGAGAACCGTGGCTGAGGGGGAGAGCCAGATCCCTGCACTGGAGTTGGCTAGTTTGTGGGCCTACTAAGTAAGCTGTTTTATACTCTTCCACTGGGCCAGACTTGTTCTATAGTAACAGCATTGCACTTCTCGGTACTGAAGTCAGTAAAATTGGGATTTGCTTCTGGTCATGATGCCAGAGCCGGAAACTAGTCAGTTGTAAGGCCCGGGTTGCCTCCTAACAGTGCCTGCCAGTTGGGTGGAGGAATGTTGAGATAAGCACTGACTGTGACCACCCCACCACACACCAACAGACCCACAGGAGCCACGGCGGCCGCAACTTACTGCAGTCGTGTCTGGGAGAGCCAGCGCTTTACAGCTCACGTCCAACTTCTTTTCTCTAGAGGGCATCTACCCGGGCAGTGGAGAACCACAAAGCTGGTCCGGTCACCTCCACTACAGCCAACTAAGACTGACAGGGCTGGCACTGAGCCAAGACACCAAATGGATCCCAAACACCCCACTCTCCTGAGGACACAATTCTGAGTTGCCAAAGTCTAGGGCTAGAGACTGTCCAGCAGTCAAAAGCCCTAGCTGGCTGCTCTTCTAGAGAACCTAGTCTCAATTCCCAGCACCCACATAGTAGCTCACAACTGAAACGCCAGTTTCAGGAGTATCTGATGCCCTCTTCTGGTATCCATGGGCACTGCAAGCCCATGTAGGCAAGATAAGAAAAATTTTATAAATTAAAAATAAACTTTCTATAGTGCATGAGACTGTCTCAAATTCATGCTCCCACTATGAAGGGGACAAAGAAACTGAAAACCCAAATTCCACCTACAATTGCATACCTTTCCTTCTCCAAGTTGCACCAGCTCATCTCAAGCATCGGAGCTGTATGAGAAAATGAACAGAGACAATTAGTAATAGTCCCAGTTTCAAACGCAAAGCCATCCCGCCATTCTTCCTCCCTCCCCTTAACTACAGAGGTGGTGTGGCTGCATTAAGTCCTATTAAGTTGGCCTCAGGTAAATCCTTTAACCCATCAGAGCAGCGTATTTAATCAGGTTAGAGTTCTCATCCTTGGCCAAGAATTCTGTTCCTGGAATTATGCCGGGACAAGTCAATCTTTTTCATTTAACTCATACCTTGTGTTCATTAATATCCCGGGCGTGGCACCACAGCAACTGCTTAAAAAAAAAAAAGGTCAACAATGTTTCAAGTACCAGGCAGTATTGTTTTCCCCCCTTAAACACAGGCGTGCACACAACCTTTCTTGGAGCTCCTAGCTGCCTTTGAGATAGAAGTCCTGCCCCGGAACAGCACTCCTGTATAATTCTGTGATCGTTACATTTCTGACAGTGGGGAGGCGATTTTACTCCCTGTGCCATTGTTCCAGCTTAATCCGCAACATAATCACATAATTTATCAAATTTAGAAACAAAATGACTAGCTCTAGTATTTTTCTCGGCAAAAGTTGAAGCACTTTCATCGATTTCAAAATCAGAAAGCAGCTGAAGCTTAACAGGGAGGTGAGAAACCACAGTCCTAGAACTTGTGTCCATAGCCCTTAGACCGTCGCTCCTGCTGCCCCTCACTCCAGGCTCTCAGGCTTGTGTGAAACAGAAAGGCTCAATGGAACCCTAAAGGAAACAAAACTACCACGGCAGGTCCCTTTGCTGCAGCACAAGGAACACCGGATAGTTGTTTGTGAGAGCCCACAAGATTTCCCCTCTAAAATGGGCTTCACCGGGCATAGTTGTTCCCCGTACCGCTGTATCCATAAATTCCAGCACTTAGGGTACCGGGGCAGAAAGATTCTCCGGGCCACCGTGAGAACCCATCCAACAAAGATCGCCTCCCAACAGAAAACCAAGTGTAGCCTTCCTTCCTTCCCTCACGTCTAAACCTAGATCTTCACAAACGTTAAAGCGGTAGCGGGCAGGCGGGCCTAAGTCCGGTCTTAGGAACTCTCCGGGGAAACAAAGTGTTTCTATTTCCATACCATGGGACACAAAAGTTAGGTGTCTCATGCCTTGTACAAGCGTGAACACAGCGGCCCAGACTTTCTCCCAGATCTCAAAACCCAGGCAGACCCGGCTTGTATCAGAGGAAGACTGGGCGGCATAAAGCCAGCCAGCGTGGGTCCAGAGCGCCCCGCCCGACTTGCAGACACCGGCTTTCGGAAGCATCCTCAAGCGTTTAAAAAAAAAACTGTGCAAACTGGCATTTGAAGGGCACTTGTACCTCTGTTCTTTGCGAACTCCGGAATTATCCTGCTCTACTCTTGGTCCCTGATCTCATTCACTTCCTAAATAGGCGATGTTTCCGTCGCCAGACTGCTGGGCAGCCGGGAGCCCCGAGTGTGCCAAGGACCTGGGGCCGACCTGACTCTACGCCTCCACCCTGGAGAAGACGAACCTGGACTGCGCCTGACCGAGCCCACACCGAAAGATCGGCCCCCGGTAGGGACCCGTGCGCCGGGCTAGCACCGTGGGGATCCGAAGCCACGTGGCGGGACCTCGCATCCAGCAAGACGAGCACTACTTACCAGGAGCGCGCCGCTGCGGAAAAAGGGAAGTCGCCCTGCCCGACCAAGTTTAAAATGGGCCGGACAGCGAGCGGGTCGCAGCCAACCAGAGTGGCCCAGCGCTCCTCCCTGCCCGCCCCGTACCGGGTTCCCGCCCTGTACAAGCTCCCCCTGGCCCTCGCGCGCCCCCTGGTGGCCTCAGCCCCTTCTAGCCTGCCCCAACCCAGGGCATCTGTTCCACTCACCGCCCTGATTGCAGAAATCTTCCTCGTAGGTCTCGCTGAAGGTTAGAGGAGGATCTTGGCGCCACTGCAGTGTAGGGATCTCCGCCCACCCGCCCCTCCCGTGCTTCTTAAAGTCATACATTAGATTTGGTACTATACCACACCCTTTTGGGCTTATTCTCATTTAGAGACCCATGCCTGATTATGTAACAGAATTTGCTTCTGTTTGGGACGCTGTGGCGGCATGTGGAGTAGAATGGAATATCTTTGAAGAGAGGCTGATGCTAAGACTGTCCTCAGTCCTACTTTTACAAATATCTGCTTTTACCCACCATTGTCCCTGGAATTTTGAAACTTGAGGTGTTCTAGTAAATGGCGTTGAGACCATTTGCGTTAAGATTAAATTCACGTTTTGTGCCAAGTAGCGTGACTGGCATTGGAAGTGTGTGGTAGTTGCTTTTCCATTGCTGTGATAAAAGAGCTTGGCCAAGATAACTTAAAGAAGACATTATTTGGGGCTGGAGAGATGCCTCAGAAATTAAGAGCATCGTCAGCTCTTCTAGCGAACCTAAATTCAATTCCCAGAAACCACATGGTGGCTCACAACCATTTAAAATGAGGTCTGGTGCCCTCTTCTGGCATGCAGGCCAACACGCAGCCAGAACACTGTAAATATAATATATAAATAAAAATCTTTAAAGAAAGATTTTATTGGGGCTTATGGCTCCGAAGAGTTAGAGTCCACAATGGCAGAGTAAAGGCATGGGCAGCAGGAACAGGAAGCTGAGGGCTCACATCTTAAATCTAAAGCACAAAGCAAAGAGCGAATTAGAAATGACGTAAGTCTTGAAACTCTTAAAGGCCATCGCTAGAGCTACACGTCCTTCAAGGTCATAGCTCCTAGACCTCTCCAAACAGTGCCACTGAGTGCCACCAAGCTTTCAAATTCCTGAGACTATGGGAGACAGTTATCATTCAAACCAAGATTTTCCCTATTGAAGTGGAGCTGAGGGTATTGTCCAAAAGCAGAGTTGTCCTGAGTGTAGAATGAACTCCAGAAGCCGGGCGTTGGTGGCGCACGCCTTTAATCCCAGCACTCGGGAGGCAGAGGCAGGCGGATCACTGTGAGTTCGAGACCAGCCTGGTCTACCGAGCGAGTTCCAGGAGAGCCTCCAAAACAATACAGAGAAACCCTGTCTCGAAAAACCAAAAAAAAGAAAAAAGAAAAAGAAAAAAAAGAATGAACTCCAGAAGTTTCCTCCTCTAGGGAGAGCCAAGAATTAAGCCCAGAGCCTGGAAAGGATTTGAATGAGGCAGATGGCACTGTGTTCTAAATGCCTGTAACCCTGGCACGCAGGGAGAGGTGGGGCCGTTTCAAGATCAAGGCCAACCTGAGTGCATAGTGAGAATTGTTCACCTTGCAAAAAGGAGAGATGGTACCAAGGAATATACTGCCATTCATATATTCATATGCTAAAGCAGTAGTTCTTTTTTTCTTTCTTTTTTTTTTTTTTTCAAGACAGGGTTTCTCTGTAACTCACTATGTAGACCAGGCTGTCCTGGAACTCACAGAAATCCTCCTGCCTCTGCCTCCTGAGTGCTTGAATTAAAGGCGTGCACCACTAATACCCGGCCTAAAGCAGTGGTTCTTTAACTTCCTAATGCGACAACCTTTTAAGACAGTTCCTCAGGTTGAGGGGCACCCCACCATAATATTATTTTGTTGCTACTTTGTAACTGTGATTGTGCTACTGTTCTGAATTGTGATAATCAGGATATCTGATTTGTAGCCCTCAAAAGAGCTGAGAGCCACAGGTTGAGAACTCCTGTGTTAAAGTAACTGAGTAGTATTCATGTCCTAGGACCCAGCAATGTTTTGTTTTTCTAGGCAAGGTCTTGGATCAGGGCCTTGATCTGGTAAGACAAGCTTTCTTTTGGCATTGCTGGCTCGCCTCTCACTTACCCAGTGAACGATGTGCACCTCATGACTCCCAGGGCATCGGCAGTGTTGGCACCCCAGACCGATCAGGGAGAGTCTGTTTCCAGCTCCAGATGCAGCTGGGTCACCCTCTGGGCTCTTGTTTAGCCATCCCTCATCCCTTTCCAGAGGGAAGAATGTCAGCAGGACCCTGTGTTGATGTAAATGCTGAGGGGAAACTGGGTAGTCCACAACCCCCCATTCTGTCTGCCACGCTCTTAGTAGGAACCCGGTAGAGGTTCTCTTATCAGGAGGCAGAAACAGGAGCCTCTGAAAGCTACAGAATAAGCAGTCTGCTGGATACAAGTATCAACCCTAAACTTTCATGCTTCCTTTGATAGTACTATCTGAAAGGAAACCAGTGTTCCTTGTTAATCACGTGCAATACCATGATCCTGCACTTAACTCAGTGTGAATATTCAGTCCGCCCTCATGCTATGGCAGTTGGTACCCACTAGTTCATCCATCCTGAAGAAGATCCACAACCAATTTGGAGGCACTGGGGGCCTCATTCTCTTCCCGGTCACTGCCCAGTGCAGTGTTAAGTACTTGTAATCCTGATCCAAAAGTGGGTGGGGGCTGGGTGGGACAGTCTCCGTTCTAAACTCACAAGCTCAGCAGTAAAAAGACCAATTCTCCTCCCCAAGCTGGTTCTAAATGTGAAACTGGAAGAAAGTCTATTGTTATCATCTTCCTGGATCCTACCATGTCTTGATCTCTGTCTCCAGGAGGATCTGAGACTCTCCTATCCTCAATGGACTAGCCCACACAGATCATAGATTAACGACTCCATTCGTGGGCTCTTGTGTCTGTGCTTGGTGGGATATTTCAGCATGTTTCTGTAATGCAGAGTGAGAACAGAAAGCAACAGCAGGCGTTATTTATGGTTTAAGTGATCACCCCAGTTGGGTACATTTTTAATTGGGGTTATTGGGCAGTTTGCCATGTGTGGGTCCCTTCCCTGACAGCTTGCCTGTTCTGAGAAGCTGGAGACTTGTTTGCCAGCCAAGAGAATGTCTGCCCTTGATGAGGCAGAACGGTTTCATCTGCCTAAGTCAGCCTGAGTGGCTGCCTTGGGCAGCTGGAGGACGCCCTGGATACCTTGGGATATGATGTTCTTACTTATGATGCCAGCAGGGCTGCCAAACAGTCCACATAAAGAATCACCCCATCTCCATCTCCACCCCCACCCCCCGCCCCCATCCCCCACCCCCAGGTTTTCTGCTCACACACGGCAGCCTTCTAGTCCACAGTACTTTAGGAAGTGTGTGAGTAACATCTAAGATAAGGTGAAGCTGCATATTCAATGCACAGATCGCCACTGTAGATAAAAAGGGTACAGACTGGTATTCAGAGCGGAAGTCGAGTCTATGTGTGATTTTCTACGTGTATTCTGTGCTTGAAAAGGCTAGCAGAGGGTGTCAGCTTGCCTGCAGCTGGGCTTATAGACAGCTGTGAGCTACCTGGAGCAGATGCTGGGAACCGAACTCAGGTCCATCTTTCCATCCATGGAAGAGTAAAATTAAAACTAACCAACCAAACCAAAATCCCCACCATTTTAACTCCACATCCAGCCACAAAGAATCCACCTTTTTATTTCTTTTTACATCAGTACCCCTCAAAAGAACTGTCTACTATTCATGCTCTTGGTATGTTAAGCATCACAAGCCATCGAGGAACTGAAAATTGGAATGACACTGTGATACCACTTGCACACTTACCACAATGGCTAGAACCTAGAACTGACAATTTAAATGAGTGTGCGGATGAGGAGACCCATTCATTGCTTGTGGGAAAGCAACATGGGAGCATTCAGACGGCAGTGTGTAGTTTATTACAACACTAACTTCACTTTCACAGTGAGATCCAGCATTTCTGCTCCTTGGTATTTACCTAAGGGAGCTGCAAACGTCTGTGCACACAGAAAGCTACGCAGAAACATTTATATCAGCTTCATTCACCACTGTAAAATCTAAGAGCAACCAAGCTGCCCTTCGGTAGGTGCATAAACTATCCACACAATGGAATATTATTAGAGAAATGAGCTATCAAGTCCCTGAAGCTCCATATATTACTAAGTGAAGGACGTCAATCTAAAAAAACTCTATTTTATGTGATCAAACGACAGAACATTTAGAAAAGGGGAAAACTCGATAGGAGAGTGAGGGGTGAGTGAAAAGAACAGTATTATAGCACACAATAACTATTCTGCCTATAAGGGTGACCACACACCATTATATCCTTGTCAAAGTCCATGCAGCACGTGACACAGTGAACTCAGTGTTGGTTCACTAACTGCAAGTACACTCCTCTCCTATGGGCTGTTAATAGCATGGAAGGCTGTGTGTACAGGGAAGGACTGATGTGAGAACTCCCTATTCTCTGCTGGTTACACTATGAATTTAAAGGGGATAGGGACATGGCTCAGTGGTTAAGAGCACTTCCTGCTCTTCCAGAGGACTAGAGCTCAGTTCCCAGCATCTCCTCCAGTGGCTCACAGACACCTGTGACTCCAGCACCAGGGAATCTGATGCCCATTTCTGGTCTCAGCAGCCCTCTGCACCCATGCATACAGATGAAAAAATAATAATAAGTAAAAACAAATTTACTCTGAAAAGTAAAGCTTTGCTGGGTATGGTGTCTCCTGTCTGTAATACTAGTACTTTCAAGGTAGAGGTAGGAAAATCAAGAGTGCAAGGTGAGCCAGGTGTTGGTGGCGCACACCTTTAATCCAGCACTTGGGAGGCAAACAAAACAAACAAACAAACAAAAGAGGGCAAGTCAGCCAGCTGTGGTGGGCACGCCCTTAATCCCAGAATATAGAAGGCAGAGACAGCTGGATCTCTGAATTCAAGGCCAGCCTGACCTACGTAGAAAGATCCCTTTTTTGTTTGTTTGTTTGTTTTTGGTTTTGGTTTTTCGAGACAGGGTTTCTCTTTATTGTTTTGGAGGCTGTGCTGGAACTCACTCTGTAGACCAGGCTGTCCTGGAACTCACACAATTGACCTGTGTCCTCTATATGGACATCTGCCTGGTTGTCCTCAGGACAGTGACCACTGAGACATCACTCTTCTCAGATTTATATTATCTCTGGAGTTTGCTGCTGAACTTTGGGACCTGGTTACTCATGATAATGCATCTCTTGGCTTAGGGATAGTTTATTTTGCAAATCTACCGTGACAATCTAATATTAATCTCCTACCGTGGCTACTCAATCTAAAAGACAAAACAAAACAACAACAACAAAACACCTTTCCTCCATTGCTTCCTATTTTATTCCTTCTCCTCCGCCTTCTCTTTCTCTTCTTTTTCTTCCCTTTTCAAAATCTCATTCTGTAGTCCAGGTGGTAAACTAATGCTCCTCCTGTTGTATGATTTTTGTTTGTTTGTTTTTCCGAGACAGAGTTTCTCTGTTTAACTTTGGAGCCTGTCCTGTAATTTGTTCTGTAGACCAGGCTGGCCTAGAATTTATAGAGATCCACCTGCCTCTGCCTCCCGAGTACTGGGATTGAAGGAGTGCACCACAGCCACCTGACCCTGTGTGACATTTTGTTTGTGTTCTGACAAAGTTTGCCTGGTGATCAGAGGATGGAGCTAGTCACTAGTTAGCCATAGAAGCTGGGTGGTGGTGGCTCATGCCCTTAATCCCAGCACTCGGGAGGTGGAGGAGAATCTCAGCCCCTTTTGGTGGAAGGATCCAGAGAGGTAAGAGGTCATTGGTGGCTGTTTCTCTCTTTCTCTCATCTTTCAGGTTATTACTCTGATATCTGACTCTGGGTTTTTATTGATAAGATTAATTAGATTTATGCTTTACCCTCCTGCTTCAGCTTCCCAAGTGATGGGATTACCAGTATGCCCCACCACTCCCAGCACTGAACCTATCTACGTAAGTATCTGTGCTATGTATGTCTGCTTGTACCTATCTGTCTATGTATCTGTCTGTCTGTCTGTCTGTCTATCTATCTATCTATCTATCTATCTATCTATCTATCTATGTGTCTATCTTCTTTTTTAAGGTTTATTTATTTTTATTTCATGTATATAGTTGTCTGTGTGCCATGTGCTCATAGAGACCAAAAGAGGTTGTTGGATCCTCTCAAACTGAAGTCACACTCAATTGTGAGCTGACAAATGGGGTTTGGTAATCAAAGTGGGGTCCTTTGGAAGAGCAGCAAGTGCTCATAGCCGCTGAGTCATCTCTCCAGGCCCCCATCTTCTTTCTGTCTTCTATCTGCCTGCCTGTCTTTTGATCTATTTTTCAACTGGCTTTCTTAAGTAAAAGTTTTAAGTCTTATTTAGTTCAGTTTAGGGGTCTCCTATTCTTGGAAAGTGGATAGTTACATCCCTATCCATCTATGCCTCTGTCTCTATATCCATACCCAGTCCCTCCACCACACCTGTGCTTATCAACTAAATGCATAGACACAAAGTCTCCACTGTTATGTATCAGCTATGCACTGAAAGGGGTAAACTAAACTCAAAGGCTTTACTTCTAATCATTTAGAAATAAAGGAACCAGACGCTCACTCAGCCCCCTGCTTTAGCAGTCATGACAGGCTACAGAAAAGACAGGTAGGCCTCTGACACAAGGAAACTCCAGATCCTCTGGCCTCTCACATTCTAGGGCCAAAACTGAACACAAAGAAACTCCAGACCCCCACCCCCAGCCTCCTAAATACTTGGTTTCTGGGAACTGTTTGGCCACAAAAGAAACTCCAGGGGTGACCAAAACCTCCCCTGTCATCTCCCAGGATACAGTTCTGAAAACTATTGGCCACAAAAGAAACTCCAGGCGGGTACCAAAACCTCCCCTACAGTCTCCAGTATATAGTTCTGAAAACTATTGGTATCTATGTACAACAGGCCACCTGCAAATAACAAGACAATGCCATAGAAACCACAGAATGTTCCCTCTCAGCACTGACCAATGAGACAAATTGATACACAGGTATTTCAAGGCAAAATAGGATTTTGAGAAATGTCCCTAATTGTTCCCAAATGCCAACCAATCAGAAACCAGCCCTTACCTACTGATGTAATCCTTTTGTCTTTAAAACCTGGCAGTAGACAGGGACTTCACTCCTTCTGGGGGCTGCTGCGACAGCTAGCCAGACAGGGTCCCTGTCATGGTTGGATGAACAATCAATACAATTAAAACCTTGCTTTTACAGTTTGGTGGGTCTGTCTTCCTGGTGGTCTCTGGGGATCTTTGCAAATTGTGCACAACATGCACACAGTTACTTGGTCTGCCAATGCCTCAGTTTCTCTCTTTGTACAATGGGGATAATACCAGTGTTTACTGTATAAGTTGTACTGAAGAAAAACATTGTTAATTTGTAGAAAGGGCTTAGAAGAGAACTTAGCACATAGAGAATTCAATGCACACACTTGCTGTAATTGTTAGTATTGAATGCCCTCCCTACTCAGAAATATTCATCTCAATGTTGCATCTCTTGGTCTTTTTGTTTGTTTGTTTGTTTTTGTTTTTCGAGACAGGGTTTCTCTGTATTGTTTTGGAGGCTGTCCTGGAACTCCCTCTGTAGACCAGACTGGTCTTGAACTCACAGAGATCCGCCTGCCTCTGCCTCCCGAGTACTGGGATTAAAGGCGTGCGCCACCAACGCCCGGCTAACAAAATCTTTTTAAAAAATTTTAAAAAAGAAAAGAAAAACAACCTGACCCTATATAGAAGTATAAAATTGTTGTGCCCAAGTTGCAAAAATCCCCAGAGACCACCAGCAAGACAAGACCCACTGAACTGCAAAAGCAAGGTTTTAATTGTTCATCCACCCATGACAAGGACCCCGCCTAGCAAGCTGACACAGCAGCCTCCAGAGAGAGTGAAGTTCCCTGTCTACTGCTAGTTTTAAAAACAAAAGTTACAGGATTACATCAGTAGGTATGGGTTGGTTTCTGATTGGTTGACATTTGGGAACAATCAGGAGAATTTCTCAAAGTCATATTTGAGAATGAAATACCTGTGTACCAATTATTTTCGTTGGTCAGTGCTGGGAGGGAACATTCTGTGGTTTCTATGGCATTATCTTGTTATTTGCAGGTGGCCTGTTGAACATAGATACCAATAGTTTTCAGAACTATATACTGGAGACTGTAGGGGAGGTTTTGGTACCCCCCTGGAGTTACTTTTGTGGCCAAACAGTTCCCAGAAACCAAGTATTTAGGAGACTGAGGGTGGGGGTCTGAAGTTTCTTTGTGTTCAGTTTTGGCCCTAGAATGTGAGAGGCCAGAGGATCTGGAGTTTCCTTGTGTCAGAGGCCTGTGTGTCTTTTCCGTAGCCTGTCATGACTGCTAAAGCAGGGGCTGAGTGATTTTTAAAAGTGAAGCCTTTGAGTTTAGTTTACCCCTTTCAAAAATATCGCCCATAGGAAAAGGGAGTGCTCCTTAGGGAGGGACAGAAGAAGGAGGTAAATATAGAAGGAATTGAAAAACCTCGGCATCAAAGCGCCGGGCACTGAACCAAACCGTCTGCCCAAGAACCGGGGCCAGACCACTGGCTGCAAATGCAAGAGGTGATTTATTGAGTACACAGGCGCCTGCGGATGCTACTGCAACTCGGGTGCAGAGCATACCGGGCTTTCAGGGAGTACAATATTTATAGAGTTTTAATGGTTACATAAGTGACAGGCATTTCATTGGCTCATCTTGGGGGCAGGGGTAGTTCCCACGGACTAAGTTTCCTGGTATTACTTTATGAAAGACCCAGGCATACTTCAGCAATTATTATCCGGGTCCCATGATTGCTATAGTGATCAGACACAATTGGGGGCCAGGGTAGTTGCCAAGGACTAGGTTTTCTAGTATTGTCATATGAAAGTTCCCAGCACGCTTCAGCAATTATTATCCGGGTCCCATGACTGCTATAGTGATCACAGACATCCTGTTTTGAGGGTGAGACACCTGGTCTGGGTTTCTTTCATTAGGCAACGGCCTGGCCTTCCTTTTCTTTTCCTAGGGGGTCCTGGGTAGGGGTCTTTCAGAATTAGGTAGGTAAAAAAATGTGGATGGCTGAGAAAGCCACAAGGAATCATATTAACTATTTGTATGAAAATATAATACACGTAATTCAGTGTGTAAGTAAACGTACATCAATACACATATATAACTTTTCTCATCAGGGGTGATGGTGCTCCCTCCAACATCTGAGAACACCTGACAGATATAATAACTCCAATACCAGACTTGAGAAGCCCTTTTTTAACATGTTAGCCAGGGCTGTCTGGGAGAGTCCCCAAACATACAACCTATTGTTGCCCTTGGTGTTTGAGTGACTCCCTTAGTCTTGCTGTGATGTTTTTATTTGTGAGTTCATTACAATAAAGTTATTTCAAAAATAAAATTTAAAAGCATATCCCCAACAGTCAAAGTGATCTTAAGCAGAAAGAACAATGTTGGGGGTATCATGATGCCTGATTTAAAACTATGTTACAGAGTGTCGAAACAAAAACAGAAATATAATGCCGGGCAGTGGTGGCACACGCCTTTGATTCCAACAGGCAGACAGATCTCTGTGAGTTCGAGACCAGCCTGGTCTACAGAGTGAGTTCCAGGACAGCATCCAAAGCAATACAGAGAAACCCTGTCTCGAAAAACCAACCAAACAAACAAAAAACCCAACAACCCAAGTTGCTACTGTCACCTAAGCTTCAACAAAGCTATCCAAAACAAACTGTGGAGAAAAGATAGCAGCCTTTTAAACAAATAGTGCTAGGAAAACTGAATATCCACATGTAGAAAAATGAAACTAGATCCATACCTCTTACCCCAAACAAAAATCAGTTCAAAATGGATCAAAGACCTTAAGGCTTGAAAATTTGAAGCTGAAAACACTTCAAGATATACCCAAGGCATAAATGATGGTTTTCTGAAAAGGACTCCACAACCACGGGAAATAATCCAGTAATTGACGAAAGCTACTGCACAGTAAAAGAAATAATCATCAGAACAAAGAGACTGCATATTGGTGAGGATGTGGGTTTCGAAAGAGGAGCCCTTATATAAGGTGTTGTTGGTGGTAGTGTAAAATTGTGTTGCAGCTATAGCAATTATTATGATGATTTCTCAAAAATAAAAATAGAACTATGACATGACCCAGCGATACCACTCTTGGGTATGCACCAGAAGGACTCTAAGCCAATATTCCACAGGAACACTACTTACAAACCCATGGTTATTGTGGCACTAATGACAATATCTAGGAAATGGAGCCAACTTAGTTATATGTCAACAGATGAGTGGTCAAAGGAACTGTGATATACATACACAATGGTATTGTGTTCAGCTATAACAAAAAATGAAATTATGATGGCTGTAGGAAAACAGACATACAGCCATTATTGTTGGGAGCATAGCACAGAGGTCCTTGTGCCCACAGATCTCCAGAGAAATGAGGAATGTGAAGCATACAGAATTGTCTTTGCAATGGGAAAGATATAAAAAACAAAAAAAAAAGAAAGAAAAATAGAAAAAAATCAAAACCTGTTCTTCCATCCAGAGAGCTGAAACTTGAAAGTGATAATAACCTGGTGATATGTGTTATCTGTTGGGCCTGACCATAACAAGCTTCTACAACCAGGACTGGAGGTGGCTAGTCATCCGCATGACCCTTACTGCCAGGGGCTCCCCTAAGTTTCTGAAACCAGGACCAAAGGTGGCTAATAACCTAAATGACCTCTATGCTATCTATATGAATGAGGCCAGGCCAGAGCCTTCTGCAGGCCATTAAGCTGTATAGGTAGCCTATCTCTAGCACCCATCTTCCTGGAATACATGACATGTATCCCAAGTTGAATTTTGATGTAAGTACACTCCCCCATGTGCACCAGCAATTGTATTACACTGGGAAAATATTTTCCAAATTATACTGGGTTTATATATACTGGGAATAAACTGTCTGATATCAGTCTCTTTAGGAGTCTTTTCTTTTTTTCTTTCTTTTTTTTTTTTGAGACTCTATGGCTTTGGAGGCTGTCCTTGAACTAGCTCTTGCCAGGCTGGTCTCAAACTCACAGAGATCTGCCCACCTCTGCCTCCTGAGTGCTGGGATTAAAGGCGTGCGCCACCAACGCCCGGCTCTCTTTAGAAGTCTTAATCCAGGTTGCTGAAGTCAATCTGAATTGAATTTTCATTCTCATCTTCTCACAGTTTCTACGTCTGACACCTGCAGAGACCCCTTCACATTATGTTAAGTGGAATAAGGCAGAGACAGAAAGATAGACACTGCTTTTCCTCACATATGGAACCGGGAATATATATGGTGTGTGTACGTAGGTCATGAAAGTAGGAACGGGATCTTGAGAGGTGAGGAAGAGATCTTAAGGCATTGGTTCCCAACCTTCCTAATGCTGCGACCCTTTAATACAGTTCCTCATTTTGTAGTGACCATAAAATTATTTTGTTGCTATTTCATAATTGTAACTTTGATACTGTTATGGATCGTAATGTAAATATCTGATATGCTACCCAAAGGGGTTGTAGCCCACAGGTTGAGAACCGCTGTCATAAGGGAAGAGGGGGGAGACGATAATGGAACACCCGTATTGGGAGAGCAAAAGGAGGGAGCATTTTCAGGCAAGAAAGGAAGCAGCAGGAGTTGGGGGGAGCTGCCGATTTCTGTTTCTGTGATGAAACACCACAACCAAACGCAACTCATTTAAGAAAGAGGTTTTTTGTTTGTTTGTTTGTTTGTTTACATCCAGAGGGAGAAGAGTCCATTACGGCGGGGAGGCATGGCAGCAACTGCAAGTGAGCACCAGGGAGGGGACTGGAAGAGGAGCAAGTTCCCAAATGCCGCCCACAGTGACGCACTTCCTCCCTCAAGGCCACACCCCCCATCACCTCCCCAAACACTGCCCGCAACTGGGGGCCGAGCGTTCAAATAACTGAGCTTATGGGGATGTTCTCATTCAAACCGCCACAGGGGCACAGGAGGCAGGCAATTGGGAGGAAGTGTGTGTATTAGAACAAAGTAGGGTGACACATAGGTGTGAGAATGTCATAGTGAAAGCCATTCCTTTGTATGGTTATTTAAAAAGTAAAACAATCAAAAGGAGCCAATCTCCTTGCCTTTTGTTTGTTTATAACCTTCCTGGTTATTTGGGAGGCCATCCTTTCTTATCTTTGGAGAGAGAAGCCCCTGCAGTTGAGCGGTGGTGGTGCATGCTTTTAATCCCAGGACTCTCTTAGATAAAGAGCAGCCTTTTCTGTTCCTTTTTGTTTTTTAATGCGGGTTCTGGGGATCAAACTTGGGCCCTTATGCTTGTAAGGCAAGCACTTTCCTGAACTCTCTCCTCAGCCCGTTTCCCACTGTCCTCTGCTGAAGTCCTAGCCCGTTAGTGGAATCGTTAACTTCTGTTGGCATCCCAGTATGAGCTGCTTGCTCAGACTCCAGCTGCCGTGTCTATTTAACCCACCTACTTCTCCAGGGCCTGGTACAGCTTAGTGTAGCCAAGGAGACTCTCCCAAATATCCTGAAGTCTACTTCAAGGCTTTGGCCTGAAATCAGCTGTGATAATGTGTAGTCCTATATGCTGGTTGGCCAATAATAATGGCTAACACAGGTATCTGTTATGTATAACCTGTTAATCCCACCAACTGGGAATAGGACCACTACCACAGTTTAAAGCCAAATTTAAAGCAAGTTTTAATTAAATACTGGCCAGGTGGATGGGCTCTGGCCAGGTCCATCCAGGATCCTGGGAAATGGCCCCAAGTCACGGTTTGCAGCAGTTTAAGAAGAAAACTCCATAATTCATTGTATTTCCCATCAGGTCCAACCAGGGGCAAGCATACATTCTGACATACATCCAGCCTACATGCAATCAGGAGCAAGTGTATGCGTATCCTAATGTATTTCCTTCCTAATGAACATCCCGCCCACATGTGATCAAGCACATTTGGTGATGATGGCCTCCAGCATTTCAGGAAGTATGTCTGTCCTTGGGCAGGAGCTTACAGATCAGAGGCATTTTTGTTTCATAGATCTCTGAGGCATAGTAATCAAAACCCCAATGTAACTTTGGCTCTCACACCCCCAGGCTGCAGAGCCAGTGAACTGTAAAAGCCATGGTTTGAACAGATGGTGTGCTCTATCACCCGCTAGGAGGGACTTTGATGTACATGTCTGCCCTCATGTTTTATCCTAAAACAAAAACCACTTCAAAATGCTGCTTGATCAGCTACCTGAACAATAATCACCTATCTAGTCAATACACTTTAATAGCAATGCTTATAGTATAGGAGGGAATTTACTATGAAATGAGAGCTTAATAAATTAAGCTATAGGTCAATGGGAAAGTTTTATGAATTAGGCTTTCACATTAAAATTTTAAACTTTACTTTCTTCTTTCTTTTTATTTTTTGAGACAGGGTTTCTCTGTGTAGCCCTTGGCTGTCCTGGAACTCAGAGATCTGCCTGCCTCTGCCTCCCGAGTGCTGGGATTAAAGGTTACGTCACCACCACTCAGTTTAAAGATTTACTTTATGTATATGAGTACTTTATCTGCATGTATGCCTTGATGCCAGAAGTCATTAGATCCCATTATGGATGGTTGTGAGCCACCATGTGGTTGCTGGGAATTGAATTCAGGACCTCTGGAAGAGCAGCCAGTGCTCTTAACCACTGAACCATCTGTGCAGCGTATTTAAAACTTTTCTGTAACTCAGTGGAGATACATATGAACAATAATATGTGGGTATACAGGACACTGGATTGGAATTTTTAACCCCAGGATCTGCTATAAGATGTGAGTGGGTCATTTTTTACCAGTGGTTGTATTTTCTATTTGAGTGTGAAGATCTGAGCTCTATGCCTCTGCTAAGACTTGATTCTACCTCTAACAGATAGTGGTAAGTTCTAGAATATCAGAGTGCTTCTGGGGACGTTGCTTTCCCCTGATACCCATTGGATTTCCTCTCTCGTCCCCTTCCGGTTCTTTCCTCCTGCCTTCCTATTTGGGTCAATAGCATGAAAACACAGCCATGTGCACTTCATAGACATCCTTGAATCCTCGCCTCTGCATCAAGCGGGTCACAGGAGTGAAGGCAACGGAATATAAAGGACTGGATTTACCCCGCAGCCAGATGAGCCTCTTCCGTGTAGTCTTTGTTTTTCTTGCCCAGCTTTCCAGCCCAGCTTTTTTTTTTTTTTTTTTTTTTTTTTTTTTAATCTTGAGGCCTGTGATGGGAAAAGACGTCCTCTTTTTTTTTTTTTTTTTTTTTGGTTTTACGAGACAGGGTTTCTCTGTATTGTTTTGGAGGCTGTCGGTCCAGCCTGGCCTCAAACTCACAGAGATCCACCTGCCTCTGCCTCCCGAGTGCTGGGATTAAAGGTGTGCGCCACCACCGCCCTGCTAGACGTCCTCTTCCTTCTCCACGTTAAACAAGAATCCATTTCCACCGAAGCAGACTTTCTTTGTTCCCTTTCCACATTTTTCTTTTCTTTTCCTCTTTTTCTTTTGACAAGGACTCTGGTTGGCCCTGATTGAGTTGGCACTATGCGTCGTCAAGCCATGTACCCTGCTAAGGACGGTCCTTGTGGGTGAGGAGGGTAACCAAGAGGATCATAGCAGGCTGACAGCACGTTCAGGCTGTCCATAGTCGCCTTGGAGTGAATTCTGAGAACCCTGTGTGGTCGCTTTCACCAGTGGTGTGACCATAAATAGCGAACTGGGAAGGTTTCCAACAATGAGCGGTATGCCACTGGAAGAGCAGTCCACTTGGGGTCAGAAGTGTGCAGGAGGTGCCTGCAGGGGGCGCTCCAGATTCCTTTATGAAAAAGGCTTTGGACTGCTCCAAGTTCTATCTATGCTACAGACTATCAAATGTTTAGCTTAGCTTGAACGCATTTAAAGACAAGTGTTGGCAACATAATTATCTTGAATTTAGGGAAAGTTAGTATAAAAGATCTCTTTGGGGAAAAACACTTAAAAAAAAAAACAAGCCCATAAACAAAAAATAAAAGCTGCATTCCATTTTCCAACCTGTCTGAACCAGTTTGGTGTTTGTTAACCAGTGGGCCTTTAGGATTGGTGGAATTCAGTGTTTTGAAAGTCACCCCCAGATGAGAATCTTTTGGAATGTTTAGCTTTTAAATGAAAGCTGCTTTTTGTGTGTCCAGGAGAGTGATGTGTTCCTGTGCTACTGTCACCAGGCCAACCTGTAGGGTAGTTATTAACTGTCCTATCTGCAGCATTGGAATTAACAACTCCAATACTTCCTAATTGTTTTGAGGGTTCAGTGAGTTCATAGCTGCAAGTTCAAGTTGAATCACTGTGCAAATGCAGTATTTAATTTATTGTTGTAACTATGCATGGCACATCTGACTGAACTTAAAAAGCAAAAAACAAAAAATAACCCAGACGGACCCAGAAACTCATTTCAATTTATTTATTTATGCTTTTTGAGACAGGGTCTCACTATATGACCTAGGCTATCTGATAACTCAGTATGTAGCACAGGCTGACCTCAAATTTGCAATCTTGACTTGGCCAGACTCCTAGGTGCTTTAAGAGAAACATATCTATAGACACCTTGGATAATTTGTCTATGTATTTGTCTACGAGTGTGTGTGTGTGTATGTCTTTTTTTTTTTTTTTTTGAGACAGGGTTTCTCTGTATTGCTTTGGAGGCTGTCCTGGAACTCGCTCTGTAGACCAGGCTGGCCTCGAACTCACAGAGATCCGCCTGCCTCTGCCTCCCGAGTGCTGGGATTAAAGGCGTGCACCACCAACGCCCGCCTGTGTGTGTATGTCTTTGTGTGTGTGGTCACTGCACATGCATGTGGCCGTCAGAGCTTAATGCTGGTGTTGTCCTCAATTATTCTCCACCTTATTTTTTGACATGGGCTCTGTCACTGAACCTGTACCTCCTCACTGGTTCAGCTAAACCTCTTGCCAGCAAGTCTCAGGGATCTTCCTGTCCTTCCTTCCCTGCAGGTGTCTCTGCAGCCTTCAGGGGCAGCAGAGAGTCATGGGAGGCAAGAAGGCAGTTCTACACAACAGGACGCAAACTTAGGGAGTCTGGCCCCAAGTTGTTTATATTAGGCATATTTAAACACAGCACAGTCCGGTGATGATTAACTCAATCCCACATGTATAACAGAGCATACCTAAATCTCTCTGTCTCTCTCTGTCTCTGTCTCTCTGTCTCTGTCTCTGTCTCTCTCTCTCTGTCTTGTTCTTTTGAGACAGGGTTTCTCTGTGTAGCTCTGACTGTCCTGGAACTCACTTGGTAGTCCAGGCTGGCCTCGAACTCACAGAGATCTGCCTGCCTCTACCTCCCAAGTGCTGGGATTAAAGGGTATGCCATCACTGCCCTGCCATACCTAAATCTCTTTGAGGAACAAAATAAGCTAAATATATATCAGTGGTGATTACATCAAAACTTCTGTAAAGTACATATAACAATAGGTTCTGCAGATTGACTGAAGAAAAACAAGTTTACAAGAATGGGTCTGGAGGAGGATCCTGTACTGGAAAGTCTTCAGCCCACAGATCGTGCAAAGATAACCAGGCTAGAAAATATATTCACTCCAGCCTTCTGGGAGGAAAAACAGGTTTTGCATTCCTTCCCTTGAAGAACAACCCTGCTTGCTTAATACCCCAGGTTCCCCTAGTGAATGTCTGTGAACACAAAGACACTATCCCTCCTCAGTACTGGTTTTAGAGACAAGGGCCTCTGTAAAAAAAAAAAAAAAGTTTTATTTTACAGGGGTGCTAGGGATCAACCCATGGAAGCGCTTTATGGGCTGAACCATCTCTGCAGCCCCTCATTTTATTTTTAAAAATAACATGAACTAAAAGGCAGCTCTCCTTGACACTCCTTCAACTGAGGCTGACCTTGTCCCAAGGCATTTCTTACCACTTCTAATTGTGAATAGAAGATTGAGATATTGGGCTGTAGAAGAGTATCATGACTGCCAGTGGATTCACCTTGAATACGCATTGTTGCAACTATCAACTTGCTGATTGTGCAGAATAATTGGGAAGTAACAGGGTTGATAGTTCCAATGCTACAGGTAAAGGAACAGAGACTAAAGAAAGGATGAGAAGAGGGCCAGTGAGATGGTTCAGTGGGTAAAAGTATTTTTATTTTTAGTTTTTAGTTTTTCAAGACAGGGTTTCTCTGTGTATCTTTTGGAGGCTGTCCTGGAACTAGCTCTTGTAGACCAGGCTGGTCTCAACAGAGATCCTCCTGCCTCTGCCTCCCGAGTGCTGGGATTAAAGGCGTGGGCCACCACCGCCCAGTGCATGTTTTGTTTTGTTGTTGGTTGGTTGGTTTTCATATTGCTGTGATAAAAGCAACTTGGGAGAAAGGGGTTATTGCACTTACATGTCCCACTTATACTCAGTCACTGAGGGAAGTCAGGGCAGGCACAGAAAAGCAGGAACTTGGGGGCAGAAATGGAAGCAGGGGCCATGAAGGAAAACTTGGCTTGCTCTCTTGCTCTCCATGGCTCACTTAGTTTGCTCTTTTTTTTTGACACAGGGTTTCTCTGTATAACAGTCCTGTCTGTCCTGGAACTCATTCTGTAGACCAGGCTGGCCTCAAACTCAGAGATCTGCCTGCCTTTGCCTCCCAAGTGCTGAGATTAAAGGCGTGTGCTACCAGTGCCCAACCTTAGATTGCTTTTTTGTACAAACCAGAACCACCCGACCAGGGGTAGCATTGCCCACAGTGGACTAGGCCCTTTCATACCAATCATTAATCAATAAACGTCTCATAGGTTTGCCTGTGGGCATCTGATGAAGGCAAACCAGCACATTGTGGTTTCTAATTGGATGACTTCTGACAATAAAATTAAAGATTGGACAAGGACAGAAACAGTTGATGGGCACAGAAATAGCTGGTCTTCATTGGGTGCAACTTAAATAAATAATCATCTGAAGTAATCCTGGGCTCTGTAAGAAGGAAGACGTATATGGATTTTGAGTAGCCATCAAGAAATACATTTCTTTTATTTGGGCATGCTTCAGGACTCAGAAGCCCCAAAATAGCAAAGTCCTATGTGTCCTTCACCCTCAGGGAGACGATCATACATAATTATAACATACAGATACAATTAGGAAGCTGACACTTGTGCAAAACCATTAATTCAGAGACTTCATTTGCATTCTAAAATACTTTTAAATAAAAAGAGAGACAAGATAGTGTATATATAGTATGTATCTTATTTGTCTATTTTAAAAGCAAGGGAGAGAGAGATCTTATTCATTTCCATATGCCCAGACTACCTCTGGAAAGAAATATGAGAAGGTAGAAGGTTTCCTCCCGTAAAAATTGGGCAGGAGGTGTAGAGGAGATAGAATTTTAAATACATGTTATTATGATGGAATTCATTTATTTACTTACAAGATAATAGGGGTGTTTTTATATATTCAAATACCTTCTTGATATATTTTCTTGATATATTTTTTTACTTAAATGTGAGATAAATATGTGTGTATTCACACCATTTAAAAATGGGATGGGTTAAAATTTATGTGTCTTTTTTTTTCCAATGCAAATGCCTCTGGAAGAATATCTAAGAACACTGGCACAGAGACAGAGCTAGGATGGTGGGCTTCCACGATGTGCCCTTTCATACCTTCTTTGCTTTAGTTTTAGTTTTTTTTTTTTTTTTGAGACACGGTTTCTCTGTATTGTTTTGGAGTCTGTTCTGGAACTAGCTCTTATAGACCAGGCTGGTCTTGAACTCAGAGATCTGCCTGCCTCTGCCTCCCGAGTGCTGGGAATAAAGGCGTGCGCCACCACTGCCCGGCCCCCAATTCTTACTGTTTTACTGTTTGCCTTGTTCCTTATAACTTGGTCTCATTCTCTCTCTCTCTCTCTCTCTCTCTTGGGACCTAGGGGAGTGAAGGGAGTTGGGTATCCCTCAGTGGTGAACTCAATTAACTCAGCATGGGGGAAATCAGCTGTCCATCAGCTCCGGCCTGGGAAGGTTCCCCCTCAACTCTCAACCCTCTTTGACTTTTTTAGATTCCTATAACAATGCATAGTCTGTCCTGCACCTGGACCCACTCTCTTTCGTGTTGTTAGGAGTATGTGTGCTCTGTCCCCAAACAAATGACCACATTCTTTTCAACAATGGCTGGGGATGACAGTCTTCTGAAATTCCTTTTTCCTAATGTAGGCATACGTTTGGTTGATGTCCTGGTAACACTTTATTTTTTGGTTTTTTGAGACAGGGTCTCATGAAGCCCAGGCTGGCCTTGCATTTGCTGTGTAGTATAGCCCAGGATGAACTTGACTCTTGATCCTACTTCCTCAGCCTGCTGAGTGCTGGCTGCATTACAGATGTACTTGATGTGCCAGCTGCAACAATGCTTGCTGCTTGGGTTTTTTTTTATGTTTGTTTTGAGTCAGGATCTCCCTGTGTAGCACTGGGTAGCCTCTAACTTGATATGTACACCAGACTGGTCTTCAATCCATAGAGATGTGTCTATCTCCGCCTCTGTCCCCTGAATGCTAGGATTAAAGATGTGAGCCATCTGGCCAGGCTGCAATGGAAAGATTAGTTGGTCTCTTTGTTAAAATTTTATTTCATGCATATACTTACCTGACATGCTTAATTCTAAGCTGCAATTCTAAGCAAGAAATCGTCACTCAACAGCATCCTAGCAGAACAAAGAGACTAACATAAGAATTAAAACCCAGGGAAGCACATGGCTTTCTACTAATGTATATTTTTAAGCAGAATATTTTTGAGAAACAAGATGTATAAAAATGTTTCCCATTTTCTTTTGGCTCATCTACTTGGCTGCATTTTAGAAACAGGGCACTGTTTTCTTGGTAACCATGGTGAACTAATTAGTGTGTTATCAACCAATTCTCAAGGACCTTATTTTAAGTCAATTGCAGAATTCTATTCAAATCTGGCACTTCTTAGAGTCTCTGTTTTCTAAACCTTTTGTTCCCCATCCCTTTGTACTAGCAGGATGTAATAGGATGTATTCTTTGAGGACAAATGCAGCAGGGCAGGAGAGAAAGAGAGAAAGCTAGGGGACATGGGAAGGGAAAGGTGCTCTCTCTCTGGAGTCTGGCTGAAGCCTTCCACCAGGTGAGCAAAGAATTCCATAGCTGTTAACAGGATTTGTGAAGGCAGCCTACACAGAGACAATATTCCTTTTATAAGGAACTATTTTCAAGTAAGAATGTTGAAACAGTGACCATGCTTGAGGCTTAGGCATATATGGCCTTATTCCTTTCCCACATGTGAACCCGAAGTTTTCTGGGAATCTCACAAAAAAGTCTACAACTTTGTTACAGTAAAAATATACCTTAATTCCCTGTGACCCAGAGCCTTACCTTATCTGCAGTCCTAGCCAGTGCGCCTTGGGAAACGCCCTATGAGCTCACTGAGTTCCTTAGCAACCCTGAGAGTAACTCTAGAAACCAGCGAAAGTATCTGTATGGATATTGTGAGGACACTGAAGTGAAGTCTCTTGGGAATTCTACATCTGTGCTTTGGGTGTGTCACATGTCATTATTTGTATACTGCATATTCCATTTCCTTCCTTACTTATGGGTGTGGGTGTAATGGGTGAAGCTTGTGCCAAGAAAGCTCTTGCACAGAAGTTTTAGAATTGGAGAAAAAAAAAGGCTGGAAAATGTGGGTCCTTGCAAGTAGTAAAAATAAAAAGGCAAACTACAAAGAATGACAGATACGACATTTTGATGTGTGTGAATCACTGTTAGGTGATGCTACATAACTTATCACTCTGTGGAGGTCAAGGAGCGAGACTGTCAGTTCAGTGAATTGCACTCAGCTAGGCAGGTTCAGGCTCAGGAGTTGAATTTACAGTACAGGATGGTAGCAGGAATCATCTCCCCTTCTGCACATGAGGAAGAGTCCAAGAGGTTAAGTGACTTTACTGTGATCACACAGCTAAGTGAGCTGGCCAGGAATGTGCAAACCTTTTGAAAACCTTTTCACCCAAAATTAGTCACATGGAGAATAAGTTATTTGTGTTCTCGTCTTCAGCTCTAACTAGATCTTAAAACCTTTAAGTGAGGACTATACCTTAGTGACCCAGAGCACAAGTTGCTAAAAAGCCTCCACCCTCAATCCTCCAGAATAAACAACAAAGAAAATATGACTAACAAGTGCAATGTTAAGATTAGTTAAGTGCTAATGTTAGATTAGATTAGTTAATTGTGTTAACTTACAATGTTAGCTCTCTTTTAATTCAGTTCATTTTATTTGTTGTGCCCAAGTTGCAAAGTCCCCAGAGACCACCAGGGAGACAGACCCACTAAACTGTAAAAGCAAGGTTTTAGTTGTTCAGCCACCCATGACAGGGACCCCATCTAAGCAAGCTGACACAGCAGCCTCCAGAGGGAGTGAAGTTCCCTGTCTTCTGCTAGTTTTAAAGACAAAAGTTACAGGATTACATCAGTAGGTACGGGTTGGTTTCTGATTGGTGGACATTTGGGAACAATCAGGAGAATTTCTTAAAGTCATATTTTGGCATGAAATACCTGTGTACCAATTATTTTCATTGGTCAGTGCTGAGAGGGAACATTCTGTGGTTTCTATGACATTGTCTTGTTACTTGCAGGTGGCCTGTAGATACCAATAGTTTTTCAGAACTATATACTGGAGACTGTAGGGGAGGTTTTGGTCCCTCCTGGAGTTTCCTTTTTCTTTTTTTGGTTTTGGCTTTTCGAGACAGGGTTTTTCTGCATTGTTTTGGAGGCTGTCCTGCAAGCCTCTCCCTCCCAAGTACTGGGATTAAAGGCGGGTACCACCAACGCCCGGCCTGGAGTTTCTTTTGTGGCCCAACAGTTCACAGGAACAAAGCATCTAGGAGGCTGGGGGGAGGTTCTGGAGTTTCTTTATGTTCAGTTTTGGTCCTAGACTCCGGGAGGCCAGAGGATCTGGAGTTTCCTTGTGTCAGAGGCCTATGTGTCTGTAGCCTGTCATGACTGCTAAAGCAGGGGCTGAGTGAGGGTCTGGTTGAGTTTAGTTTACCCCTTTCATGTTGATTTCAAAAAGAACAAAGGAGACTATTTTTTTACTATTGTCTTTCGGGGTGTCATCTCCCATCTCTCACTAACTATGATATTACAACTTGTTCAACATGCTCATGTTTGTGGAACATCTCAGAAACAGTAGCTACTTTGATTCCTCATAGTTGTTCTGAAAATTATGCTTATTTTCAGAAGACAGATTTAGCAAGACCTATAGTCAGCCCAGTGGTGCAGGCCTGCTACTTGGAAAACTAATGAATATGACTGTAAATTCAAGGCTGGCTGAGACAACTTAATAAAATCTTTTGCCAAAATAAAAAAGGACTAGGGAAGCTGGGAGGTGGTGGCACACACCTTTAATCCCAGCACTCGGGAGACTGAGGCAGGCAGATCTCTGTGAGTTCAAGGCCAGTCTGATCTATAGAGTGAGTGCCAGGACAGGCTCCAAAGCTACACGAAAAACCCTGTCTTGAAAAGCCAAAACCAAACTACAGCAACAACAAGAAATGGACTAGGGCTATAGCTTAGTCACAGAGCACTTTCTTACATTTTTGAGGCCATGAGTTTAATCCCCAGTACCTTCTTCCCCAGTGTTTCAGTTGCTGGCTCATTGCTCTGACAAGGGCAATTTAAGGACAAAAAGGGTTTATTTGGGATCAGTCTGAATGGTCTATCACAGTCTGGAAGTCACAGAAGCAGGAGCATGAGACAGCTACTCCTATCTCCTCCCTAGACAGAGGACAGAGGTTAATGCTATTGCCTATCTCTCTGCAAAGTCTGGGACCCCAGTCCATGAGATGGCAGCACCACTTTTAGGTGAGTCTTAAATCCTGTTTCTGGAAGCACCCTCATAGACTTACCCATAGTGTTTGTCCATAGAGATTCTACATTCAGTCAAGTTGACCATAAAGATTAAACATCACACAAAGAAAACACATTCACAGGAGGAACCCTTGGTAACTCCCTGGAGGCGTTTGAAAAGAGGGACAAGAGTAGGACTCTGTCAGAAGACTAAAGTTGACTGGTGTGTAGATTAGATACTGTGGGTAGAGACCACAGATAGGAAGAACACTTAGCTTCTGTCTATTATAATATTGTACTCCATGAGACCTTAACCTAGAGGACATATCAAATGCACACAATCGCACTGAAGAGTCTACACATTTCTCCTTTAGCAGAACTATCTAAGGAGCATAAATAACAAGCTTCAGTCACTACAGCATTGCCTCGATTCCCAACCTTTTAGTAGAAATCACTGTTGAGTTTCCATAACATCTCTTTATGGCTGTCAAGGAGTGAAACTCTTCATTGGGTAAATGTAACAAACTCAGAACAGGGCCATCACGCTTACCTTCATCTTTCAGCATAACTTACAGGTTCTATTGATTTATCCTCTCCAGCTTGAGTGACACTGGTTCTTCAAAGTTTCTTGACTAGGCAATGTTAAGTTTCTTCCATTGCCTTTCTATCATATTTTGTGCTTAATCTTATTGTCAGATCTCATACATACATACATACATACATACATACATACATATTCCCATTTAATTGGGATAAACTATTTAAAGTGTCTCTTTAGAAAGCAACCGTTGTTGCCGGGCGTTGGTGGCGCACGCCTTTAATCCCAGCACCCGTGAGGCAGAGGCAGCTGGATCTCTGTGAGTTCGAGGACAGCCTGGTCTACAAGAGCTAGTTCCAGGACAGCCTCCAAAACCACAGAGAAACCCTGTCTCGAAAAACCAAAAAAAAAAAAAAAACAGAAAAAAAAAAGAAAGTAACCGTTGTTGTGCCCAAGTTACAAAGTCCCCAGAGACCACCAGGAAGACAGACCCACTAAACTGCAAAAGCAAGGTTTAAAGATTGTTCATCCACGCATGTCGCAGCAGTCCCCAGAGGGAGTGAAGTTCCCTGTCTATTGCTAGGGTTTTTTTTTTTTTTTTTTTCGAGACAGGGTTTCTCTGTATTGTTTTGGAGGCTGTCCTGGAACTCGCTCTGTAGACCAGGCTAGTCTCGAACTCACAGAGATCCGCCTGCCTCTGCCTCCCAAGTGCTGGGATTAAAGGTGTGCGTCACCAACACCCAGCCTATTGCTAGGTTTTATAGACAAAAGTTACAGGATTACATCAGTAGGTATGGTTGGTTCCTGATTGGTGGACATTTGGGAACAATCAGGAGAATTTCTTAAAGTCATATTTTGGCATGAAATACCTGTATACTAATTATTTTCATTGGTCAGTGCTGAGAGGGAACATTCTGTGGTTTCTATGGCATTGTCTTGTTACTTGTAGGTGGCCTGTTGTACATGGATATTGATAGCTTTCAGAACTATATCCTGGAGACTACAGGGGAGGTTTTGGCCCCCCCTGGAGTTTCTTTTGTGGCCAAACAGTTCCCATGAACCAAGTATCTAGGAGGCTGGGTGGAGGGCAGCATCTGGAGTTTCTTTGTGTTCAGTTTTGGCCCTAGGTTCTGGGAGGCCAGAGGATCTGGAGTTTCCTTGTGTCAGAGGCCTACGTGTCTTTTCTGTAACCTGTCATGGCTGCTATAGCAGGGGGCTGAGTGAGGGTCTGGCCCCTTTATTTCTAAATGATTAGAAGTGAAGCCCTTGAGTTTACTTTACCCCTTTCACTTAACTCACCTAAGGCTATGTGCATTCTGAATATTTATCTATATGCCCACAGATGAGTGTAGCTCCCAACCCTTATCAAATCAGCTTGTCTTTGCAACAGATAGGGATCATTACAGAAAAGCACAACTGGTCAAGATGCAAATAACAGGTGCCCAGCCTCGGTGGGTACATTTGCAACACAATTTCTGCAATTAAGGCTCAGGAAACAGTGCAGAAGAAGAGATGGAAAGACTCTAAGAGCCGGAGGTCCAGAAGTCACAGAAATGACAGGAACGCTACACCTATGATAAGTCAACAATATGACTACCTAGATAGACATGCAGATGTAGAATGGAGAAATCTTATGGGATCCCACTGCTAGACAAAGAGTGATAGACAACTAAGTGATGCACAGAGTGGGAGAAATAGTCTTCCCTCGGTGATGAGGCCCCTAATTGAGTATCCCATGTGCTTAGCACTGAGATCATATATATTCAGAAACACTGGAAGGACTCAGCAGGTTACATTTATATATATTTGTGTGTGTGTGTGTGTGTGTGTGTAACAGTGACAACTGAGGAGGTTCAGAATTTTTAGAGGGCATGGGGGAGTACTGGAGGAGTTGGAGGAAGGAAGGCGAATGGAAAAATCATGAAATTGTATTTTAATTCTAAAAAGTTAAATAATAGTAGAATACTGGGGCTTCAGAGATGGCTCAGTGGCTGAGTGTATAGTAATAGTAGAATACGGGGGCTGCAGAGATGGCTCAGTGGCTGAGTGTATACTGCTCTTGCAGAACGCCTGAGTTGGTTCCGATCACCCACATCAGGTGGCTGGCATTCACCTCTGACTTTGACACCAGGGGAATCCTACACCTCTGGCCTGAGTAAGCATCAGGACAAGAATTCATATCCACACACTCCCATACACATGGCAATGGCATGTACACAGTACACAGACATACACATAGGCAAAACACCCGTACACATAAAAAAGAAAGAGCTCTCCTGGAACTTGAGAAGTTAGGAAGTTCTAGAACTGCAATCAAGCGCCCAAATGTGACTGCATCCAGATAGCTACTTTGGAATTCTTGCTAAATATCAGAATCACTCAAGGAACGTCAAATACAAACCAATGGCCTCATCTCCAAAACAATCAAGCTTTCTAGGTATAGATCCCCACCAGGAGGTACAGCCTTAAATCTCTTTAAAGTGTAATGTCCAGTCAGAGAGGACAACCACCAACCATCTGTACTCAGGAGGACAAGATGTGAGTCTGAGGTGAATCAGGCATTATGGATTGTTGAGTACTGGAACTTACAGTATTGGAGGAAGCCCCTCACATACACTCAACAGGAGTCACGTCTTTCCGACTTCTTTTTGATTGTTTCAATGTAATCTCTTGGGCCAAAGGTCAGGCATGGTGGTACAACCTTTAATCCTAGCACCAGGGAGGCAGGTCACTGTGAGTTTGAGGTCAGCCTGGACTTTGCAGAAGGGTTCTAGAACAGCCAAGGTTACACAGTATGAACCTGTTGTTAACAGACAAACCTGGAATTTCGTGTGAAATTTCCCAATTTGAAAATGTTGGGAAGTGAAAAAGACCACAGGCCATACGGTGGTAAATGCACGCCTTTAGTGCCAGCACTCTTTAGAGGCAAAAGCCGTGGGTCCCTGAGTTCAAGGCCAGCCTGCCTGGTCTACAGAGTCCCTGGACAGCCAGGGCTCTCCCTGCTTCCCCGGTTGCTTGGGGCTTTCTTTGGCCTGTTTTGTTTTGTTTGTTCCACTGTTCCCCAAGCAGAGAAACCCTGTCTCAGAAAACCAACAAAACTACAGAGCATGCGTGCAAAGGAGCAAGAAAGCCTGGAGATTGTCCTATTGAGCGAGGGCTCATTCTTAACCTTTCAGGCAGTCATACCACTCTGGCTTTAAGAAACTGGTTCTGGAATGTTGCTAAAGAACTTATCCAAGATAACACAGAATATTAAACCGAATCAGACCGAAACTTTGCTGTTTGGAATTTCATTAGAATCCCTTCTCTCTCAAAGAAAGAACACTGGGAGATATGCTTTCAAATGGGGAAGAACTATGGTACAAAAAATAGTAGTTCCAGGCAAAAGAAAGCCCCAAATGCGTGCCTTCTGCATCCTCCAGGAACCAGGGAAGCAGGCGACAAACTCAGTGCGCACCCTGAATCCCCCAAGCCTCGGTAGGCAGACGCAGGAGGGCCTCGCGGGTTCGAGGACAGCTTGATCTAAACAGCGAGAGCCTGTCTCTAAACACAAGACCAAACCTCCCTCTCCCCCAAGGGGGGAAAAAAAAGCCCAATTCACACCCCAAACTAACAAACGAACATGAGGGGAGCGCAGCCAGCCAGCAGCGCACGCGCCGCCCCCTGGCGGCGAGGCGAAGGGCGACGACGAGTTACGGCCGCTGCCGCCGAGGCGTCACGACTCCTGCCGTAAAGGTCGCACGTGGCGCATGCGCCGCTCCTCTCCCCTTGGCGGAATCCGGACACGCTCGTTGTTGCGGGGGCCTTCTCGTTCCTCGGGTCCGTCGTCGCCATGGTGAAGCTGAGCAAAGAGGCCAAACAAAGGCTGCAGCAGCTCTTCAAAGGCGGCCAGTTTGCCATCCGCTGGGGCTTTATTCCTCTTGTGATTTACCTGGGTCAGTGGGAGAGAAGCTTGGGAGGAGCCGCAGGGCAGGGGTCGGGGGGTCTGGGAGACTCGTTTCTGGTCTTCCGGGGCGGGGACAATAAACCGGGCCACCGCGTTGTCCTCATGTCTGAAGCTGTCTGGCCGGGCTGGAGAACCTTCCTTTAACGCTGTGGGTGGCATTTCACCGGTCACAACCCCTCGTATTCAGTACTTGCATCTGGAGAATAAAAGCAAGACCTTTCCGGATTGGTTGTGGGGTTAGATGACCCCCTAAGGAAAGATCAACCCCCTAGTATGGCTTTCGGAGCGCGGTCTCCTTCTGTAGGTTGACCTCCGCGGAAAGAAGCTAGATCAGGTTAAAACCTCACTGCCTCGAAGTGGCAAGCCTAAGCTTTCTTACTTTTTATAAGGAGGTTTTGGTGATTCTTTTTTCTCCTCAAAAGTTACTGATCGCATATTTCAGGGAAATTAACCGAGCCATAAAGTCATACCTTCCTTGGAAATATATTCACCAAGGGTTGCACACTGGATCTTATCCCCTTCCTGGCTGAGTAGTATTTTTCCGTTTTTAATCTCAGTTACTTCATTCAGTCAAGAACGTGAAAGGGAAAACAGCATAGGATTTTGGCTCCGGCTCCCTGGGCTTGAATGCTTAATTTGGCATTTCAGGATTTCCATTTCACATGTCAACGTAGGACCTCACTGGTGCTACTTCCAGCCTGTTTTAGTTGACTTGCGCTATATAGGATAATGCATTCATCGGTAGAGCCTTGAACTGGGGTAGACATTCTCCAGGCAGATGCTGTACCTGCGAGATGTGTGTGAGCTGTGATAACTTGTGTGATAGAACTTAAGATATTTTCCCTTTAGTATCACTGTTGAGACAGTGCCTCATGTAGCCCAGGCTAGCCTTGACCTCTCCTTTCTACTACCTCTCAAGTGCTGGAATCGCAGGCCTGCACCTCCCTGTGTTTTGAAACAAGACCAGATAATGGCATTATATAGGCACCAGGGATTAAAGCACATAATTGTGACAGCCTGCTTTTTTTGTTACTTGCTTTGAGACAGCTCTGACTGTCAGTAGGTACACCAGGCTGGTCTTTGCAGCAATCCTCCTGCCCCTGCTGATAGTTTAATTTTTGTAGGCTGTGTTGTCTGTCTATAGGATTCTTTGCAGCCCTCCCCTGATTTTCATAGTTTCTCTGTAGGTGAGGCTGGCTGAACTTGAAACCCTGTCGCAGTCTATGGTGTCATTGGAATTACAGGTGTCTTGGGCTCTTTTGGAATTTCTTTCTCTGCCTCACCCTACCCCATCTCCCATCCCAAGATGAGGCCTTACATACAGCCTAGGAAGGCTTGTCTGTAACCTCAAGATCCTCCTGCCTTCAACTTGTGAATAATGGTTTGCAGGTCTGCACAGCTATGTCTACACTGAGATTCTGTTTTAGCTGGAAGCTGTAGCAACGTGTCAGAATCTTGCCTCTGAGGCCTGAATGGTGCACATTGGTACCTTTCCTAGGACTTGTCTTGGAAATGATTTTCACTCTAGCATCCAAGTCAGGCTGTTTAAGACTGACGATAATAGGGCTGCATGTCAGTACTTACTCCTATTTATCATGTCTTTTCCTATACACTGATGTGACTTTAATTTCATGTTCAAGCTACTTCTCAGGTTCTATACCTCTAGCTTCTCTCACTAAAATTTGAAATTGCAGACTAACTTCTTACATAATTTTTTTCCTGTCTTATTATTACTGTTTTGTTTTGTTTTCCAAGACAGGGTTTCTTACCCCCCCCTCCCTTTTTTTTTTTTTTTAGTTTTTTGATACAGGGTTTCTCTGTATTGTTTTGGAGGCTGTGCTGGAACTCGCTCTGTAGACCAGGCTGGCCTTGAACTCACAGATCACAGAGATCCTCCTGGCTCTGCCCTCTGCCTCCCAAGTGCTGGGATTAAAGGCGTGCACCACCAATGCCCGGCCACAGGGTTTCTCTTAGCTGTCCTGGAACTAGCTCTGTAAATCAGACTGGCCTTGAACTCAGAGATCCTCTTGCCTCTACCCACCAAGCACTGGGATTAAAGGTGTATACCACCACTGCCCACCTATTATTTGCATTTTTGAGATAGGGTTTCTTTGTTATGTATGTGTTCTGGGACTCTGTAGATCAGTCTGGCCTCAAACTAACAGAGATCCACCTGCTTCAGCCTCCAGAGTGGTGGGATAAAAAGTGTCACTAAGCCCAGCTATAATTTATTTTCAAGCATTCCTTGTAGTGCTTCATGATGGATAGTACTATAGAGTACGACAGAAAGTGACATTGTAATAAAGAATCTGTTGGAACATTTACCAACAAAAAGTTTTTTTGCTTGTTATTGAGACAAGGTCTCACTGTGTTGCCTTGGCTAGCCAGGCCATGAGAACCAACCTGGCCTTGAACTCACAGATATCTGCCTGTTATTGTGCATGATTAAAGGCATGTGATACTACACCCAGCACAACAATAGGTCTTGTCATCTACCATTGGAAAATAACTTTCTAGAGTTTCCTGCCTTTCTGTAGCTCTTAGCTCATACTCTGATGACTATTCTACATCATCTTTGGAGGGTGTTCATAAATCAGGCAGCTTTGGGAAAATAGCACCTCTCTTCAGAGACATGCTTACAGACTATTATAAAAGGTTCTGGTTGCCAAACTCAGGTGTCCTGTCTTGTACACATTCGGCCACTGTTTGGCCCTCTTTGTTTGGGGTTTTGCATTGTGTCTTAGGTTACTGAAGCAAAACTGATATTCTTACTCCAGCTACTGTTGAGAAGGAATCCTTTGTGTATGCCTGACCCAGAATCTTTTGTTGTCTTCCAGTATCTGAAACCAGTAGGTTAGTTTGTTGCTTGAAAGTAGGATACAATTGATGTCCCTCACAGGTGTGTGGCTTTTTTTTCCTCACCAAACTTAGACTCCCCAGTGCTGGCTACCATCCCTAGCCCTTCAGTTCTTGAAATTCTTAATTAGTTATTCAGCAAATTAGTTTGTGTGTGTATCTGAGTAAATTCTATTTAAATAGTAAAGATTTTATTTACTTGAACTTGTAATTAGTATGTATTAATCTAAATAGGTGGGAAATAATATTAAATGACTTCTCCCTCCTTTTCCATCACTCGTCTTTGCTTTATAAAGAGAGTAGTTTGTGGAAAATAAAGTAAGATATCCCCAATTATACTTTCAGAGAAAGAATACTTTCATCTTTATGCTCTGTAGACTTCCAGTGTGGTCTGGGCCTTGTAACAGTCCTTTGTAACAGGATACCTGCGTGGAGGCAGAGCGTGTTAGAGAGACCCCTCTGTGTACAGTTGAAACACTGTCCTTCCTCCTGAGAAGTCCTGCATCTGTTCCACAGTCTGGTGGAAATCAGAACCTTTCAGCAGCACAGGTCACTTGAGACAGTGATCCCAGATCGGATTGAAAGAGAAGTAATTGTAGGCATTTTGTCTACTAAAGTTGTATTTGTTTTATTTGAACATTTTTATTTTTCCCTTCAGGATTTACAAGGGGTGCAGATCCTGGAATGCCTGAACCATCAGTTTTAAGGTATTGCTCTTGAATATTAACATTTTGAGGGCAGATGCTTAGACATTAATTGGTGTTGAATCATTGGGAAGTGTTGACTCATAATCTCACCAGTCACTGTAGTCTTTTGGTTGTTGGAAAAAAAATTGTAGATTAGTCAGTTTATATTAATTACAGTGTAACTGCTTTGCTTTCTCCCCATCCTTATTTACTATGTTATAATCATAATGATATACATTCTAAAAAGAATTAGTTTATCATCTTACTACATGGAAGGGTAACCTTTTATATCATAGTCTAACAGAGATACATGTAATTTCACCTAAAATTAAAATTACTAAACTATGTATTTTTCACTTGTCAATTACTTAAGATATGTATAACAACATAACTTTTAAAAATTATTGTTGTTGTTGATTATTTTATTCTGTGTATGACTATGTTGCTTGCATTTATGTCTGCACCATGTGCGTGCCTGTGACCATGGAGACCAGATGAGGTTGTCAGATCCCTTGGAACTGGAATTACAGACAGTTGTAAACTTGTTTATAGTGCTGGGAATTTAATCCTGGTTCTCTGGAAGAGCAGCCAGTGCTCTTAATTTCTGAGTTACCTCTTCAGCTCCTCAAGCATTTTAATGCTCATAGCTTTTGTTGATTTTATTTCTTCATAGTAAGTTCTTTTGAGATCAATAAATTGAAGTCTGTTAATACATATAGCTCCCAAATTGATTGTCATGTTTGTTACCTAGAAACAGTCTTGTTGGTATTGTGTAAGCTATTTGAAAATTTCAGGCACACAGTGTGTGTGTGTGTGTGTGTGTGTGTGTGTGTGTGTGTGTGTGTTCATCTATTAGTCCACTTTTTGTTGTGACCTGGTCAGTGAGTTTATAAAGAGAAATGTTTATTTGGCTCATATTTTAGAAGCGTTGGCCTGTTGCTTTGATCCTGGTGCACAGTCCATGGCAGTAGTAGGAGCGAGAGGGTGCCTTTCCACCGCCTGGTGGTGGGGAAGCCAAGGGGAGATGGGCAAGAGTTTCAGCTTGAGGGACATGCCCCATGATTTCTTCCTCCCCAGAGCTCTGCCTCTTAAAAGGTTCTGTCACCTACAGTGTTCTTTCAGGCTGGTCAGTAGATCTTTGTGTTTGTGCTTGTGAAAACGATACACATGTGTGTCAATGCTTTATAAATATTTTTGTGAAAGCAGTCTAAACAGGTAGGCGTGATCTGGAGGGCTGGTGTGCCAGCCACTGTTGTGACCGAGACCACGACAGCGGTGCTGAGACAGCTCAACTGTTTCACAGACATCCCTTGTTACTGAAACAGCCTTACTTGATATACCAGGGTTTCAGTTTCTTCAAACCTTCTTGCAAGTCACTTGTTTTTAAAGAATGGACCAAAAGTGCCTTTTTAAAAAAATGGGCAGATTGGGTATTCCTTGTCTGAAATACTCATGCTAGAAGTACTTCAAATTTCAAATTTTCTTTCTTTTTCTTTCTTTGGGAGTGCTGAGGGATTGAACCCAAGGCTTTGTGCAGGGCAGACAAGCATTCTCCCACTAAGAGCCACACTTCCAACCCCTCTAACTTATTATTGCAGTTTGCAGTAATATTATATTACTCATGGTCACCTACAAGGTGCTTTGTATGTTTTGTCTGTAGATGTCACTTGGTACCTCCAGAGCAGTACACACAGCTGGTAGGTAATAGAGTATCTCCAAAGCCTATATAGTATGCACAGGGTTGCATAGCCTACTGTAAGTTATCTTACCAACTTTTCCTGTGCTGTGTGATACAAATTTTCTCTACTCCTCTGCTTACTGCTGTCTTTTTTTTTCAGAAGAGATTTTGCTTTTGAAGAGTACCCACCACTCATGTCCATGACTTAACCATTGTGCAGTTGAAGTCTTTCCTATTAAAATTCTCAATAGATGGTTCTCACTTTTTTATTTCTTTACTTTATTCTTTTTTTAAAAAGATTTATTTATTTTTTTATTATGTATGCAGACAGGCCAGAAGAGGGCATCAGATCTCATTACAGATGGTTGTGAGCCACCATGTGGTTGCTGGGAATTGAACTCAGGACCTCTGGAAGAACAGCCAGTGTTCTTAACCATTGAGTCATCTCTCCAGCCCTCTTTACTTTATTCTTTCCTTTGGTCTGTTTTGACACAGCTTCCTTTTCTTGTGTGGTTTTATTTTAGCAGGAGGGATGAGAGTAACGGGAGTTGAGGCAAAGTCTTGTTTATCCCAAACTGGCCTTGAACTCAGCTTCCTGAGTGCTAGGATTACAGGAATTCGACTCATTGAATGACTTCTTAAAATTGCCTTCACAGCTCCACATTAAGTTAGTCCCTTTTTCTTTTTTTTTTTTTTTAAGATTTATTTATTTATTACATATACCGTGTTCTGCCTACATGCCAGAAGAGGGCACCAGATTGAATTGTAGATGGTTGTGAGCCATCATGTGGTTGCTGGGAATTGAACTCAGGACCCCTGGAAGAGCAGTCACTGCTCTTAACCTCTGAGCCATCTCTCCAGTCCTAGTCCCTTTTTCTTAACCTTGATTCCTTGAACTAAGTATTTGTTTTCCTGTGAAATAAGAGTGAGATAGTGCCGGGCGGTGGTGGTGCACACCTGTAATCCCAGCACTCGGGAGGCAGAGGCAGGCGGATCTCTGTGAGTTCGAGGCCGGGCTGGACCGATAGCCTCCGAAACAATACAGAGAAACCCTGTCTCCATAAAAACCAAAAAAAAAAAAAGAAAAAAAAAAGAGTGAGATAGTATGTCTGCTCTTGACTGGCCTAGTGATTGCAAACCAATTATGTCTTTAGAGAAACATTCACTTAAGACACATTGCATAGATATCACTGCTGGATCAAGCTATGTGAATATTTTCCAAATACTGGGAAGTGGGGTTGGGGATTTAGCTCAGTGGTAGAGCGCTTGCCTAGCAAGCGCAAGGCCCTGGGTTCGGTCCTCAGCTCTGGAAAAAAAAAAGACAAAATAACAAAAAGACCAAAAAAAAAAAAAAAAAACAAGGTAACCAAATACTGGGAAGTATCAAGAATGTTTCCTCAAGAGCCCATTAAGCTTTCAGAGCTGTGGTTCCCCTTTTATAGTTTGGGTATAATACCTCCTAAATTAGGTTGCCATAAGAAATGAGTAACAATGTTTTATGTAAATATTAACGCCACTTGTCAGGCAATTTGATCAATAAACGACTAATAGTTTTTTGTTGTTGTTTTTGGTTTTGGAGATATGGTTTCTCTATATAACCCTGGCTGTTCTGAAATTTGCTACATAGACCAGACTGGCCTTGAATTTACAGAGATCCACCTGTTTCTGCCTCGTTAGTGCTGGGATTAAAGGCAAGCACTACCACCTGGGTATCCCAGTTTTTTTTTTTTTTAAGGAAACTTTTTTTTTTTTTTTTGCTATACGATGGTCTGGCAATGCTCATGTCAGATAAGCAAAGATATGTGCTCCTAACATCTGGAATGCTTTTCCCACTCAGTCCCTTCTGGTGAAACCTGCTTCTAGAAAACCCCAATCTCAAGTCTTCTTGCTGAATCTTTCTTCCTTTTTTCTCTGTTGAAGCAGGTCCCATGTCTGTGTTTTTCAGTCTTTCATGATCTGCTTGTTGCTTACTTGTTAGACACTCGTGTGTCCGATAAGCATGTAGAATAGCTGCTCCACTGCCCTTGCTTCTTAGGCGATTAGCGTCCACAAGTGGGATGGTACCCTTCTGCTGTTCCGCAGATTTTGACTCCTCAAAACTGCGGCCTAGATGGAGCAGCCTCCTGAATGCATTTCATTTTTTCACCCTGTCTTCTCATGCTCTTTCCTGTTTTGTGCTGAGAAAAATCTTCCCTTAACGAAGTGAAGGTTTTGGTTTGGTTTAGTTAGTAGCGTGCTTGCCTAACTTTCAATCCCTGGCGTAAGTAAATGAGGCATAGTGGGTCAGATCTGTAGTCTGATTTCCTGGAAGTGCAGGCAAGAGGATTAAAGATCTAGGGTCACCTTCAGCTACATTGTGAGTTTGAGGTCAGCCTGATTAGATGAGACCCTGTCTGGGGGAAAAAATTGGTTGCCTCTGAAGAATTGTTCCATTATTAATTTTGTCCACTGTGCTGAGGAGACTGACTAGAAAGATTTTCTTGAGTTGCCTGTTCTGCCCCCCCAACCCAGAATTGCGCTTTTTTTTTTACCATTCCTCTTCAGAATTATGTTTTTTTTTTTTTTTTTTTTTTTGGTTTTTACGAGACAGGGTTTCTCTGTATTGTTTTGGAGGCTGTCGTTCCAGCCTGGCCTCGAACTCACAGAGATCCGCCTGCCTCTGCCTCCTAAGTGCTGGGATTGAATGCATGTGCCACCAATGCCTGACAAGTCACATTTTTAATCAGTAAGATTTAGACATGAATCACATCTCTTTTCTTTCTTGGATCTGGGTCCCCCTCTCTCCCTTTAACAAGTGACATGGGAGTGTGTGCCTCTTCTTGAATTAAACATTTGGATAGGAATAGTAGAAGTGGAAATAGTGGCTAATTGATTCTAGGGATGTGAGTAGTTAAGGTTACATCTCATTCCTCCTCTATGCTGTAGCCCTTTCACTGTCAGAATTATGGTAGTTCAGAAGCAGAAATGCCAACTGGATGTGCACTTCCACAGAGTCTGACTCATAGAAAGTACTTAGGAAAAGGTGTTTTTTTTTGCTGTTTTATCATTCGTTTATCTATCATTAATCATTTATCTTTTGATTGACTTCATTTTATATATAAACTGCAATTTTCCTTTGTGTTTCTCAAGGTAACCGTGTTAAACAGTAACAAAACTGTATTTCTGTGTGTTTGTTGTTTTGCTGCTTATTTTGTCTGCCGATAGATTCTTATCCTCTAGTCGCTGTTTGATAAGGAAACACGAATCTAAGACCTGGTTCTCCAGCTTTTCGTGGAAAGTGTTTCCGTGTTTAATTTATTTTTCTTCTTCACAAATGCTTTAGCCTGCTCTGGGGATAAAGGACTGTTTGGTCGTCTGAATTTGGAAGCCATCCAACATGGAAGGTGTGTCCTCTGACTGGATAAGAGACTTCATTTCAACGAAGAGTGGAGCCTGTGCTGACTTACACTAGACTGTCAAAATAAATATTTTTAACAATGTCATGTTTTGTCTTTAAACTTTGTAAAAACATTTGTGTATGTAGGGGTATGCATATGTTATACCAGTGTGGAAGTCAGAGGACAACCTACTGCAGAAGTCTGTTCTCTCCTACCATATGGTCTGGAGATGTAACACCAGATAGAACTTGCTGACAAATGTTTTTCCCCACCCAGCTCTGTCTGGTCTGCCCTAGAGCCTTCCTTGAATTAAGTGTGCTGGGCTATCAGGTGAAAAATCAATCCTTTTATTACATTTTTTTTAGAATAGGAAATCTATGTGTATGTTTGGATACTGCCTTAAAAGGTAAAATCCTGGGGCTGAGGAGATTGAGGAGATGGCTCAGCGATTAAGAGCACTGGCTGTTCTTCCAGAGGACCCAGGTTCAATCCCCAGCACCCACAGGACAGCTGGCAACGGTATATAACTCCAGTTCTAGGAGATCCAACACCCTCAAGCAGGCATGATATACATGCAGGCAAAAACACACCAATGCACATGAAAAAAAAGGTAAAAACCTTTTTCAAGTGAATTCCTGGTTCCTTTATCAAGTGGGTGGCAGTTTCCCTTTTTGGTGAATTAGTAACTGGAGAGAGTGGGAACAGTTCAGTTTGTGATAGACTGGGATGTCCCATTCACTTATGAAGTTCTGACTGTAAGAAACCAAGGTTTAAAGCCGGGCGTTGGTGGCGCATGCCTTTAATCCCAGCATTTGGGAGGCAGAGGCAGGCGGATCTCTGAGTTCGAGGCCAGCCTGGTTTACAGAGCAAGTTCCAGGACAGCCTCTATATTTTCATGTCTTTTTCTTGTGAATTAATTAGTTTGATCAGGACATTTACACACAGCATGGGTGAGGGGTTAAAGTTGTATGGACAATTTTACCAGTGGCTATACCAGTGAAGAAATTATCTCTCCCTCTCCTAAGAGCCATTAGTTGCCTATAGATCTTCAGGGATGTGTGGGATCTGATGAGCCAGCCAGGATGGGTCTCCTGCCCCGGCCATTAACTGCTTATAAATTCTCAGGAAGGGGCAGATTTGTGAGCTCTTCCCATAACATAATGTTGATGGACCTAGTGTTATATGGAAAATCACAGCGGATGAGAGCTCATGAATGCAACAGCCATGCCATGCCCGGAAGACAGTGCTCCACAAGATTCACTCTGTCTCCTCTCCCATGAATTTTTGCTGAGCCTAGGAATGGAATACCTAGATGACCTATCTAATACTTGCCTGATAGGAGAGATAACATGATCTTGAAGGTGATTTTCCCAGAGTAAGGCTTATCCATTGTACTCTAGATGTGAATAGAAGATGGTCCATCTAGGGCAGGCTCACATTTATTCTCAGACTTGATTCTGCAGTAACTGCTGCACACTGTACAAAGAAGCTTTCTAACCATAGCATGCAGTGTAACTGTCTGTTTGACAGGTATATCATGTCCATATTAGACACCCCTCCAAAAACAAAACCCTGTAGTAGATTCTCCACTGGGACCCATGACCTCTGAGGCCAGATATGTTTGTCCAGATTTACAGTACTATTCCCCCTTTGGAACACGCCTCAAATCCAACCAAAAAACAGTTGATTATCGTATAACAGTAATGCCAATATAATACAAATGGGCACATCTTGCCTGGCATGCTAGTACTGTAGCACACGGCCCATAACTCAGTAGGACTGCCAATGACAATTCTCCAGCCTATAAAGCATCTTCTGGAACTGTAAAAAGCCAGCATGGAGGAAGCTTGATTTCAGTATATTCTGTAACCAGACCTTGTGTTGGCCTCAGTAATAGAATCTTTTTTTGTTTTTGTTTTTCAAGACAGGGTTTCTCTGTGTAGCTTTGGAGGCTGTCCTGGAACTAGCTCTTGTATACCAGGCTTGTCTCAAAACTCACAGAGATCCACCTGTCTCTGCCTCCCAAGTGCTGGGATTAAAGGCGTGCGCCACCCACGCATGGCAGCAATAGTGTCTTACCATCCAAGTTCTGATAAGCTATTCCCTGCTGGATCTTTGGGACCCACCCTGTAACTACAGAAGGATTTCTGTGCAATTTCTGGAGTTTATTCTCGAGTTTTCTTTTGTGTAGTTGTATAGGCTAGCTTCTTTGTGAACTTGACACAAACTAGAGTTATCTGGGAAGAGGAATTTTCAAATGAGAAAATGCCTTCTTCCCGATTGCCTGTAGACAAGTCTGTAGGGCATATTCTTGATTGATGATTCGTGTGTGCAGGCCCAGCTCACGGGGACCAGTGCCAACCCTGAGCAGATAGTCCTGAGTTATATAAGAAAGCAGACTGATTCCTCTTAACCAACTGGCTCCTCCCACACCATATCCAACCTCTCCACCCAGCCAAATCCTGCACATTCACCAGAGTCTAGCCAGGTGAGTTTGCTTGACCCACAAACTCTTCCCAAACCCAAATCTTCCTTTAAACTCAGGCTTGGCTGATGGTATACATCATGCATACCAACACAGACCTTTGAGTTCACCTGACTTCATTCCACCTAAAACATATCCAGTCTCTAGGCTCAACTTAACCTGTACATTGTTTTTGGATCCAACCTGCTTTGTCCTTATCAGACACAGAACTAACAAGAGAAGTCTACATGTCCAGATCTCATCACAAAAATGCAAACAATATGAAAGAGCAAGTATCTTCCCTCAAAACTGATCAGTAATGTAGAAATGTTTGCCAATGAGAATTACCTGGTTGGACTCCAGGACACAGAATTTAAAAGAAACATCATAAACTTCACCAAAGAAGACAGTGTGAGTGATGCCCAAGAAAATACAAACAAGGCTGATGAAAATGACAATTATCTATCTAGGATTTGAAAATGGAGTTCAAAGACGAAAAACATTGAAGACTGATGGGGGAAGTCCTGTGTATATGCCAATAAAGCACTGTTGGCCAACAGGGAAGCAAGATAGGTGGGACTAGGAGTCGAGGAGGACTCTGGGTAGGAGAAACACAGGAAGTCAAGATGTAACTGCCATAGGGATAAGAAGCCCGGAAACTTCTCCGGTAAGAGAAATACTTAGATTAACAATTATGGGATAAATACTTAAGTCAGAGCTAGCCAGTAAGAAACAAGCAAGGCTAACAGCTTCATTGGGAACTACAACGCGGCAGAGCCCAGGTGACTGGGGGGGCCGGGGACCAAAGCGGTGGCAAGGAAAAGGCTTGTCTCTACAGAAGAGGACTCAAACTGAAATGAAAATGGAATTGAAAAACAGAATAACCCAATTAGAAAACTCAATGGCATGCATTACAAGTAGAATGAATCAGCCAAAAGACAGAATATCAGTACTTGAAGATAAAGGACAGGCTATATGAAACTAAGACTATGAAAAACTTAGAAAATCCTTTGGACAGTGGTGGTGCATGCCTTTAATTCCTGCATTTGGAGCAGGTGGATCTTTGTGAGTTTAAAGCCAGTCTGGTCTATAGAACTCATTTCCAGGACAGTCAAGGCTACTCAAAGAAACACTATCTTTAAATAAACAAACCACAAGGCAGAAACATACAGGAAATACAGGACACCATGAAAAAAAACAAACAAACAAGCCTTTGAGTTAGAGGAATAGACAAAGGAAAATAACCTCAGGTCAATGGCATCAACAAGATCACATAAGTCCAGAGATGGTAGTCTGGACCACCTTTAATTCCAGTACTTGGGAGGCAGAGGCATGCTGATCTCTGAGTTTGAAGCCAGCCTAGTTTACAGAGCAAGTTCCAGGACAGCCAAGGCTACACAGAGAAATCATGTCTCAAAACAAGCAAACAAAAAAAGATCACAGAAAACGTTCCCAAACTAAGGAAAGATGTACCCATACAGACACAAGAAGCATATAGAAACGAAATAAAAGACTGGAAAAGAAGATCCTCTTGGCATATCATAGTTAAAACACTTAAGTATACAGAACAAAGAATATTGAGAGTTGCAAGAAAAAAATCACATATTAAAAAAACATCAGAATAACAACTGATTTTTCAGTGGAAACTTTGAAAGGCAGAAGAACCTGTAGCAATGCAATCCAAGTGCTAAATGACGAGGACAGCCAACTTAGGCTAATATATTATGCAAAACTATTTGCCTTTGTTGAAGGAGAAACACTTTCCATGATATAAGTAGCCTGAAAAAAAGTATGGTCAACAAACCAAACTTAAAGAAAATACAAGAAGAAACGTTTTGGACTTAAAAAAAAAATGAGCTGGGCGTTGGTGGCTCATGCCTTTAATCCCAGCACTCTAGAGGCAGAGGCAGTCACATCTCTGTGAGTTTGAGGCCAGCCTGGTCTATAGAGCAAGTTCCAGGACAGAGAAACCCTGTCTCGAAAACCCCCCCCAAAAAAAAACAAAACAAAACCAACAACAACAAAAAAAGGAATGAGCATAGAGATTGTAGAAAGGAGGGAAGGAAGGAAGGAACAAACAAAAAGAAAGAAAGAAAAACTTATAATTACTAAACTACAACCATTAAGGACACAAAGATCAACACTAAAAATCAATAATACAATGACTGCAATTGAACACACACCTTTCAATTATAACCTTAAATAGTAATGGCCTCAATTCTCCAATCAAAAGATAGAGGTTGACTGACTGAATCGAGAAACAAAGTTCATCTATTTGTTGTCTACAAGAAACACAATTGTAAAGATAGGTACAGCTTTAGAGTAAAAGGCTGGACAAAAATACTCCAGTCAAACAATCAGGAAGCAAGCAGATACCACTCTCCTAATATCTGACAAAATAGACTTCAAACTAAAATTAATTGGAAGAGACAAAGGACACAATTATAATCAAGGAAACAGTTAACCAAGAAGACATTATCTTCAACTTATATACTCCAAACTTCTGTACACAATTTCATTAAAAGAAAGAAAGATGGCGTACAAAGAGACTTTAAGTGCCCATGCCACAGTATGGGAGGCTCTCTCAGCCGGGACTCTTGGGGCAGGGCCTAGGCCCTGCCCTGGATGAAATTACAGTTTTTGGAGATCCACCATGGAGTGCCTCACCCTCCTTGGGGATCGGAGTGGAGATTGGGTGGGGGGCTGGGGGACCTGGTGGGAAATGAGGGGGAGGAGGGGAGGGAGAGGGAGCTGGGATTGACATGTGAAACAAGATTGTTTCTAACCTAAATAAGAAAGAAAGAGAGAAAATGTACTACCAGAGCTCAAGACAAAGATTATTATCAATTCAGTAATAGTTGATGATTTCAGTATTCCACTTTGTACAATGGACTGGGGGAGTAGAGAAACATCAGAATTAAATGATTCCATACATCATATGGATTTAAGTTATCTACACAATATTCTACTTAAACTTAAAAAGAAAATACACTCAGCAGCACACAGAAGCTTCTCTAGAATAAATCACATTTATACTTAAATCTTTACAAATTCAGAAAGACTGAAATAAATTCATGTATCCTATCTGACCATGATGTAAATGAAACCTTAAAATCGACAGTAAACAAATATCTAGTAAATATACACAAACTGATGGAAATTAGATAGCTCATTACCAATAAATTAAGAAAGAAAAATAAATTTCCTGGAACTAAATGAAAATGAAGACACCACACACACACACACACACACACACACACACACACACACTTCCTTCTGGGAAACATTGAATGCAGTCCTATGAGGGAAATTTAGTTTTCAAAGTTCCTCCATTTAAAAAAAAACACAAATAAATAACTTTATGATGCTGCTGAAAAATTTGAAGACAAAATCCAAATCCTGTTTAATGGCAAGAAATAATAATAATCAAAATGGAAATTAATGAAATAGAAGCTAACAATATAAAGAATCGATAAAGCTATATAGAGCTCGTTCTTTGTGATGACAATTAAGATTGACAGGCACTTAGGTTCAACTAACCATCAGAAAGAGAGACTCTAAATTAAAAGACTAACAAATGGGGAAACACTACGACAGACACAAAAGGAATTATGACTATTATAAGGAAATGCTTTTTAAATTCTGTACTCCACTAAATTGGAAAGCCTAAAAGAAATGGATTAGCCAAAGAACCAAAATTGAACAACAAAGAGACCAACAACCTTAACAGATCCTTTACAAAGGAAAAGAGTGAAATAATAAAAAACCCTGCAACTAAAATAAGCTCAGGCCCATATGGATTCAGAGCAGAAATGTATCAGCCTTTCAAAAAGGTCTATAGCCAGTCCTCTTAAAACTTTTTAAATAAATAGAGAAAAAGAGAAGAAGAATGTCAGTATTTCTTTTATGAAGCCAGTATCACAAATACCAAAGCCAGATAAAGACACAGTCAAAAACGAAAAATGACATAAAGGTCTAAGTCCCTAAGGAACATAGATTCAAAAATATTCAATAAAATACATGCAAACCGAATACAGGCATGCATCAAAAATTATCCACCATGACCAAGTTTGCTTTAATCCCTGAAATGCAGAAATGGTTCAATAAATGTAATAAACCACATAAATATACTTAAAAAACACGAATCAAACGATCATCTCAATAAATGCAGAAAAGGACTTTTTTCTTTACAAAATCCAACATGCCTTCATAAAAGTCCTAGAGCTAGTAGGATTGGAGGGAACATACCTGAACATAATAAAAACTATTAGAAAGCCACAGCCAGTCAGGCCATGGTGGCACACACCTTTAATACCAGCATGGGGGGCGGGCAGAGGCAGGCAGATCTCTGTGTGTTCTAGACCAGCTACCGAGAAACCCTGTCTCCAAAAAAACAAATAAGAAACCCACAGCCAACATCATCCAAAATGGAGAAAGACTTGAAGCAATGCCACTGAAATCACTCCTTCTCAATATTGTGCTCAAAGCACTAGCTGGAGCTATAAGACAAGAGAAAGAAATTAAAGGAATACAAATAGGAAAAGAAATCAAATTATTCCTGTTTGAAGATGACATGTTATGCACAAAAGATCCCAAAGTTCGACCTGAAAACTCCTAAAAACAATAATCAAATTCAGCAACATGTCAAGATACAGCACCAAATTGCACAAATCACCAATATTGTTTTTAACCAACAACAAACATACAGAGAAAGAAACGGTGGCCACTCCCATTCACAATAGCCTAAAATAAAATAAAATAAAACTAACCAAGTGAGGACCTTTGCAGTGAAAACCCATTAGAAAATGGAAAGATTTTCATGCTCATGGATTGCTAAAATTAATATTGTGAATATGACCCTTTAGCAAAAAGACATTTACAGATTCAATGCAATTCTAATCAAAATCCCATCTTATTATTCACAGAAAAAGAGGACAAAAAGAACCCTATCCTAAAGTATATATGGAACCACAAAAGATCCCAGATGGGGGCATTGGTGGTGCACTCCTTTAATCCTAGCACTCGGGAGGCAGAGGCAGGTGGATCTCTGTGAGTTCGAGACCAGCCTGGTCTACAGAGAGAGTTCCAGGACAGCCTCCAAAACAATAGGAGAAACCCTGTCTCGAAAAACAACAACAACAACAACGATCCCAGATGGCCAAAACAATCCTGAGCAAAAAGAACAATGCTGCAGGGGAGCAAAGTTCCAGATCTTAAGGTATATTATAGAGTCATAGTAATAAAAACAACATGGTACAGGCACAAAAACAGACACGTAGACCAATGGAGCAAAATCAAAGACCCAAGCATGAGTACACATAACTTCAGCCATTTATTAGTCCACAAAGATGCCAAAAACATAAGCTGGCGAAAAGAAAGCATCTTCAACAAAAAGTGCAGGGAAAACTGGATGTCCAAATGTAGAAGAAAGAAACTAGACTTGTATCTATCACCTTGCCCAAAACCTAACTCCAAATGCATCAAAAACCTAAATGTGAAATCTGAAATACTGAACATTCTAGAAGAAAACATAGGCAGTGCCCTACCTGATTGAGGTGTGGGAAAGGACTTGGTGAATTCGGACTCCGTTTGCCCAGGAATTGAGGCCAACAGTTGATAAATGGACTCTTGAAACTAAACAACTTCTGCACAGATAAACAACTGAATAAACCCATAAAATTTGAGAGATGTTTTGCCAGATATACATCTGACGGAGGATTAATATCCATAATATATGAAAAACTCAAAGAACCAAAGATTCAACCAAACAATAACAAAACCACTAGCACAGACAACAACAATAAAACTCCCACAAAAAATGACATATTCAGAAAATGCACTTGGGATCTGAACAGAGTTTTCTAAAAGAAGTAATAAAAACGGGCTAAGAAATATCTCAATAAATGTTCACTGTCTCTAGCAATTAAGGAAATAGAAATAAAAAACTTTGAGATTTCATCTTACCTCATTGAGAATGGCAAAGATCAACATGACAACAAATGCTGGATGAGATGTGGAGAGAAGGGGAATCTTTGTTCACTGTTGATAGAGTTATAAACTGGGCCAACCACTCTGGAAACCAGTGTGGAGAATCTTCAAAAAGTTAAAAATAAATCTATCATGAATACCATTCCTTGGCATATGCCTGAAGGTGTCAGCATCTTACTCCACAGATACTTGCTCAGCCGTGTTCATTGCTGTTCTGTTAACAATAGTTAGGAAAAGGTAACAATCTAAATGTTCTTCAGCTGAAGAATGGATAATGACAATATGGTATATACACACTGGAATATTACTCAGCTGTAAAGGAAAATGAAATCATGAACTTTGTAGGTAAATGGATGAACCTAGAAAAGATCATATTCAGTGAGGTAACCCAGGCCCAGAAAGACAAAGGTCACATGTTCTCTTCACCTGTAGCTCCTAGCTCCACGTCTTCAGATGTGAATATATAACCTGGAGTAATTGTAGAAACCAGGAAAGTAAAGAGGGACCACAAGGAGAGAGGGAGCATTAGAGAGGGGACAAGTGATTTGAGGGGAAATAGGAAACTTAGTGGTTAGCCAGAGAGGTGGGTAGGAAACATAAAAGGAAGAGGAAGAAGGTAAAATAACAGTGATGATGTCTGAAAAAGTCATAAGGAATCACACTGTTAACTGTCTGCCTAAAATATAGTACTACATGTAAGTTGGTGTATACATATACATGTATAATTTAAATAAAACTAAATCTGAGCTGGCAATACTGTCCCCAGGAATCACAGATCATCTAACAAAAACTCCAACACCAAACATGAAAAACCCTCTTTGGAGTTGTTGTTTAGGCTGGCCCAAAAGACTGCCCAAACATTTTAGGTCATTGCTGTTGCTCTTTGATGACCTCCCATGGTGGAAGGAAAGTCCTTATCGCTAAAGATGCTGTGCATTTCAGACATGGCCCAGAGAACCTAAAATGGATCTGACTTGAAAGCTACCTGCTCCGTGAGGATTACCTTTCATAGCACCAGAAGGTCCCATGCAAGCTCCCAAAGGAGGGAAGTAACCAGTAGTCCAGCTAACTAGGACACCTATGAACCACAACTGTGACCAGCATAGCACAATAATCCCAAGAGTGCAGTAGTGGAACTTGTACCTTGGCAGTAACCACAGCTTTCCAATTGTATTTAAGGCCTGCTCAACAAGAGGGAAATCATGCCTGGTACTGGAAACCTAGCCAGCTACCCAAGGCTAGTGAAGACATGGACCTTGGAGGAGAATTTATGATCATTACTTTACTCAACCAGCATAATCACCAACTACATTCTAAATATTTATACCCTCAGGTAATTGTTAGTTTTCATCTATGATCAAGGAAGCTTCTCTTTGTAACAGACCATTACAGAAAACAAAGCTCATCAAAATTCAGAATTGTACCATCCCAGCTGGTATCTACAACACAACTTCTGCACCTCAGGGTCAGGGGTCATCATGAAGGAGGGAAAGGAAGAATGTAAGAACCAGAAAACCAGGAAGTTTGCAGTGAGATTGTGTCTTCTAGGAATGTCAAAGAAGCTACAGAATGAAGTCTCTCCAGCATGACTGCCTAAATATAACCAGAACAAGATCAACAGTGACAGACATACTTACACGAAGGGGGGAAGCTCACTGGGCCTCATCCACAAAGAGATACAGGCAACGATGGAATGCTAAGAGTGGGAGAAATAGTGTTCCCCAGAGGAGAGCACATCGGTTGGTTATCCCATGCCAAGTGGTCAGGTCTAAAAACATGTACATACATACAAAAAAAAAACCACAAAAAAACCATTATGTGGACTGAGCAAGTTAGATTTTGTGTGTGTGTGTGTGTGTGTTTAGGAATATGCATACATATATATAAGTGAAAACAATAAAAGAAAAAGGCCATGAATTTGAAAGAGGACAAGGTGAGGTATACAAGAGGATTTGGAGGGAGAAATAATGTCATATTAATCTCAAGAAAAGAAAAATTCAAGAAAAGCAGGATGAGCAAACCACTGGGACCAAGCTGGTAAGCATCTCCCCAGGCCTTCTACTTCAGCCCCTTCCTGACTTCTCTCTGTGATGGAGTGTGACCTGAGAGTTTTAGCTAAAATAAACCCTTTCCTCTGCAAGCTACATTGGTCATGGTGTTTATTTCAGCAATAGAAACCCTGCTTAAGAGTCAGTCGGCTCCTTTCTAGCACCTAATGAGAGAATCACAGCCGTGGTGGAAGTGCCAAAGCCAGTCTTTGTTTCCTTTGTTCTGTGAAGAAAGCAACTTTCTGTTCCAACTACCTGTCAAGCAGGGAGATTTTGTTGCTGCTCAGTCCCTGCAATTTTTTAATTTTTAATATATTTTGACAAATTTATGCCTGGAGACTGAGTCTAACACCAACTACTCTACTGTGCTGGAACAGAATATTCAAGCCAACTTTATTTTTTAAATATAGTTGTCTGTGAGAAGTAGAAGAGGCTTATATGCTTTGCCCAAACTTAGGTTTGGATTCTTTTCAGGGGTAGAATACTTCCTTTGAAGTAAAAAGAAGTTCTATCACTTAACAGTGTTTATGTGGGTGAGGGCTAAGTGATTGAAACTTTTAAATGCTTTGTAGAGAATGTGTACAAGTTATTTTATGTTGAAAGGTATCCAGAGAACAGTTCATTCTTGAAGAGTGAGAGTCCTCTGAAAGTCTGTAGATGTAGGAAACTCAATATGTGATTTGCTCGGATATTTTATAAAGCTCAAAGGGAAGAAAGTGTATTAATATGGCTTTTCCCTATGATTCAATCAGAAAGTACCTAGGTTATTCAGAGACCTGAAAAATGTGTTGGTGTGTGAATTTAACTCGGCATTTGTGAACAAACATCTTTTCATCCTAGATAGAACACCAATGACAGATTGAAGAAACAAGTCCACCCAAGTCTAGCTTAATGAACCTGTGAGTTTCTTGGAGTTAATTACGGTAGTATGGTGAGGGTACTGACAGGAACATGGATGCTCAAGGCAGCTGATCACTGAAAATCCATCCCAGCGTGGGGGAATAACCCATGCCATCTGCGTATCTGAGGCTCCCTGAACAACTGATGATGGGTAGCCTGGCTGACCAGAGTCTCTTCTCTCTACCAATTGGTCTGTAACCTTGTTATATAACCTTGAGAAAGAGCCTTGTGAATCCTGTAACCCTTGTGAGTTTCATTTATTTCCTGGGCCCTTGAATGTTTCATTACTTTCCGAGGTTTATGAACTCTTCTCTTCCCTCTAGGAGGGAATTCTTCAGTGTGGAGCTGACAGTAGCTACCCAACAGATGGAAAGTTAAATAGGCTAATCTTGAAACATTTTGTAATATAACAAGCTAAGATACATGACTCAGCCAAGTGTTTTTAATGTTCTGTGTTTAGAGTCTGCTCAAGTTTTGAATTTTTTGGTATGTTGATTCCAACAATGTCTACATTGACTGTAAGCCATGGAGCTTCCAGTGTCCTAAACATGTCCAGTTAAGGTTTGTTTATTATTTATTTATTTATTTATTTATTTATTTATTTATTTATTTATTTATTTATTTTTGAGACTACTCACTCTGTAGACCAGGCCAGCCTCGAACTCACAGAGATCTGCCTGCCTCTACCTCCTAAATGCTAGGATTAAAGGTGTGCACAATTACACCTAACTTCCATTTAAGGTTCTTTACTGGCTCTCAAGCTATGCCACATGTTGGAGAATACCAAATGAGCTTTTTTATGCAAAAGCAAGAAGAGTACCTCTAAGAGATTGCACAAAGTCCTGACAGTAAACCAGTCTAGTATGCTCTACAATGCCCTCCAGTGATTTCTGTTTGCTGGTATTTATGTCTGTATTAATTTGTGGAGACCACCAAAACAAGATGCCAGAATGAATAGCTTAAACATCACTTTTTCTACAGTTGCTGGAAAGTCAAGATCCAAGTACTGGCAGATTTGTTCCTCCTGAGATTTCTCTCTTTGCCTCATAGATCATTTTTCTTACTGTTCTGAGTGGCTTTCTCTCTGTACACACAAATCCCTGGTAGTTCCTCTTATGAGTTCACTGTTAATATTGATGGATGGCCCACTCAAATGACCAAATTTGATCTAATTACCACTTCAAAGCCTTTATCTCCAAATACAGCCACACTATGAGGAACAAGAGGGTAGAATTTTATCAGGAGTTTTAAGATGAGTCAATTTAGTCTATAACCACATTCTCCTCTCAAGTAGGAAAAACCTACTGGTTGTCTCCTAATGAATCACATGTGGTAAAAATGATATGCTTGCTACATTTGGTACCAGCATGCAAAAAGGCTGTGATTCTTGTCTTGCTCAATTTCTCATCTCTATGGCTTTTCTTCCTTGCTCTGAAGTCACCAGTCCAACATGGAGAGGTCCACATGGAGGGTCAGAGATTGAGCTCTAGCCAACAGCCATTAGGAACTGAATCCAGCTAATAGCCACACCAATGAGCTTGAAGTCACACTCTTCTCCAGGTGATTCTGGAGCTGATGGCAGTCAGCAATCACTCTGAACCAGAGGATTTATGACCCACAGAAACCGAAATAATAGTGTTGATGCTTAAAACATTTAGTTCTGTGGTACTAAGAGGCTTTTGTTTGTTTTTTAAAGCTGCTATTTTCTATATTTTATTTCCATTAGTTCTCCTAATAATGTTTTTATCCTCAGTTTAAAAAAAAGAAAGTTGTGGTGATTTGAATAAGAATTCCCCCCTTAGGTTCATATATTTGGATGCTTAGGAGTGGCAATAATTGAAAGGATTAGGAGGTGTGACCTTGTTGGAGGAAGTGAGCCATCGAGCATGGGCTTTGATATATCAAATGCTCAAGCCAGGCCCAGTGTCTTTATCTCTTTTGCTGCCTGCAGATCCAGATATAGAACTCTCAGGTACTTCTCTGTCTCTGCCTGCATGCTGTCATGTTTCCTGCCATGACAACAATGGACTAAACCTGTAGAACTGTAAGCCAGCCCCAATTAAATGTTTTCATTTATAAGATTTGCTGTGGTCATGGTGTCTTTTCACAGTAATAAAACATTGACTCAGACAGAATTTGGTTTAAGAGAATTGAGATCTCTGTATTGTTTTGGAGGCTGTCTTGGAACTCGCTCTGGAGACCAGGCTGGCCTCGAACTCACAGAGATCGGCCTGCCTCTGCCTCCCGAGTGCTGGCATTAAAGGCGTGTGCCACCAACACCCGGCCTGTTTTTAGTTTTTGAGACAAGGTTTCTCTGTGGCTTTGGAGGCTGTCCTGGAACTAGCTCTTGTAGACCAGGCTGGTCTGGAACTCACAGAGATCCGCTTGCCTCTGTCTCCCGAGTGCTGGGATTAAAGGCGTGCCACCACCACCTGGCTAACATCCCTATTTCTAAAGAGAGGAATGGGGGTATAATAAGAAAGAGTAGACCAAAGACAAGCTAAAACTCAGCAGGACAAACACCAAGTCCTACAGAACTATGCCCTGCAGATCTGGAGCTCGTGATGGAATAATTTGGGGTTTAAAGGGCCAAGGTTGCCCTGCCCCTCCAGCTCTCTTGAGCCAGACCTACTGTGTGCATGCCTCTTCCCTTAGTGGATACCCCCAAGGTTCTGGCATCCTTAACATTCTTGGGTTTCCTTCCAAGCTGGGCTTTGCCTTCACAGCTTCATGTACTAAACCTTTCAGGTTCTCTAACCCTGCTACACATTGCCTGGTTTCAGTGGTTCTGTGGAGCCATTACGCAAGACTCTCTGATCCCCTCAACCTTGTATTTTTCACAGCTGTAAAAACCACCAGCATGAGCCGGGAGGCGGAGGCAGGCGGATCTCTGTGAGTTCGAGGCCAGCCTGGACTACCAAGTGAGTTCCAGGACAGCCTCCAAAGCCACAGAGGAACCCTGTCTCGGGGGGAAAAAAAAAAACAAAAAACAAAAACAAAAAAAAAACACCAGCATGTAGACGTAGAGTCTGTTGCCTCATTCTATTGCCTCCTGGAAGTGGAGCCTGGCTTTCCTGGGTCATAAACGTAGCAGACTCTTCACGCTGACTCTGAGGCTACATTTTCCTAGACAGTTGCTTTTCAAGAGCAGGAAACTCCTTCGGGGCATTCTCAGCTAAGCTCTCTTTTTCAAATGATTTGCGTTTTTATACGTTGGAGCCTTTGATGGATAGGTCTTACCCTCAGGGCACATTTCCTATAGCTCCAATGACTAGTAAGACATTTCTCTGTAAGTCACAGTCTTTTTCAACATGCACCTTCCCTGCAACTTAAAACTTCCTTGTGCTTGGAGAGCAAGGAAGCCCCGAGTGTGTGCAAACCTGAGTGAATGTGTAATGTTGACTTTAGCCAGCCATGTAAAGGACCAGAGCCTCAGACCTATGGGGAAGTGGTAAAGCCTCCCCCGAACCCAGGGGTTGAGGCTCAGAGGGAGGTCATGTGCAAATGTTGATGGTTGGTGCAGAAAATATCTATCATAGCTTTCTCCCCACTGGATGTTTGTGACCCGAAGACAGCTCCCCTACAGAGACTGCTCCTCCTGAACTTAGCTAGACCTGCCTCCTTGTTCAGCTGCATACAGTAACCCTACCTCCCTATTCAACTGTATATAATAAACATGCCAAGCTTCCTGGGTACAGATCCCAGCTTCCTGTGTACTTATCCATGTGTTTGTCATTTTATATCCTCACTGCCCTTGTCAGGTCAAGTCCCTGAGGCCATGCAAGGATGCTACCCTTGAGCTACCTGACCCCAAAATGTATATTATTTGCATTCTTTAAATGCATTTTTGCCCTATTTGCTGCTCTTTCACTGTAGAACTGAATCAAATGGGTAAGAGTGAGTAATAGATATGGCTGTCCTGGACCTCCATTTGTAGACTAGGCCAGCCTTCATCTCACAGAGATCCTCCTACCTCTGCCTCCCAGTGTTGGAATTAAAGGTGTGTGACACCAACCCAGACTCTGTTATCAAACTTTAGCATTTAGGAATAACATTTTCTTCAGCAGCAAATTATAATATCCACTGTCTCCGTTCTAAAGAGACCACAGGAACTCCAAATCCCAGATGTTCTGGGACATGTGGTCCCTTTTTAATTGAATTTAATTTTTTTGGTTTTTCCAGACAGGGTTTCTCTGTATTGCTTTGGAGCCTGTCTGTCCTGGAACTTGCTCTGTAGACCAGGCTGGCTTCAAACTCACAGAGATCCGCCTGCCTCTGCCTCCCAAGTGCTGGGATTAAAGGCATGTGCCACCAATGCCCAGCACATGTGGTCACTTTTTGAGGTCTTATTTTTGACTCATTTTAAACATCCCTTGCCTATTTTTGTCCTCAAACATAAGTATAAACTACCCTTTGTTCTTCAGAGTTGGGTTAACACATGACTGGCAGCTATTTTCTTTGTGCTGATGAATTAGTCTTGTGGAAGTTTTATGAGAAAATAGATGGCAAGTTAAAATTGACTGCCTGATATCACAATGCCACACCTGGAAGTTCTGGAGCCTATCTGCCAGCAGGGACTTATTTTCTTGCTTGCTTGCTTCATTAGTACCATTCTATTTTTGCTTGAACCTGCTTTAAGAAATTGGATATCTTCTAGGTTCTTTCCTCTGACCTCTGGAGCCCATTCTCTTGATCCCAAACTACTAATAAGAACTGAATATTTCTTGACATTTATAAATGAAAATATGTTTTGTGGTGCTATTGAGGTGACTCCATTGTCAAAGTGCTTCCCATGCAAGCATGAAGACCTGGGTTTAGATATCTAGCACCCATGTTATGGTGGTTTGAAAGAAAATGGCCTCATAGGCTCATAGGGAAAGGCACTGTTGGAAGATGTGGCCTTGTTGGAGTAGGTGTGACTTTGTTGGGTGAAGTGTGTCTTTAGGGTATGGGCTTTGAGGTCTCAAGTCACGCTCAGTGTGGCAGTCTCTTCCTGCTGCCTGTGGATCTAGATGCAGAACTCTCAATTCCTTCTCCAGCACTGTGTCTGCCTGCCATGACAACAATGGCCTAAACCTCTGAAACTGTAAGCCAGCTCCAGTTAACTGTTTTCTTTTATAAGAGTTCCTATGGTCATGGTGTCTCCTCACAGCAATAAAATCCTAATAAGACATATGCAGAATGTGGGGTATGGTGGTGTGCTTTTACAAACCTAGTGCTGAGAATGTGGCTAATTAATCTTACTGAATCAATGAGCTCCATGTTCGGTGAACACCCCCTGTCAAAGAATAAGAGGAAGATACTTGACATCAGGCACCAACTTCTGGCCTCTCTGCACGCACACAGAGACACACATGTGTGCACACATTCAAAATTGTACATGTAGACCCCCAAACAACAATAACAACCCCCTCCTCAACAAAGCAGCAACGAGAAACCTCTGCCTGTTGTTGTCCATGCACCTGCAATCCCAGCCTTCAAGAGGCCATGGTAGGAGGGTTACTATGAGTTTGAGGCATCTGGGCTATAACAAGGCCAACTCTTTGTTTTTTCTTTTTAAATTTAAATTAGAAACAAGTTTGTTTTGCATGTCAATCCCAGTTCCCTGTCCCTCCTCTCCTCCCCTGCCCCCCACCAGCCCCCTATCCCATTCCCTTTCTGCTCCCCAGGGAGGGTGTGGCCTCAAAGTCTGTCACGTCATTGGAGCAGGGCCTAGACCCTCCCCGGTGTGTCTAGGCTGACAGAATATCTCTCTATGTGGAGTGGGCTCCCAAAGCCCATTCATGAACTAGGGATAAATACTGATTCACTACCAGAGGTCCCATAGGTTAACCAGACCTCCAAAGTGACATCCTTGTTCAGGGGGTCTGGAGCAGTCCTATGCTAGTTTCCCAGCCATCAATCTGGGGTTCAGGTCAGCTGTTTCTGTGGGTTTCTCCAGCCTTTGCTCATCACTCCTCCTTCTCTACAACTGGATTCCAGGAGTTCAGCTCAGTTTTAGCTGTGGTTGTCTGCTTCTGCTTCCATCAGCTACAGGATGAAGGCTCTAGGATGGCATATAAGGTAGTCATTAATCTCATTATCGGGGAAGGGCATTTAAGGTAGCCTCTCGACTATTGCTTAGATTGTTAGTTGGGGTCATCCTTGTAGATCTCTGGACATTTCCCTAGTGCCAGATTTGGCTCCCTCTATTATGGTATCTCTTTTCTTGCTCTCCTCTATTCTTCTCCTGACTCAATCTTCTGCTCCCTTATGTCCTCCTCTTCCCTCTTCTTCTCCCCTTCTCTTTCTCCTAACTCCCTCTCCCCTCCCCCCATGCTCCCAATTAGTTCAGGAGAGCTTGTCAGTTTCCCCTTCTCTGGGGGACCATGTAGGTCCCTCTTAGGGTCCTCCTTGTTTCCTAGCTTCTCTGGCGGTGTGGATTGTAGGCTGAAGACCAGCTCTTAAAACATCAATGAATTAATAGTCAATCACAAGAGCAAGCAAGAAAGCAAAGAAACAATCAAACACCTTCAATAACATTACTCCTTGTCTCCCTGTTATATTGGCCATTTTATTCCTCCATAATCTATGATCTCTGGTGACTTACCTACTGTGCACTGACAGAGTTTCCTAGGGCTGCCGTAACAAATTACCACAAATTGGATGGTTTAAAGAAGAATTTACTTTCACAGAGATTAGGTGTTTAGAAGTGCTGAGCTTGATGGCACATGCTTATGACTCTAACACTCAGGAAGCTAAGGCAGGAGGGTGGTTAACCTTTGATCCACAGCAAGTCCAAGGCCGCTCAGTTAAAGAGCAGTAAGTACCCTTTCACAAAGGTAAAGCAACCAAAGGCAAAAAGAAAGGCCCACATTCCCACTGCCTGGCTCCCCTGGTCTTATAAGACCCACTATAATTACCTCATCCTATTCTGATTGCATATGTATTAAAGAGCCCATTTCCAACTAAAGTCACATTCCCTGGGGAGTCAGCGCTTTAACATATCTTTTGGGGACTCAATGCATAACTGTAACACATGTTTAGCACGTGGTTCAGTATTCATTTTTAAGTTCTTTGTGAACAGAGATGTTTGTCTTATCGTCTCTGTTCTCCCAGACCTGAGGAGAGAAGCTGACCTGTTAGAGCTGCTCAGAGAAATGTTTAAATGAATGCATTTAGATCCCAAGTCCTCCACGTGTTTACTTCTCTATTCAACCCCAACTCCTTGCGAGTCTCCAAGTGTCTTCTGGAATTCCATGTCGCTGAGTTGGCCAGTCTTATATTTGCTGGTTATTTTCCCCACTCTGAACCAGAACTCTGCCATTTGTTCCCCAGACCCTAATAAAAGCCTTTGGAAAGTTCCTCCAGCATTCTCTTCCAGCAGCCTTTTTTATGGGGGGGTTAAAAATTTTATTAATTTATTTTTTACATTCCAATCCCAGTTCCCCCTCTCTTCTCTCCTGTACTCCCTCCTCCCATCTCCTTCATGGAGAGGATAAGGCCTCCTCTAGGAAGTCTACTAAGTCTGTCCCATCATTTCACTGAGGCAGGACCAAAGCACCTCTCCACCCCCACACCCCTGTGTCTGGGCTGGGCAAGGCATCTCTCCATATAGAATGGGCTCCACTAAGTCAGTTTGTGCATTAGTGTTAGGCCTTGAACCCACTGTCAGTGACCTCACATATTGTCCCAGTCACACCATTGTCACCTATATTAAGGGAGTCTAGTTCGGTCTTATGCAGATTCCCCATTTGTTAGACCTGAGTCAGTGATCTCTCACTAGCTCGGGTCAGCTGATTCTGTGGGTTTCCCCATCATGGTCTTGACTCCTTTGTTCATATTAAATATGGAATGATTCACAAATTTGATGTCATCCTCTCGTAGGGGCCATGCTAATCTTCTCTGTATTGTTCCAATTTTAGTACATGCGCTGAAGCGAGCACCCAACAGCTGTTTTATCCATTCACACGAAGTGCAAATCTTATATGCCATTTTACTACTTCAAATCCATCTTCTCACCACATGTGAGACAAGATTGGAGCTTTCTGAATATGCCTTCTAATGTTCTTGATGCTCTGGGTGACACCTTTCCTTTTTAGCCCTTCTCAACTTCCCTTCTTGCTCCTTAGGCACTTGACTTACTGAAGTTTCCAATATTTATTTCTGTATGTTTAAAAAACCTTATATTTCTTTTTTGACAGTTTCATATACGTATATATAATAGATCATGTCTATGCCCAACAACTTCCTTCCCAACAACATGTCCCCTTGCCAGCTTCGTGCTCTCTCCTGCTGTCTTTTTGTAACCCACTGCATCCATTTAATGCAGCTTGCTAGAATAATGACTGATTTTGTTGGCTTGACTTGATCTTTACAGGTCTTATGTGGGTAACTACGATGGCCGTGTGTTCATGAGTGCTGCAGTCATGTCATGTCCAGTGTTTCCCAGCATTCTTCCCCAAGCCTACAGCTCTACATTGTTTTCCACCTGCTCTTCTACAGTGTTCTCTGAGTCTCAGAATGAGGGGGTATTAATACAGATGTCTCATTTAGGGCTGAGCACTCAACAGCCATTTATTTGTTCTCAGTACTTTGACCAGTTATAAGTCTCTTCATTAATTTCAAGAGTTTCTTTGGCCAAGGTTGAGAGCAGAATTAATCTATGAGTGTAATGTAAATGTTAAAAGCCAATTTGTTAAAATAACCATTTAGTAAAATAGCAGTAGTATATTCCTCCCTAAGAACTATGACCTGTTGAGCCATGGGGCTTTTAGCAAGGTTGATAGTACCAGGCATGAATTTCTTTCTGTGAACCAGACCTCAGATCCAATCAGAAGGCAGTTGGTTTCTCCATAACTTACATTCTATTGTGCATCAATGGGAATATTTTGCCTATCAGGTTAGTATTGTAGAATTTAAGGTTCACTTCTGATGAGTTTTTCTCTCAGCAGTCTGCATAGCACCTTCAAGAATTATTAAAACTATACAATATTCATTATTATTGTTATTATTATTATTATTATTATTATTATTGGAGATCTTGGTATATACTATTTCCTCTTCCTGGAATACTCTTTCTAGCCTGGCCTGGTGAACTCCTATATATCTTTCATATCTCAGCCAAAGTCTCTCTTTCTCCAGGAAGCCTAGATGATGCCCTCCCCAGATTACTTGGAATCCACTTTTGTTAGTATAACCATGATAGGGTCCCTGAGTACCTCACATTTCTCTTTTGTAAAATGTCATTGCTTGCTTGATGTCTGTTTTTCCTGCCACAGAGTCAGGGTCCATGCCTATCTGTTTGTCTCTTTATCATGAACATTCCTGGATGTGGTGCTTAATATTTTTGTTGTTGTTTTTGTTTAAAGAATGATGTATTGGCTAGCTGTTGTATCTTTGTTCTTAGATTTGACCCTAACTTTGGGAAGCCCATGTGACAATAGTCTCTAGAAGTTACAGTATGACTCCTCAGCATTCTTGGCCTCTGTGAACTTTCTCTTCCCTAGCAGAACACCTGCCCTGGAGGAAGAAGATTTCATAGGTAAAGGTAGTGAGCACCTTTGTTAGAAGACAGAACTTTTGTACTCTGGGGTTAGAAATGGGAATTGTGTACCAAATTCCCAGCTTTGCACAGAAACAAGAAGGAGGAATCACATTAAGTTATATACAGTCTTACCACCATCATCATAATCACTATATATATGTATGTGTATATATGTATATGTATGTATATATATAGTTGGGGTGAGACAGGGTCTACCCACATAGCCTAGTCTGCTCTAAAAGCCATAGTACTCTTGTATCTGCCCCTAGAATGCTGAGATTGTTGGTGTGTGCCACCACACCCGACTTACCACCAACCCTGATGAGGACTGGAAGGAGTGAAGAGTAATGTCTATGGGAAAGGAAATGAAGCTTTATTTCACCCTGTGACTATTCATTGCCTTATTTAGAAGGCCTCCAAATGTTTCTTTTACATTCTTTTTTATTTTTCCTGAAGACAATGGTGCATCAGTGTAATGTCCCCAGAATACTATATATTCACCAAGAATTGATTTGTGTTATACTCTGACTAGCTTGGTATTCAGCAAATACTTACAGGGGCCTCTTTTGCTCAGGCCCTTGGCCATGGGTCCAGCATGAGAAGGTGGACATACTGGAGTCTGCTTTCTTGAGGGACCCACATGCTAGCTGGAGGGATGACTCCTTAGGTTTTAAGGTGTGATGTATCATGGCAGACCCTGATAAGGAGGTATGTTCAGTGCATGATGACGGCAGACAAGGAAAGAAAAACTTCTAGTTATATGGGAGCTTGTACATTGCTATTCCTTATCTAAGTTGTTGTATGGTCTCAGAGTCTGTGATTTCAACTTTAAATGTATTTTCTATATTAAAATGTTTTGAGATTTTTCTATCTCTGTCTTTCAATGACAATTAAAAGTTTAGACCTGGAGGCAGGTATACTTGAATTTCAACTTGGGGACTGTGTTTTATGTTTCAGAAAGGTCCAGAAAAGAATGTACACGTGATGGGATTAACTAATGTGATGGATGCAGCCTTTTATCATGGTACCTGGCAGGAGGCAGGGGTTCAAGGATTTTGTTGTTGTTTGTTTTGTATTAATGGCAATAAGAAATGTATTTATATTGAGATTTGTAAATCAAGAAAGCATAAATGAGGTTAACATTGAAATAAAGAGTGTCTACGTGGGTTCAGGAAAGGTGCCAGTATGCAGACAAAGCTCAAACAGATGCCTGAGCTCTCTGATGGGGGAAAGTGGGCTGAGGCATTCACCACAGCAGAGTGCAATAACAGTGGTTGCTGTCTAAGTTCTGTAAGTTCATGCAGTTACATCTGGACCTGCCAAGAGGCAGTGTTCATCTGCTATTACTCAAGCTCCCTAGCAAGGTGTCGTTTAACACCCTAAAACTTGCTCCTTTGGCAGGTTCCGTGTGCTAATCCTATTCCGTGTTAGCAAAGCCGCAAGGCTCAGGAAAGAATTTTTCTTCTCACTTGCCACCTGCAGCTATTTCATTTTTTATTTAACTTTATATATCATGCTTTTTTTTCCCTCGGATCCAACTTGGGGCCTTGCTCATGCTGGGCAAGTACTTTACCAGCTGAGTTGTATTCTTAAGTCCCTGATTTGTGTGTGTGTGTGTGTGTGTGTGTGTGTGTGTGTGTGTGTGTGTGTGTGTGTGTGAGAGTTTCGAGACAGGGTTTCTCTGTAGCTTTGGAGCCTGCTCTGGAACTTGCTCTGTAGCCTAGGCTGGAATTTAAGGCGTGAGCCACCACCTGGCAAGTCCTTGATTTTTAAAGATAATGTGATAAGATATTTGAAGGCTGTCTAAACATTATAAAAACACAACACAAAGATTTCTTTAAAAACATATAAATTAGCAATTTATTGAGGTAAATGTATACATTCCGAGAAATAATCTGGCTATGTAACAGAATATTCAGATCAAATAGATTTTATATTATCATTTCAAAACTATTACATATAATATTTCAAGTGACACTTCATAAAAATTATAAATATTAATTATAAAATAACTTACAGCTTTCATATTTAAATTATCAATAAATTAAGAAATAATTAAAATAGTGTCCCAACATTCATACTGTCAGTTCTTCGTAGAGAACAACATAAGGTAGATACCCAATGACAGGATATGTTTTCTGACCACAGTGAATGTCCACAGATCGGTATGCTAAGGCACAGCACACTAGTTTTGCCGAGTAGACCTCATGGTGACTTCTAGGAATTCTTCAAGTGCTTTCAGGATGAGTTTTATGGTCTTGGTTCTTGGCCACTCCTTTTGTGACTCCAGCTTCTCCATCAGGATGGCCTTGGAGGTTGGGCTAGGCGTGACTATTTTATCTGGACCCTTTACCTAATGGGGGTGGGGAGAAGAAAGACTGGTTAAATACTACACACATTGTTTGTTGTGGGGTGCTCTTTATTGTGGGAAGATTTTTCAAATCTAGGATGAATGAGGCTAGTTGGGTCCATCTGCCCTGACTCTCCCAAGCTAGAGGAAGTGCTTTTGCTTCAAGCTCACTCTGAGGGAGACCTATGCATAGCAGTTCCATTCTTTTCTTTTTTTTTTTCAAGGTGATTATTAGTTTTTCAATAGCAACAGAATCCTGACTTCCCCCTTTCTGTTCTGTCTGCCATTAGAGAGTAAGCACCCAGAGGCCAGCACCACCATCTTATTTGTCTGTTACCCAAAGCAGTGCTGACATATACAGTATTGCTGCTGGACAAGAGAGGAACCCATTGGGAGAGGTGGTTCAGTGGGTTCTGAGTCAAGTGCTCCCCCTCCCACTTCCCGTTCTGCTGAGAGTCTCTTGGTGTGATAGCATGAAGGATGCCGGAAACCCCTTTCCATGGACCCACGAGCATGGGGATGACTAACTGGAAGGCTTGCCCCACTACTTGCAAGCCTGTAGTACAGCAGAATTATATAACCAGGCGGCTGTCTACGAAGTGAATCTCAGTCCCCTCCCCAGTCCTCCTAAGTCAGACTCCGCTGGAACAAGACCTGGACGGTTCCTGTGCACGGTAAACTAGGAAAGGCTCTGGCTCGAGGCAAGAAACTACAAGTAGCAGAAGCAGACAGCACCAGGGCTTCATCCCATGCCCTCCGTCTTACATCTGGCTTGGCTCATCCACATTCTGAGCCATCAACCCTCCATAGTTTCCATTTAATAGCTAGTGGTGACCAGAAACCACTAATCTCTTCCTTCCTGTCTTTTTAGCCTTTGGCTACTTCTCTGCCTTAGGTTTCTAGTAGCAAGAATGCCACTCTCCAGGGATTAAATATTAAAGTCATTTTGGTGCCCTGTGCTCTTTTACTATGGCTAGCTGGGTAGGGTTGGATATGCTTCCTTTTGTCTGTTATATTTTTCTTATCTCTTAAGCAGTTAGTTAGAATCTGTTTAATATGGCTTAAAGTAGTTATTTTCTTCGCAAAAGAGAGCCTCAAACCAAAACCCCAAAGTGAAACAAAACGGGGTCTTACAGCAGACCCTCCCCTTTCTAAGGCTGTCTGCAGAAGCTGCGCTGCAGCCCTGAAGTGCCTGGCGGGGTGTGTCCCCTCATCCCTTCCCCACATGGCATGAGAGATGGGGAGGTACTCACCTCTTGTTTGAAGATCTGACTTAGGGTTTTGATGGTGCTCTGAATGACTCTGGCTTTGTCTTTCTTGTTATCTTGTACATTGTTCGTCACAAACTCCAGGTAGATCTGGTAGTCCAGAAGACCAGAGGTGATTTTCAATAGGCAAATTTCCTACGAGTAGAGTGGGAGGGGAAATTAGTTCTTTCTAGGAGACAGACTCAATGTGAGAATAAGATTCCTGCTGTTCAACATCTTTTCCCTTTGCCCCTCTAGAGAATTAGACACCAGGCCGCATCAGCTGATATCCCTTAAATATCTGGACAACTAGAGGTACCACTTAATATTTTTCCCGAGGACCAAGAGTGTGGCGGGGGAGCCCCTCCCCCCTCAGTTCTCTTCTGAACCCCCTGTCTCTGCCTCCAGTATCCTTCCTATACTCTTGGCTCTTGTCTGGGCTAGCCCAGGGCCTGATTTAAAGGAATAATGAGAAATCCATCAGGTTATCTCACTGGCTGGAGGGAGTGGGGTGTGGAGGGTGTTCTCAGTAGGGACAGTGGGTTTGGAGCCTTCCAGGGGCAGTCAGAGAAGAGAAGGTCTCTGAACCACTATACTTGAGATGAACTAGCTAAACTTGCTATGATATCTAACATCTAGCAGATGTGAAGAATTCCAGCACAGAGAGTCTTTACTTGTTCAGTGAGAAACTGCTTCTTAGTCAAAGCTCTGAGTTACTTTCCTCATAATACTCTTTACATCGATTCCCCTGTCTTTGTTGCCTGACTGGAACTGTACGTTTGCAGGCACGAAACACATTCAAGAGAACTTCGGCTGGAGAATTGCTGAGAGTGAATGTGACAAATACCTACCCAATTGTATCCAGTTTGGAGGCATCCATCATTTATTTGTATCACCGGAAGTTCCAGATTATTTTCTAACAACACATAGTCATTGTCCATACAGCCAGGGTTGTTATTACACAACTGCAAAAGAGTACCAGAAAGCTCATTGAAGCACTCCTAAAATCAACACCACTAGAGGGCCAGTTCATGCTCCCCACAGACAGCTGACACTAATGAAAAGGAAGCTACACCTTCTTGGCACCCAACAAAGCAATCTAGTAGCAAGAAACCCAAGCCTCCAATCCCAGGCTCTCCTCTGGCTTCAGGCCTGTTCCTCTCCTGAGTGTGTTTCCTACCTTCAGGTAAAGAATTATATATTTGTTTCAAGAATTCAATGATATAAACCGCCTGTCACATAGTAGGAATTTAGTAAATGACAAGAAATTTTGATGATAATTGGGGCAAATAAATTTAAGCCAAAGGGCCTATACCATCATCTGTAACTCCATAATTTTTCAGATAAGAGTCCCAAATAGTAGGGAATTTCCCCGAGATTATGAAGTGGGTTCTACACACCCAGACCTAGAGTCCGGGCTCTTGTGATCTTTTTCCCTTTCTGTCAAGCCAAGTCAAAATACTTTGCATTTAAAGACGGGAGATACTTTAATCCATGTAGGTCTTGTTTGTTTTGGTTTTTTGAGACAAGATTTCTCAATATAGTCCTGGCTGTCCTGGAACTAGATATGTAGATCAGGCTAGCCTCTAAGTCACAGAGCTCTTCCTTTCTCTGTCTCCTGAATGCTGGAATTAGAGGCGAGGCCACCATGCCCAGCCTAATCTAGTTTTTGTGTTAGCACTTTGTTGGCTCTGTATCTTCATCTTATCTGGGTTGGCCCTAGAGAGTCCTGATCACACAGTTTACATTCAACCAAAAAGTGCTGCAACTGCCCCAAGCAACTAAAGAATCATTCAGCTTAAGTGATACTTTTCCAGTCCTGCCAGAGTTCAAGGGACAGAGACCTCTTTGGCAAGGAAAAATGACTCCCTACCCAAGAAACAATTGCTAAATGTGGAGCTAAGAATGGCCCACTGTGAATTTTCTAGAAATGCAGCCACATCCTGCCTTTTCCAGACTGTGAATGAACCCCCTGAGACCAGCAAAAGGTAGGGCTAGAGAGCACAGTGCAGTCTGATCTTTAGCCTCAAATCCTAAGTGCCCTAGAACCCAGCAGAGCTTTCCCAGCTCAGGAGCAAAGAGAATGAATGAACGAACGCCCACTCTGGGCCCTCATCACTTTCGCAGCCTACCAACCTCTTTTCTCAATTCGTAGATTTCCCTGAGGACATATGTAACCAAACCTCCGACTTGTTGAGAAGTGGTATACACTGGTCTGTTGGGAGTAGTGTCCTCTGTGAAGTCTCCTCTCCGGACTTGTGAGGTAGGGAGGGCAGTGGCCATCACCAGCAGCAGTCCCAAGAAGACAAGTGGATGGAAGTCTCCTGTGCAGAGGAAAGGGAAAGCGGCAAGTGAGCAGACACAGCTGGGCGTCTGCTGCTGGCTGCTGGCCAGCCCGCAGCCCTCGCTCTCCGCCTCACGGTGCTCTCACACAGGCTCAGTAGCTCCACCAGAGGGCGAGGAACTGCCTTCACTTACTTGCGGAGAGGAACTTCATAGCTGTTCCTGGAGGGCAGATGAAGTTGTCTTTCGTTCCTGGTGGGCTCGAGAGCAGAATGAGCTACAGACATCCCCAGTCTCATATTTATTGGGAGTCGACTCTCTAATTTTGAGACTCATGGGAAAATCCCACATTTGATAAAAATCTTTGTTGGAGGGTGGGGGTGGGGCCAGAGTGGGTGGGGCTGATTGGAAACCTTATTAAGATTGCACAATGTGACGTCGTTTAGCATCGAAAGAATCACGACTAGGGGGGGGGCAAAAGTGTGCTTAAGTCATCCTTGAGGCTAGCCCTAAGAAGCATGATCCCTCTTTACTTTCTTCTTCTTTTTTGTAAAAAGTGACTCAGCACTTTAGCATGTCTTGAGGAAAAAAAAGAAAAGCTGAAATGCACAATGTTTTATAAGGAGAAAAAGAAGCTAAAACTGATGTGATTTACACACACACACACACACACACACACACACACACACGAATTACTAAGAAAGAGGCTAGCATTTAGTATCTTACTTTTCTGTGCTTGTAAAAACCTAAGATGTTCTGACCTGAGTTTCTTCAGATCATACAGAGCCCCCCACCCCACAACCAGGGCTTACACAGACAGTGATAATGTCTGTGGCATAGCGCTTGTGTTTCCTGGATCTCTTCAGGACCCGCTGTTTCCACACGGTTTGTTCACTTCCAGATTTTGTGTAATTGTTTCTTAGAAGTCCCACGTGGATCGTGGGTGAAGTACAGAAATATCTTCTGAGTGCCATTAAGCGCTGCTGGTTTCCTCTCGCGTCCAGCCTCCCCTGGTTTGTCCCTAGTGGCCTCTCGGGTATCTTCCTGGTAAGACTGTTTGTCTTTGTGTAACAGAGCTGCCTTTATCTGCTAGTGCAGACCCCACTGCTCCCAGAACACCCCAAAACATGTTACAGTGTAATCCTACTGTCCCAGGTCACCCTGATGAGGCTTGGAGGTCTGTACAGTCCTCAAGTTGTCAAAACCTCCTTGGTTCAGGATGCATGAAGGATAAAGATGTCAAAGAGGGCTCATGGCATCTTGGCTTGTGTTTGAAGCTCCCCTTTACTGGGTGACTTGACTTAAATCTGAAGGGGCATGGCTCACTCTAAGTGACCCCTCCAATGCCCAAGTCTTCTAGGCTGGACCAAGCTTGAGCAGAACCCTTCTTCCCTTTGGTTGATTTCTTCTATGGGAGGATCCCTGGTCTTTTAACCAGCCATACCTAGACAGCATTCAGAATGACTCCAGGATGAAAGTAGGTTCTGTATATAAGAACCCAAAATCTTTTACAAAACACAGTCAGTATCACAGTCAGCGTCTTTGCTTTGCAAAGATTGCTCGAAGATTCTTACAGCAGTGGCCTCTGCTAGGACAGTTAAAAGATTCATGGATTTACTCTCCCATTTGTGTACATAAGATGTTAGGTCTGCCTGTTGAGAGAAGTGAGGTCATCGTTCTCTCACTGGTTGAGGCGCTAGTCCTAGAGGGAGTGGGGGTTTTTAGTATGAAAATGGGGGAAGAAGGCAGGATGGTTTCACTTTTCGTGTTCTTGGGACTTAAAAAGACAGTCGAACCAGCCCTGGGTTGAGTCTGCACTGAAGAAAGCCACTTCCTCAGCTCCTCGTCATATGCTGTCTCAGGCCTCTGTAGCATGGAATTCCTTTTCTCTGCTTAGCAATATTTTAAACGATTCAACATTCAGGCTTCTCTTTTTAATAACAAGGTGCTTTTTAAATAGGGGGCATGCATCCATGAGTTAAAAAAAAAGGTTCAAACAAGACAATAGGGGGACATAAGTGTCCCATAGGCAGCGCCTAATCCCTACTAGTTTTAGTGAAACTCTTACCAGCCTAGTCTGGAAGTGTTTTTTTTTCAGCTCATATATTTACACAAAAATATCTTATGCATATTTATGTATAAAGTCATGCGTATACATGCATACACATGTAGACACACATTGTATGTTAATGGTTTGGATGCTGTCTTTATAGCTTTTCATGGGGGTGAATATGGAGCCCACAGGCTTTTGAGTAATGTTTTGTGTTTGAAGTCCAACTCTGCCATTTGCCAGCTGTTTGACCCAGTGTTCTTGTTTGTGTGCCTTGTAATACCAGAGTAGCACTGGACCATCACTTATAGGGCTGCTATGAAGGTAAGTGAGAGTGAGCACTAACTGTCAGTTTCAAGAGCTGGAAGGCTCCCCTGGGCCAGCTCACTATGCCAGGGCTGAGTTAGTCTCCTAAACATTTTCTCCCTCAAGAAATGAGATGGTAGATGCTATTGAAAATCTGTTATGGGGAGCTGGAAACATGGCTCACAAGTTAACGTTTACTTCCCTTTCAAGAGGACTTGGGTTCAGTTTCCAGCATCTACGTGGTGGCTCTGAACCACCTGTAACTCTTCTGATACCCACACTTCTGGCCTCAGTGTGCGTGAACACACATGATGCACACACATACATGCATACGTGCAGACAAAGCAGTGCTCAAACTAGAACCCTTGGTTTAGGTAATCACCCAGCTGAGCCTCACTCCTAGGTTCCCCCCAGTGCCTTCCGCTAAGTGATTTTGTGTCAGAAGGCACAGCCCATGCATATCTTCATCCTTCACATCTCTGAGCATGGTTCTCAAGAACGAATGATCCTGGAGACAGCAGAGCTCATGCTTTTGGCGGTCAGTAGAAGACAGTGTGTGAGGATTGGAAGGCAAGGCCAATCTGTCTCGACCCTCTGTATGCCACCTTCACGGGTCTTTACTAGTGACAAGCCTATGGCTGTCATTTGCTTGTGAGAGAAATGGACTCTCCCTAAACCAAAACTTTAGTACAGTAACTCTAAATTCCTTTTCTACCACTACAATTCTTTTCTCTAGGTCTTAATGAGTTTCCCACTTGAAGAACTGATTGTGTGTGTGTGTGTGTGTGTGTGTGTGTGTAGATTTTTTTGTGTAATTTTTACTTCACAGCAAAACTTCAGGAAGGCACTTATTTCCTAAACTGCCCTCACTTGTACCAAATCTCACTCACATTTTAGTATGTATTAGTAACCAAGAAAGGCTATTATACATGGCCATTACTAATTGAAACTTCAAGGGCTTAAGCGTTGCCGTGATCAAGAGAGGAAGGGTAGGTGGGAATATGTACACGTGGAGGAAAAGGCAGCTATCTTCTTTGGTATGGAGCTGGCTGCGTCTCTCGAAATTACTACTTGTATCTGCTTCTTTTCTTTTCTTTTCTTTTAGTTTAGTTGTTTGAGATAGAACTTCTCTGTGTATCCCTGGCTGTCCTAGAACTCACTCTGTGGACCAGGCTGGCTATTATGGGGCTGACTGTGTCTCTCGGAATTAATACTTGTATTTGCTTCTTTTCTTTTAGTTTAGTTTTGGGAGATAGGATTTCTCCTTGTAGCCATGGCTGTCCTAGAACTCACTCTGTGGACCAGGCTGGCCTTGAACTCACAGAGATCTGCCTGCCTCTGCCTCCCGAGTGCTGGGATTAAAAAGCGTGTGCCACCACCACCCGGTGTATCTGCTTTTCTATGTGGTGATGGAATCCAAAGTTTGTTAGTGCATTTGAAGTGAGTGGAAGTAAAACTTTTCCATTTGGTACTTAAGGTCTCCAAGAGCGAAATGCTTTCCATACTCTTAGCCTGTGGCAGGCAATGTGTTCTTGGCTAGGGCTGGAGATGGGTGGGTCTGTGATTTAACTAAAGGGAGTATCTCAAAGAAAAAAGAGAAGTCACTGGTACTAGGGAACTTGCAGTTGCTTTTAAAATGTAGTTTCACTTGTCATCAGGCAGAAGATGTTTACAAAGTGAAACAATGGGTAATTTAACAGCTTCTTCTGGAAGAGAAGCTCTGGGAAATATCCAGTATTGGGAAAAGTTTTGCTGTTACTTACAGAGAGGATATTATGGAGATGTATGCTGTGTCTGTTGGAAGGCATTGGCTGATTCTCAAGGGCAGCCAGGGTAACGTCCCTAAGTTCTTGCCAACTGCCAGCCTCAGTTCTAATACCCATTCCCAGTGTAGATCCTAACAACTTCTCGGTCTGGCCGTAGATTTCCCAGTGTGCAATGAGGCTAGACCTAGATTTCCTAACGCCAAGCTGAGTGCACATCTGCTCTGCTGTTTCATCTCTTCTTTGCCCTTGTTATTTTGCTATGCATGGAGATACCCTACCCGTAGAAAAGTGGGCTACCGCAGGCATTTCAGGAGCGGCCCTCTGGATAACGAGGAACACTTTCCCTTCTTAGGGGCCTGCTGCCCCTGCTCGGGTCTCTGATCTAGATCTGCTAGGATTAGTGCTCTGATCCCAACATGTGGACAAGCCAGCCTCTCTGAAGTCATGATAAATCACATTGTGATCCTGAACTCTCCCCAGGCCAGGGAGATCCCTGAGGCAGAGTTTCTGTGCTTGCTTCTCTCTGTGGTGGGTTTTCAGTGGCTGCCGCTTGTGCTTTGAAATTAGGAAACTTTGGCTTAGAGAAACCAGGTAATTTATTCTGGCAAGTCACTTAAACCACCCTCAGCTTCTCAAAGGTCTCTGAGCTCAGTGTCATGGGCAGAAACTCAGCATGCAAAGCATCAGCTTTCCCTCCACTCCCTCCCTCCAAATTAAGGTACCGAGAACCCATTTCAAAGTGTCACACGCCATGTCAAGACCAGGGGATTCTTTTGGCCTGATGGTGATGTAGTTCACCTCCCTTCCCTGCCCTTTTCAGTTATTTGCTAATAAGAGAATGTCTTAGTTCCTCTGAGTAAAGCCTCTTCTGCACCCATGCAAGCCGGATTCATGGAGGGAGGAAAGGTCTTTCTAATCTTCGTAGTGGACACATTTCCACAAAATACTCTGGATGTGTGAGCACTCTCCACTTCTCTACTGGGTCCCATCGCTCTGAAGCAAATCCACCTGGTTTGACCTAAAGTGTTACAGAAGAATTCAGATCCCGGTAAGCAAGTCAAGGTCAAAGAATGATAGGTGATATGTTTAAAGTACTGAATTCTCTCTGTGTGTGTCTCTTGCTTGCTCTGAGTATATGGTTGTGTGTGTTTGAAAGAGGTGAAGTGAGGGAGGGGGAGGAAAGGGAGAGATAGATAGATAGATAGATAGATAGATAGATAGATAGATAGATGGATAGATAGGCCTTGACCCACAGATCCCCTCTTGTCACAACTCTATAGTGCTGACCCTTCTGTGCTGGGTAACCTTGTGATCTGAAGTATCCAAGGAACCTGGACTATCGTCTGCTGTCTCTGTTCTGCCAGGCCTGTGGCTTCTCTGGTGCACTGGTGCACATTTGGGCTCTTGTGGGATGACTTATCTAGATCCCTTATCCAGGAAGCCACAGTACTTCCCTGTAGGTAAAATTCAGGTGGATGAGAGGCAGTGAGTGATAGGTTGACTTTCTTATTAATGAACTTCATAAGGGATCACAATGCTCGAAATACAAAACATTTGTTTTGGGGGTTGGTGCCTAAGCAATAGCTTCTGATTGACTCAGATTCTCCCAGCTTTCTGTAACAACAGTATGTATACTGTGTATATACTCTTGTATGATTAGTTTGTTCATTGCAGGTCCAGGGAAGCTACTAAGGGACCCAGGTATGTAGTCTTGGGCAGGTTATGCTTGGGAGGAGACTCAGGCCCGGGATTGTTCTGTCTGATATTATATACTTGTTAGTTTTTTTTTTTGTTTTTTGTTTTCTGTTTTGGCCAGGCTTGCGAGTGTCTGAATAGCCTTACTGAATGAATTGGAATGCAGGGTTCAGAATGAGATTGCAAAACTTTTGGCTGAATGTAGGTTCCTCTAAATTGGCCTTATCTTTTTACTACATTACCAAGTCCTTGGGTTCTTGTATTTTAGGAATACAGCTGTTTGCAGACATGAACACTGAGATGATGACTCACAGGAAGATGTTGGGGCAGGGTATTTTCCCACCTCAGTCCTCTACAGAATACACTCTCTAAATTCTTTCCCTGCTCCAGCATCTGTCCATGCTCTCCACTAGCCATCCAACAACCCTAAGGCTACATACACACCACGGGCTGTTGCTGGAGATGTCCCCAGAGTTGAGAAATAATTCTTGAGTGTTGAGAAGTCTGATGCTATCATCCAGGTCCCACCCAGAGAAGAGTCATTTCAGCTGCTTAGGATGCTTGTCATTTTTACACGTCCAGCATCTTGGTGACCTCAGGCAAAATAAACTAATTCAGGAGAAGCTAGAGTGTCTTTGTGAAGACACACTAGTGCAATCAACAGCACATTTACTAGCAATTGCACAGAGAGTTGATACTGATCCTCCTCAGCGTTCTGAAAAGCTGGGAGCACAAATTTGTGACACCAGGTCTGACTTGCCTTTTCTTTCTTTCTTGTATTTCTCTGCATGAATACACTGAGTAACTCTCTGAGTATAGATAAATTAGTTGGAGTTCAGAAGGGAAGCATCTAGTGAAGTTTATAGGCGTTCTCTGTTCACAAGACACACAGAATGCATCCATATCTCCATAGTGGTAAGATGCAGTGGAGATAATCACTGGTTTCCTAGGGACTAACCTGTTGTCTACCTGTGCGGTAATGGCATCTCTGAATTATTGTGTTGTGCTGGTTGTTTGGTGTCATGCACACTTTGTCACTTGACTTGATGCTTGCTTTTCGCTAGTCTGGAACACAGCCAAGTCCTGGTGGGACTCACGGTAGCCCATTGCTCTCAGTGGTGGTAGGATGTGTTGACAGCTGTCATGGGCAAAGGCTGACATTTTCATTCTTCTTGTCATGTGGCACATTACTTCTAGTGTCTTGAAATTCATTACGGGGGCCTGTGCCACAAAGCGACAAATGGGAAGGAGTTTGTAGAAGGAGCTTACATTTGAGGAATAAGAGCCACAGAAGATGGATGGAGCAGGGAGTCCTGTGAGGAAAGTATTTACTCTGAGTGACTAGGAAAAACATCCCAGGGACTTGAGTCAGGAAGGGGGGGAGTTGGGAGTTGTGGCAATCATGACAGATGGAACCCGATGGACATGCACTAGAGCTGGCTGGTTTAATCGTGCTCAAGAGAAAAATGTTCACCGCTTCCCAACCCTGCATTCAGTGACTCCTCATAGAAGCTTGGAATGAGACAAGATGAAAGTATTTACAGCCAGCAGTTGGTGGGAGCTGCACATAAAGACTCTTTTTTACTTCTTTCCCTTCTCACAAGTTGTTGATATCTCCGTGTACATCATTGGGCCAAGGAAATGTAGGGGTTCCGTGACGGCAAAATCAGTTCATATGGAGATTAGTTTTTATATGGATACTGTTTGGGGGCAGAGGAAAAAGATACAGCAAACATATTAAAGAATGCTTGGTTAAAGATTGTTGTGGGGACTGGTGAGAGGCTAAACAAGTAAAGGCACCTTCTGTTAGTCTGACGAACTCAGTTCAGTCCCCAGGACCCACACGGTACGAGAGAGCCAATCCCCACAATGTCCTCTGATTGCCGTCCACACGCCCCGAGAACTCATGAACACACAGTAAGTAAATAAGTGTGATTTTAAGAAATATTGTTGTGGTCAAAACATGCTGCTTCTTTGCCCCATATAAAGGCATCCAGCTGAATTAAGGGAGAATCAGGACTGTGCAGGGTAGACCTTACACACGTGTTCTTGGATTTTCTCCAGTCAGGATCTGGATCATGTCTTCATGGGCAGAAGTCAAGTCTGGACTTTACAAGCCATATTAAGACTGAAGACTAGTCACACCATTACAGAATTTGACACAATAAGGAGGCGGCTCAGGGGACTAGGGCTTTCTGATGCATCACTGTTTCATCCTGGTCGGGGAGGATGATGAACAAAGGAAGAGTGTGGTTTTGAGGCCCTGCGTGAGACAGGATTCTGAGGGTCCCCAAAGGATTGCTTGTTACTGGATTGTGTCTAGCTTCCAACAGCACTAGAGTGGCAGGGCATCACTTCTAATATTATTCTTGGCATCACATCTGCTTCGTCTTTGTTACAGCTCAGTTGCGGATTTCTATGACATTGCATTACAAAAACAAAGGATGCCATTAAATCCAGCCCCCACCTGCTTTTGACAGTCCTTGTTGATGACAGGAACCTGGTCAACATTTGACTGTGCTTTAGCCAAACTTCAGAATATTGAGTAAAATTTGAAATTCCTGACAGAAACTTGGTTCTATTACATGGCACAGTTCCCAGACACGTCATGTGAGGCTCTGTGCTACAATTTCCGTCCCTTCCCTCCCCAAAAGCATGTTGATCTTTCCAGAACTGCTTCACTGCAGGGTAGAATGACATCTTTCGGATGTTGTGACGTCCCTATGCCTTAAACTTTGAGACCCAGATCCTGCTTCCATCCTCCAGGAAGCCTCTGCAGATCCATTTCCAGGAATAGTGGCGGCTCTCCTCTGGTCTCTCCCATAGGGTCATGCACTGTACAAATGTGTTTCCAGGCAGGGCAGTGATGGCGCAGGTCTTGGAGCCAAATTGCCTAGATTCAAATCTTTGTTCAGTAATTTACACGCTTCGATCCACTGGGGAGTTTTTAACATCAGGCTTCATTGTTTTCACTTGCAAAATGGGAATAGCAATTGCACCTTACCTTCTGGTTGTTGGGGCCTGTGTGAAGTGCTAAGAATCTAGCTGACTCATCCATGCAATGCTGTGTGGTTTTAAAGGCCATATAAAACATTATGTTCCTTTGATTTGAAAACCATAAAAGAAGACTAAGTATGTTATTATATGTATACTGATTCTGTGTTACTGGTTATACAGTTTTCTGGAAAAAGCCTGGGTTATAGAGGTAGACTTGATCTAAAACCCAATTCCACCCTTTTTGGTTGTGTGGCTTTGTCAAGATGCTTCAGTTTCCCATAGTCAGGATTTCTGGGATCTTGTAGACAAAATTAACTATCTGAAAGAAGTGAAAATTAAATTAAGTCACATCCGTTAAGTAGTTATTAGAATGTACTAAGTTGTCAGTTGTTGGTAACTACCACTGTTCAGTCGTCTTTTTAGTTAGAGGCAGGGCAAAAGGAAAAATACTTAGACAGAACTAAAGGATCAAAGCAGACAACACAAGAGTTTGGCCACCCAAAAGTAAAAGCTGATATCAGCTATGTGAGAGACTGAGGCAGGAGGATTGCATGTTCAAGGTCTACTTGGAATTGGAATACAAGGTGGGTTCAAAGACCAGGGGAAAAAATTCAAAAGACTGGGAAATTTAGTAAGACCCTGTCTCAAAACCAAACCAAAAGAGGGTGCAACAGGGTGTGTGTGTGTGTGTGTGTGTGAGTGTGTCTTGTTGGTGGATCACTTTAATCAGCATTTGGGGCTCCTGAGTCAAAGCAAATAAAGGGTTAATAAAGTGACTCAGGGTTTTATCTTGTTGTAGAATGTTATATTTTACCTAAGGTTGTAGTTTTTGCATAAATTACACATGCTTACAGCACAAAATTCAAAAAGCAGAAAAGGCCTGAAATGAAAAATAAGTCACATCTGCCATACCAAACAATTACAGAGACTACTGACTTCTTATGATTCCTTCTAGAAATACTCTATGAATGTATAAGCAAAATATTCTCTTTTCTACTGTCTATCATCCATTTCGTATATAATGAGGAATTAATTACTATGACACCTTTCTCTATGGAGTGTGTTTTAGAAACCATTCAATAGGTGATACAGGCCTCCCCCGCACCTCCCTTTGTAGCCCTGGTATCCCATTTATCTGACCCACGGCCCATCAATGGAATTTTAGGTTGTTTCCAATCTTTTGTTATTACAGCTAAACCTGTAATGAATAATCTTGTCCAAGTGTGATTTTACTCGTGTCTATCAGTGGGATTGTTTCCTAGAAATGGAATTGCTGACTCAAAGGATATGGGCAAATCTGACAGATAGTGATAGATAGAGGTTGCACCAACATACACTCCCTCCAGTGAGGTCTCCCATGCTTTCGTCATCGCCTCGTGCAATCGCATTCTTGATCTTTTCCAGACCCATGAAAGGAAGAGAAAACCAGGTTTCACTGGAGTTTTGATTTGCATCTTATTGTAAGAAAGGTGGAGCCTACAGTCAGATATTTGAGAACCACCGAAAGTTTCTTTCATAGATTGACAACTCTGGGGTGGCTACAAAAAGAATCTGTTTTCACACTTTGAGTTTAACAGGTTATTTAATCTGCTCTGATGCCACAAGAGCATTCTCAGATGCTGGGCAAAGGCAGCCTGTTCCTTACAGGACAAGAAAGTCTATGCTCCTCACCCTCTGCTATAAATAAAGTAAGCAGGAAAAAAAAATGTAGGTCTATCTAGAATGTCAAACAAGCAAGGCTTTTTTCTTTTTGTACCTTTCTTTGTTTTCCATGTTTCTACATTAATTATATATTACTTTGATATCTAGAAAAATGTTAGTTAAAGTTTATCTTGACCTTTTTGGACTTCTTTTTTTTTTTCGAGACAGGATCTTGTTACGTACCCCAGTCTTGCCTTCAATTCATGGCAATTCTGCTTCAGTGTCCCGTTGCTGGGATTACAGGCCTGAGCACCATCTGGTTTACCTTTAAACTTCCATAAAGTTGTCTTTTGGTTCCTAGGTATTAAAGAATGTTAGTAATTCTGCCTGCTTTCTTTGGAAGCCATCTGTTTGGTCTCTGTGGTGGTTTGAGTAAGAATGGACGCCATAGGCCCATATTTTGGAATGCTTAGTCACCAGGGAGTGGCACTATTTGAGAAGGATTAGGAGGTGTGGCCTTGTTGGAATGAATGTGACTTTGCTGGTGGTGTGTGGTGATATATTATTTATGATTTAATAAAGCTTGCCTGAGGGTTCAGAATGCAAAGCTAGCCACAGCCATAGAGATCAGGCAGTGGTGATACATACCTTTAATCCCAGCAGCCATACTAGTTAGCCACAGAGCCAGGTAGTGGTGGCACACACCTTTAACCCCAGGACTCAGAAGATAGGCAGATGGATCTCTGTGAGTTCAAGGCTACACTGATCTACACAAAACTGATCCGGTCCTAAAGAGAAATAGCTCACACGAAGGTGATCTCAGCACTTGGAATCCCAGCACAAGGGAGGTTTAAAAGGAAGAAGCAAAGGGTCCCATGTGGAGATTTAGTTTCCAGACAGGGAGAGCTATTGCCTCAGAGGATGTGTGGAGCCAGAATCACCTTTCAGTCTGAGGTAGAGGTGAGAGCTAGTGGCTGGCTGCTTTGCTTCTCTGATCTTCTGCTTGCAGCTTTAGCCCCGATATCTGTCTCTGGGTTTTTAGTTTTCGTGTTACAGGGATGGGCTTTAATGGTTTCAAAGGCCTACAATAGGCCCAGAGGGTTCTGCTCTCTGCTTGTGAATCAGGATGTTGCTCTGAGCTACATACCCAGCACCCAGCACCACAGCTCCCTGCCACCATGCTCCCTGCCATGATGATAATGGACTAAGTTTCTGAAACTGTAAGCAATCCCCAGTTAAACGCTTTCTTTTGTAAGAGTTGCTGTGGTCATGGTGACTCCTCACAGCAATGGAACAGTGACAGCCTCCCTCTTAAGCAGTTGGTGTATTCCTAAGGACTGTTTCATCTCTAACCCTTGTGAAAGCATGTTCATTCTGTTTTTACTTTGGCATCTGTGAAGCCCTGGCCATCCTCACTGCTGGGTCTCTGTGCCCCTTCCACCTCTGATGCCTCTCTTTCCTCTTTGTGGATGTAGCTCAGGCCACTGTCCCAACTGAGTCTCCTCACTGTGCCTCAATACACCTTTCCGAGAAAGCTATGGTTACAAACTGCAGCTTAAAGGTGGGAAATCAAAGCATTAGAATTGTTAAAGAGCACATCTAAATGCACCCATCTAGAAAAGGTAGAGCCCAGATTGGAAGCTAGGATGCGAGAATTAGCCACTGCAGAAACAAGCTCTCTTCTGCATGTGACCATGGTTGGGTCTACAATGCATGTAAAGCCACTCACGGATGAGCTACCGACTGTTGTCTATAGGCAGAAGAGAACATGTCTCTACTTTCTGTTCAGCCTGTATCCCCTTAGTCTGCAAAGGGTTAGTTTATAGCTCTTGGGAAAAAAGGCTATGGATGGGAACATGGGGATGTGAACTCAGAACTCAAAATGGGACTCCTCTTTAAATCTCAGAGATCAGTTCTTGACAGGCCTTGATCCTGACTTTGGGGGGGGGGGGGCTTTCAGTGTTTCAGCTTGATTTGCGTGCTTTTGCTGCTTTAAAAAAATCTGTTAGGAAGATTGGTTGCCTATTCCCATTGCCTAAAGTTCTGTATCTTGCTTATCCTGATGGGAAGGCCCATTCATTTCCTGAAAGTGAACTAGGCTTTCTTTCAGGGAGCTATTAGCTCTGAAGGCTAGAATCCATCTAAATCCCCTGAGAGTCTGTGGCTCAATCCATTGGAATTAATAATGACAGAGAATGCAAGGTAGGCCTTAGATTGAAAAAAAAAAAAAACAATTGCATTCCTTTGGAGAGAGGAAACTTCAGCCAAAAAGAAATCTAATGGCTGAAAGATTGGTGGTAATGGGTGCCTTTGCAACTAGTAGCATTCTTTGTGGGAAGAACATTGTGAATTCCAGTTCTCCCAGGGTTATTTCTCTACATGCTCCGTCCACATCAGCTTAGCTTTTGCTTTTGTAGATAAAGTCTGATATAGTGTGTCTCATTTTTTTATTCAGCCAGTTTCTTCTTTATGGTTGTTAGTTTCTTTCTTTCTCTTTTTTTCTTTCTTTATTTTTCTTTTGGTTTTTCGAGACAGGGTTCCTCTGTGGCTTTGGAGGCTGTCCTGGAACTAGCTCTTGTAGACCAGGCTGGTCTTGAACTCACAGAGATCCGCCTGCCTCTGCCTCCCGAGTGCTGGGATTAAAGGCGTGTGCTATCACTGCCCAGCTTGGTTGTTAGTTTCTGCCAGCAAGGCTGAAGGAGATATTCCTGTAGCTACTCTCTACTATTATGAGTCCAGAGGCCACTTTGCTAATAACAGCTAAAGATCCTCCCAGTAGGCACGAGTTCCTTCCCTTCTCAGCCGGCTGAGCAGCGCTGTTCCTGGCTGTAAGGCGCAGAAGATACAATGCTGACAGCAGGCTAGACTGAACAGAGAGCTATATCTAAATGGGTGCTAGAAGCCCAGTCGTGGGGGAAATGTTACTTTGTGGCGTCAGAAGACATCCTTGCTCACTTCTCCCCTGCTAGCCCAAGAGTAGGAAACTTTCCTCTTGTTCATCTTCGTCGTCTCACATCTGGCCCATTGTCAGCCCCGAACACGTCCGTAGCCAACAAAACTATCTCTGTATACTGAGTCCATCTAATCATACGCAGATAGTTTATGTTTTATAGACAGGTAACTGGAGTTCAGAAAAGTCATGTGGGTCATGCAGGTAGAAGGTAACAGAGCAGAATTCAAACCCAGATCTGCCGGATTCTGAAAGCTAGGCTTGTGGGAAACATCCTGGACACGAAGATTCAATCCCAAGAACAATAATTTTCCCATTGCCGATCAAGTTTCTCAGGCCAAGAATACCAGCAGTCTTCTTAGCATCCCAAATCTGTGATATCTGCAAGGGACCCTTCTCTTGTGGTCTGAGGCTATGGTGAGACATTAAGCATTCTTTTGTATCCAAATTCTCTCAATTGTGGATTTCAAAACGAAGAAAAACCAATCCTATTGTGCCGAAGGCCATTCACTCAAAGCATTCATCTGCCTTCACTTAATGTGTATGAATTTAAACAAAAAGCCTTACTTTTGTACTTGTATGTCTACAGAGTGCTATAAAATGCGGAGTTTAAAACCGAGTTTGAGGGAAAGGTGGTTCAGCAGTTAAGAGTGCTGCTTTTCCAGAGGACCCACGTTCAGTTCTCAGCAACTATGTCAGGCCACTCACCACTGTCTGTAATTACAGACCAGAGGGTCTGACACCCTCTTCTGGCCCCATGCACACCTGCGCTCCCGCGCATGTGCACACACACATACATATAACTTTTTAAAACAATCTTAGAAAGAACACTGAGTTCGAGCCCTGGGTATGGTATTCGGGACTCCTCTTTAGGCTGGAGTAGAGCAGACAGTGCCGAATGTGTTACTGCGTTAGCCTTAGACTCCAGTGGGGCTTCCTAAGCACCCCACTCCCTGACCTGCTGGCCATCCTTTCATCCCCGTCCTCTCTATGTTGCTATTACGTATTGGGAAAAGTCTGGACAATACTACAGTACAGTGATTTTACTCTCTAAAGTCTGAGGACACTTGTAAATAAAAAATATCTGCAACAACAATTCAGTTAAAATAATCCACATTTGGAAGAATCTTCAGTAAGTTAAAACCCTTGCCTTGAAGAATTGTTTCTGATAATATACGCTATACCAAAAATGACATTGCTGTTTCAATCAACAAAATAGAAGTAAGTACTGGCTTTTAACAGCATCCCATTTTAATTTTTTATGTAGGTTTAGGGTAAATGGGAAGTGAGACCACTAGAGATGCCTGTTTAGGTGTTTTCTCTGAGTCAGGAGATGGCTCAGCAGCTTAGAGGACTCACTGCCCAGCCTCAGGACCTGCGTCCCATCTCTGGAATGGAGGAGGAAAGCAGTGACCCAGCAAGTGTTCTCCGACCAACACTCTCTGTCTCTGTCTCTCTCTCAAAAGATGGAAAAATTGTACTCTTCCAATATTTCCCATTATGAAAGTACTAAGGTTTCCCTCCCCCACGTCCAGTAACAAACGGCACCACAAAGGTGAGCTAAGCGTTCTGGAAAGCAGATTTTTCTATGGTGGGTACTGCTTACTGTCCACACTCGGTGCAACCCAGGTTTTGCTGTAAGCAGTCGGTCCTCTTTTCTCTCAGCCCTGTCGCTTCTGGACAGTACGGATGGTTAGTCCCAGCAGTTAGAGGAGTAGTTCTGTCACTTGCAATCTGCTTTTGCTTAGACACGGTCCCTCTCTAGGAACTTCATAGCTGGGCACCTGATGGCATTCTCGCTAACACCGTGGGCCATCCCTGCAACCGCTTGCCACTCTCCTTGCAGCTCAGTTAGAACCTGTGGCTAGAGCACTCGGGGATTGTGTTCTTTCCATTGCTCTGACTTAGCCCATCCGCAGTTCTCCTGAGGCAGGCACGGTGGCAACTCTAGACAAAATAGTCCTCGGATGCCCACGCCCTTTCCCCACCCTTTGTGAACTGGCCTGCCAACACCGCTGGCCATTTGGTGCCTCTTTCTGAGGTAGAAAGTAACTGGTATGTACTCCTTTGTCACATGACAGCTGAGGAACACTGGACCGATAACTCAAGGCCTCGTCTTATAACTCACAGAGGACTTTGCCCCTCTCCCCTGGGGACAGGATCTTCCTGATCAGTCACAAGAAGTAAAGCAAAGCAAGCTGCTGCTTGTAACTTTCCTTCCTTTGCCTCCCTCTGGGTCTATGGCTCAGGAGGCACAAAATCTGTGTCCCTGACACCGTGTCCGACACTTTCCCCAACCTGCAGGTGTCCTCACACAGCATGAAGGCTGCCCTTGCATTTACTTCTTCCAGTGTGCAAAGGGCTTCAATGGCGGCTAACCCTCTGTCCCAACTCCAGCACTGTCTTCATTTAAACGGGAAATGCAGTCTCAGGGCCTTTCGCCTTAAAAATAAATAAATTGGGAAATATTACAAAATGACAAGCTCTTATAGGCCTGTATCTTTTATGCAGTCTAATTGAAATACTCTGTTCTGTTCAATATTTCTTAAAGATCTTTCCATAATAGTATACACATTTTTTTTTAACACAGGGTTTGACTATGTAGCTCTGACTGGCCTGAAACTCACAAAGATTTGTCTGCCTCAGCTTCCCAAATGTCACAACACCTGGCCTTTTTTTTGTTTGTGTGTGTGTGTGTATGGTTATTAATGTTCACTCTTTTTTCTTTTTTCTTAATTTATTTTTTATATTCCAATTCCAATTTTTCCCTCTCTCCTCTCCTCCTGCTCCCCCCATCTTCCCCCCCTCCTACCTGCTCCTCAGAGAGAGTAAGGCCTCCTCTAAGAAGTCTACTAAGTCTGTCCCTCATTGAGGCAGAACCAAGGCGCCTCTCCACCCCACACCCCTGTGTTTAGGATGAGCAAGGTGTCTTTCCATATAGAATGGGCTCCACTAAGTCAGTTTGTGCATTGGTGTTAGATCTTGGACCCACTGCCAGTGATCTCATATATTGTCCCAGTTACACAATTGTCACCTATATTAAGGGAGTCTGGTTCAGTTTTATGCAGGTTCCCCATTTGTCAGACCTGAGTCAGTGATCTCTCACTAGCCCAGGTCAGCTGATTCTGTGGGTTTCCCCCCCGGTCTTGTCTCCTTTGTTCATATTTTTGCTCCTCCCTCACTTTGATTGCACTCCAAGAGCTTAGACCATTGGTTAGTTGTGAATTTCTGCATCTGCTTCCATCTGTTTCTTGAGGAAGGTTCAAGCTTCTCTGGGGTTGTGGATCATAGACTGGGTATCTTTTGCTTTATGTCTGGTATCCCCTTATGTGTGAGTACATACTGTATTTGTCTTTCTGGTTTTGGGTTACCTCACTCGGGATGGTTTTTTTCTAGTTCTGTTGATTTGCCTGTGAATTTTAGGATGCCATCGTTTCTTACTGCTGTAAGAAACAATGTGTAAATATATCACATTTTCTTTATCCATCCTTCAGTTGAGGGGCATCTAGGTTGTTTCCAAGATCTGGATATTACAAATAATGTTGTTATGAACATAGTTGAGCAAATGTCCTTGTGGTGTGAATGTGCCTCCTTTGGGTATATGCCCAACAGTGGTATTGCAGGGTCTTGAGGTAGGTTAATCCCTAATTTTCTGATTTCCACAGTGGCTGTACAAGTTTGCACTCCCACCAGCAATGGAGAAGTGTTCCCCTTCCTCCACATCCTCTCCAGCAGAAGCTGTCATTGCTGTTTTTATCTTAACCATTCTGATTGGTGTAAGATGGAATCTCAGAGTAGTTTTGGTTTACATTTCCCTGATGACTAAGGATGTTGAATGTTTCCTTAAGTGTCTTTCTGCCATTTAAGAGAGTGTTCTGTTGAGAACTGTCTGTTTAGATCTGTATACCATTTTTTAATTGGATTGTTTGGTAGTTTGATGTCTAGTTTCTTGAGTTCTTTGTATATTTTGGATATCAGTCCTCTGTCAGACGTGGGGTTGGTGAAGATCTTTTCCCATTCTGTAGGGAGCCATTTTGTTTTGTTGATGGAACACCTGGCCTTATTATTTTTTTGAGATTATAATATAATTATAGCATAATTCCCTTCCCTCCCCTCCCTCCCAGCCTTCCCTTATATCCTCTCTGCTCTTCTTCAAATTCATGCCACTTTCTTACAGTTTTTATTTATTTTTGTTTTTTATTTTTGAGACAGGGTTTCCCTGTGGCTTTGGAGGCTGTTCTGGAACTAGCTCCTGTAGATCAGGCTGCTCTCGAACTCACAGAGATCTGCCTGCCTCTGCCTCCCGAGTGCTGGGACTAAAGGTGTGCACCACCACCGCCTGGCTTTCTTTTAGTTTTTAAAGAGCAGTATGGCATAAAGAGTAGTGTAACTTATTTTCCCAGTCTTCTCTTGGCATACATGTCTGTCACTGTTTGGTACGAATGTTGCTATAGTGTATGCTGCTCCTTTCTTATTTGTGAGACTATACTCTTTGGCCATATCCAGTAATGGAATAGCTACTGAACCACATAGCTGGTCAGTCTCACATACTAATATAAAGTCACTTTCCCCTTAAGTCAATGACTTTAATAGCTAAGACAATAGCAAGAGAACACAGACACATAAGGAATACATTTAAAAGGAAGAGAGGAAGAACTAGAAAGAGAGATGTGAGACGTTTGGTGAGTTCCAGTGTGATATGACAAATCGGCTCCTGGGAGCAGGGAAGCATACAGACAGGGTAGACTGTCTGCTTCACCACTTGTTAGCAGTGTGACCTCTGCTCCACCATTTATAGGGGCTGCTGTGGAAGTAAAGCAGATGGGATATGTAGTTAGTATTCGGCAGCTGCTGGCCCTGAGCACTACTCTATCTGGTACTCTGCTGCATGCTGCAACAGTGTTAGGCTCTGAGAATGTAAAAGGAGTTACTGGACTTATACAGAAAATACGACAAGCTCACTGGAAACCATCAGGAAACAACAAAGACTTCATGAACTCCAACTACTCTCAAAACCCTGATTGACATTGGAGTCTACTCAGATAGTTCTTTAAAATGTCAGTTGCAATGAAGTATTTTCATTGGCGCAGGTTTTGACACTTTGAAGAGTTTTCTTTAATTGTGCAAGGGTTTCTTGGAGCATCTCCGAAGGTCATATGGAAGGCTGATCCATGAACCTTATTTTCCAAATGTTCCATTGTATGTTCACCATGATTCTACAGAGTCAACATCCTGAAAAAAACTTAAAGTTGTTCTGTTGTAGATGTGAGGTGGGTTTATCCAGAAGGTTTCAAGGGAAAGTTTAGGCTTGTTTTCAGGTTTTTTTTTTAACCTTGTGTGTGTGGAGGAAATGATGGATTAATGACACTTACCTGTGGCACTCTCCAACCAGGAGATGGTGAAACAATTTCCCACAATCTAGCCCTGCCACATTAGAACGCTGCTAGTGACACAGGTGAAATGCTGTTTGGAACTGGTGACTTTCCTCCATTGCTCATGCCTTGCAGTGCCAGGGCAAGACAGGGTGGAGCCAAGCCTTCAGCTCTGGCTCTTACTACCCGTGTGGCACCAGTCAACTCATAAACTTAAGCCTTTCCATTGCCCACAACGTGACAAACATTCAAGTTAACACATTTACGGGGATTCCTATGTGGGAAGAAGATGTTGGGAAGGGGGGCTTCCAGGGAACAGAAATTCAGAGAAGTGAAATGGTTTGCCTAAAACCATCAATCACCACTGAAAAGTCCAAAGTTGGTTCAGAGTTTCCTCACCTGGTCCAGCATCTGTCCCCAAAAGCTGCAGTCTGCTGGAGAGGATGATGAGACAACGGGCAGAAACTCTGTTATCTCCTTTTATAAAGCATTTCAAATAGTTTTCAGAAAGACAGATGATAGGGAGACCTACCTTTGCAGTACCAGGTGTACCAGCTCTACTCTCCAGTGTTGGTTTTTTCTTCAAATCCAGGTGAAAGCATCGCAGGAACAGGGATGCTGTCTTCTCCCTCAGCCCCACATTCCGTGTCTGTCAACTTTACTGTGGGAATGCCTTTCACACTCATTCCACATTTCCATCACCTTGCGTCTGGGTCATCACTTCTTTTTGATTATGGAGTGAATGCAAATGTGGCTTCTCTCCATATGGGTTTAAAAACATGTCCTGACTGCTGTTAGCTGGACGCGCAGTGTGACAGGCTTCCTGCTTGTGCGAGTTTCCCCTTTGTTCTGATTCCTCCAAACCCTGAACTTGTCAGCCCCTGTTAAGGCGGGGGGGCTCTTTGCAGGATGCCCCTTTGCCGGAGCTGTCTCCTCTGCCTTCCCACTCCTTTGCTCTGTCAACAATTCTTCATTAGCCTTGCTTAGATCCCTCCCTGCCTTCTTCTCCTTTCCTTCCATTTTCTTCTTTCTCTTTTTCATTTTTCTTTTTTGTCCCCTCTCTTTTTTTCCTTCCCCTTCCTCTTTCCTCTTCCTCTTTCCTCCCCTCCCCTCTCCTCTCTCTCTTTTTCCTTCCCCTTCCTCTTTCCTCCCCTCCCCTCTCCTTTTCACTTTCTTTCTACCTTTGGTTACTTTCTTATTTAGTGTATGTTACTTGTACAAAAGAGTGGATTCATTGTGATTTTTTTTTTGGTGTTTTCAAGACAGAGTTTCTCTGTGGCTTTAGAGGCTGTCCTGGAACTAGCTCCTGTAGACCAGGCTGGTCTTGCACTCTCAGAGATCTGCCTGCCTCTGCCTCCTGAGGCTGTGATTAAAGGTGTGCACCACCAACGCCCGGCTCATTGTGAAATTTTTGTATGTGCACATAATGACTTTGATCATCTTCACCTGTTCCTCTCCCTTGTCCTACCTCTTTATCTTCCCAAATAGGTTAGGTTTCTCTTTTGTCAGTCAACCTTTACAATTGCCTCCAGTTTTTAGGATCCAGTTACAGGCACTTCCAGAGTGTCTCCTTGAGTGTATGCTTATTAGTCTGTAACTGGCACACCCACCTGTGTAAATACTCCATTAATTCCCGTTTCCCATCATGTCACATTTTAAGCTCTACAAGAGCAGATGACAGGACTGATTTTGCCCACTGTTGCTTCCCCATAATGTGGCTGAGCACACTTCCTGGCACATGGATTAAAATAGTGACTGAGTAAAGCTTGCGTTCATTTCTTCTTCAGAGCATCCCTGATCTACCGTGCCTTGCCCCAAGCACATAAAGCCAGTTTTTCATGCATGCACAATTATTTGAGCTCAGACTGATAATGTATATTTTTATGCTTTTTAAAATATAAAGTAACTTCTACTTTCTATCTTGTTCGTTTTCATGGACATTTTAGAATCTGAGTGTCTCAGATAGGAAACAGCAGGGGTCCCATGACTGTAAGGAAGGGAAGTGCTTCAATCACTTCCTCTCTCTCTTTTACTGAACTTCTGGGGAAATCCTCTGACCATGAAAACCAGGGCCAGAGTCTGACGGGAGGATACAGATTCATGGTTTTCATTAAGTCTTGACTCCTGAATAACTCAGGCAACGAAATGGAAATCCTGTGGCCATTTATAGTCCATTGGATCTGTGAGGACCATAGCAGTTTTCACACTATTGCACATCACAATTAAAATTTTCTTTAACTACAACCTGCACCTACCCAGGACCTAGGATTGGTGAATGGCTGGGATCTGTGGTATAGTGCATTTTGGCAAGCCGCACAAACTATTGACCAAAGGCTGAGATTGAATGAGGGCTCTGAGGTCTTCCCTGGGGCATCTTGGAGTGTCCCCAAGAGCCCCTGTGAAAGGAGGGACTATCCAAGGTAAGCTCTGCAGTGCCTTTGCCCGTGTGTGGTAAATGCTAGCAGCTCATGTGCGCTGAGGTGAGCATGTGACATGCATGGTGCTTTAGATTGGAGAAAGAGGCAACGTGACTGCTCTTCTTTTTCTCCAGAAACGGCCACACTAGAATCTGCCATCTGCTTACTGAGATAGTTCTTGCTTGCAGTAGGGAACCAGAAGTTGACCCTCATCAATTTGGATGAATTAATTATTACACTCATTTCCCTGCCACAGATATTTGAAAAAGAAGGGAGCTTTACATGGGGAAATTTGAGGAAGCTTTGACCACGTAGGCTGTGAACCAGACAGCTGCTTGTTATGGATTTTAAAAGGGAGCATTTTGTTTTTCTGAGATTCAATAATATACTCTCAACCCAGTGTTAATCACAAGGGAGCTTTTACTGATTAGTTTCCTTTCAAAATCACCAAATGTCTATCTTTGCTGTGAGAATTTGTTAAAAAAACAAAAACAAAACACATCCTCTGGTGTGAACTTCTTTATTTTTACTCATCTTCTATGTATGGCATTGTTACTACATATAGTTATTTGCAATCTGTGTGTTTTTATTTGTATTTACTTGTTCACTTTTTTAACTTTATTTTATTGAAAAGTTCTCACTGCACAGTCCAGGATGGCCTGGAAGTCAGTTTTACAATCTTCCTGCCCCAAGTGTGAGGATATAAGTGTGCTACTTAAATCCTCACTTCTGGCTAGCTTGGTTTGTTTGTTTGTTTTAGAGAATAGCACTTGTCTTTTTCACTAGACCAGAGCTCCATGTGAACAGGAATATATATTTCCATACCTTCTGTGATCATCTGATCGTGGGCCATCTCTGGGGTGAGTGGGTTCTCAGGGTTACAAGCATCATACCCTTCTCTCTTGCAACCTAGAAAGCAGTTGACGTTGTCATCCTCATTTTGTAAATGAGGAAGTTGGGGTTCAGAGAGGTGAGTTAATTTGCCAGTCAGTAGGGGAACCAGAAGTTGAACCTAGTCAGTTTGGCTGGGTTAATCATTGCCCTTATTTCCCTGCCTCCGATGTTTGAAAGAGAAGGAAGGGCTTCACAGGGCTAGATGTGGAGAAGCTTTGGTGTGTGGGATGTGAATCAGACAGACTTTCAGGTTTCACCGTGCTTGGGAGTTCTAATATGAACGAGAGGGGAAGAGGCGAGGTGAGGAGGGCTGGGGAAGATGTGGTAAGCCTGATTAGACCAACACCAGAGCCCAAGTCTGGCCTCATCTGTTTCTTAGTACTCCTCTTCTTTTAAATTAGGAGTCAGTTAAGTTCTAGGTTGTTCTATATGCAGGGGCAGAGCAGCGTAAGTAGGAGGCGTGATTTTATTTAGTAATCATGGCACTGCACAGTGCACACTCCACAGTGAAGGTAAGGTCAAAGCCACTGAACTCAATGGTCAGGGTTAAAATTGATTAACCTTCTCCTTCTTTTCAGAAACAGGGGCTCTCATAGCCTAGTCTCCCCTCAAACTTACGAGCGTCCTGTGTTTGACTGAGGTTACAGGAATGCACCACTATGCCCGGTTTACTCTCCTCTTTGAAAATGTGATCAGACAGCCAACGATGAGATGTCAGTGTCTACCATGGGAAGCTTACAGTAGGCAGAAAAGTTATTTGTAGAAACATTCGAAGAAAACTCGACATTGATATTTCCTAGGGAAAATGTTTGCTCCATGGAAGAGCAGGATAACATAGAAAAGAAATGTTTGGAAGCAAAAAGAACCCCTAAATAGAGAAATATGCCAGAAATAATAAAATTAAGGTCTAGATGAGGAAGTTCTCATAAAGTACAACTTAAAAGGAAAGAGTTAAAATAGTAGAAAAATAGAAGAAAATTAGAGAGTGAGTGCAGTACACTGCTGTACAGAAGTAAAAGAACAAAAGAAGGGAAGAGAGAGAGAGAGAGAGACAGACAGACAGACAGACAGAGAGAGAGAGGACAGAGAGAGATTCATTTCAAAACACAGATTCTAAGATTAAAGAGGTCAGTGATTGTATAGTTAGTCACAACAGATGAGATAAATACTACCAGCAAAACCGTAAAACTTCATTATGCTGGGTGTATAGAAGATTTTATTAGCTCAGATGGGGAAGGGAAGGACAGAGAGATGGAAGACCCTATATCATTTGAAAGGGCACAGTAATTTCTTAGCAGCGCTGGAAATATGCAGATGGAAGGCCTAGATTTCTAGCATAGGTTTTTATAGCAAGCCAAACCTCCGAGTGAGAAAGCAAATAAAGGAAGGAAAAAAGGAAGGAAACAAGCCACATTAAGGTAGGCACTATACAAAGTATTTTTATTTAAAAAATTATCTTTCATTTTACATACCAACCCCAGCTCCCTCTCCCTCCCCTCCTCTCATCCCCTACCTCCCCTCTTTGCACCCCCTATCACTTCTCAGAGGAGGCAAGCTTAGTGCTTGCTTGTGGGTCACTGTGTCTGCTTCCATCAGTTACTGGATGTAGGTTCTGTGATGACAATTAGGGTAGTCACTAACCTGATTACAGGGGAAGGCCCGTTCAGGCACCCTCTCCACTATTTCTAGGAGTCTTAGCTGGGGTCATCTTTGTGGATTCCTGGGAATTTCTCTAGCACCAGGTTTCTCTCTAACCCTATAGTGGTTCCCTCTATCAAGATATCTTTTTCATTGCTCTTCCCCTCCATTCTTCCCCCATTTCTGTCTTCTTGATCCCTCATGTTCTCATCCCCCATCTCCTCCCCTCTACCCCATTTCAGTTTATCCAGGAGATCTTAACTATTTTTCTTTCCTGGTACCACTCTTGGGTATACACCCAAAGGATGCACAATCATACCACAAGGACATTTGCTCAACTATGTTTATAGCAGCATTATCTGTAATAGCCACAACCTGGAAACACCCCAGATGCCCTTCAACTGAAGAGTGGGTAAAGAAAATGTGGTACATTTACACAATGGAGTACTACTCAGTAGCAAAAATCAATGACATCTTGAAATTCGCAGGCAAATGGATGGAACAAGAAAAAAATCGTCCTGAGCCAGGTAACCCAGACCCAGAAAGATAAACATGGTATGTGCTTATTCATAAATGGATATTAGATGTAAAGCAAAGGATAACCAGGCTACAATTCATAACCCCAGAGAAGCTGGGTAAAAAGGGTGATCCTAAGAGGGACAGACATGGAGGGCCCCAGCAAAAGGTATTTTTTAAGAAGCTAAGTCTTTAGGTGCTGCTGACCAAACCCAGGGTCTGCTGAGCAAGTGCTTCATCACTGAGTTCTATCTTGAGCCTCAAAACAAAAATTCTTAGGAAGCTCCTGAAGGAGTGATTCTATATAGATGAGCAATGGGCCAGCAAAGAGGAAAGCACCAAACAGAAAAACAGCAACGTTCATCACTATGGAGGAGGGAAGGGAATTCCATGATTCAAGATGACAATTATGCATGAGATGCCAAGGCAGTCCATGCAGAACAAGACAGCACAATTCAGGAAATTGCTTGAGTTACGTAGTGACCAAGTCATGGGCCATCAGCCTAGCCTTTTAAAAAATTAATATGACAACACAACATTGACTATCCTAACCATTTTTAATTGTGCAATTCAGAAGCACCGTGTATATTCATAGTGTAAAACAGATCTACAAAAGGGTTTCATTCATTTTGTAAAACTGAATATCTATCCCCCATTAAGTAATTACTTCCCTTCACACATCTGATAACCATCATTCTCCTTTCTTTTCTTATGAAATTGATTACATGCCTCATACAGGGACCCCTACAACTTTTATCTTCATGACCTACTCATTTCACTTAGTTCATTGCATTTCAAGTTCATCCGTGTTGCAGATGTGCCAGGAGTCCCTTCTTTTGTGGCTCCAAATAGCATCCCATTAAGTCTGTGCCATACACATCTGTCTACTCGTCTACTGATGGACATGGGAGCTGCTGCTACGTGATCCCAACAAACCTGCTAAGATCATTGGTTTGCAAATACCAACTTAAGACCCTGTTTCCAGCTGTTTGGATACCTTCAGAAGCAGGATTGCTGGGTTGCACAGTGCAGCCCTGTTTTGATTTATGGAAAGTCATACAGTGTTTTTTATTGTAATTGCGTCACGCGTAATCCCATCGACAATGACAAGTGTTCCAATCTCTCCACATCCTTGCCAAAAGTAATTTTATTTAATTATTTTTTATAGCAGCCAGCCTAATGGGTGTGAAGAAATATCTCATTGTGGCTTTGATTTGCTCTGCTGATAGTGGTGCTGACCTCTTGTGATTGTGAGTCAGCCTTTCAGCACTATTACACATGCCCGAGATAACCAATGCATACAAGGAAAGTGTTACTCCGCAGATTCTCCATGATCAGTTGGCCTCCTTGCTTTTGGGTCTCTGACACAGTAGCACAACATGGTGTGAGTGTGTGATGCAAAACCAGTCACTTCATGGCTAGAATGACAAAGGAGGAAGGGAAGGGGCCAGAGCCAACAATCTTGCTGGAGGCACACATAACAGTGACATAAAGGTCTTCCACAAACCCTTCTTTCTTTCTGGCCATGAGATGAACAGTTCTACTCCACTGTGAACTCTCACCATGATGTGCTGTTTGAACAGAGCCCGAAAGTAACAGGGTTAACTGATCACAAACCAAGACCTCCAGAACTCTGCGTCCAGTGGAAACTTTTCTCTAGCTCTTCATCATCTCACTTGCTTGTTACCGAAAGGGGGTAGCACATGTGGTGATACATTATTTATGATTTAATGAAGCTTGCCTGAGCGTTCAGAAAGCAAAGCTAGCCACAAGCCATAGAGATCAGGCAGTGATGATACACACCTTTAATCCCAGCAGCCATACTAGCTAGCCATAGAGCCAGGCAGTGGTGGCACACACCTTTAATCCCAGGACTCAAGAGACAAGCAGATCAATCTCTATTAGCTCAAGGCCACACCAAGATACCTGAAATTGATCCAGTCCTAAAGAGAAACAGCTCACACTAAGGTGATCTTAGCACTTGGGATCACCCTTTCAGTATGAGGCAGAGGTAAGAGATAGTGGCTGACTTCTTTGCTTCTCTGATCTTCTGCCTGAAGTTTGAACTCCAATATCTGTCTCTGTATTTTAATTATTCATTTTAGAAGCACATATATCATTTTTGTAAAATACCTATTGAAGTTCTTTGTTCATTGTCCAATAAGATTTTGGTATGTGTGTGTGTGTGCGTGTGTGTGCGTGTGTGCATGCACTTTCAGAGACCAGTCCATGTCCTGTTCTACCGTTCTTATCCTTCCTTCCTTCCTTGAGAAGGGTTTCTCACTGAAACTGTAGCTTGCGACTTTTGACTAGATTGGCAGTTACCTATCCCCAGTGATTCTGCTATCTCTACCCTCTACAGAACTGGGGTCATAGGGGCATGTCTGACTTTTTTGTAGGTGCTGGTGATCAAACCACTGAACCATCTTCACACCCTCCCAAACTTCTTTATTTTTGATAGTAGCCCCTTATAAGGTATATGCCTTGCAAATGTTTTCACCTGCTCCATAGGGTGAAGCACTCTGCTGATTGTTTCCTTTAGTAGAGGTTTTTAAGTTGATGTGGTTCCATTTGCCTGTTGTGCTGACTAGTTTTGTGTCAACTTGACACAAGCTAGAGCCGTCAGATAGGAGGGAGCCTCAATTGAGAAAATGCTTCCATAAGATAGGTTGTATGCAAGTCTGTAGAGTTTTTTTTATTAGTGATTGATGGCTCAGGGCCCAGCCCATTGTGGGTAGTGCCACCCCTGAGCTGGTAGTCCTGTAGTCCTTTCTCTAAGAAAACAGTCTGAGCAAGCCACGAAGAGCAAGCCAGTGAGAAGCACCCCTGCCCCTTGGCCTCTGCCTCAGCTCCTGCCTACAGGTGCCTGCCCTGTTTGAGTTCTTGTCCTGACGACCTTCAGTGATGAACAGTGATCTGGGAGTATACGCCAAATAAACCCCTTCCTCCCCAATTTGCTTTTGGTCATGGCATTTCATCACAGCAATAATAACCCTGACGAAGACATTGTCTCTACCTTTATTGGTATACCATTGGTCTTATGTCCAAGAAATCACAGCCAAATCCAATTTTTGGAAACTTTGCCACAGATTTACTCATAGGAGCATTTCTGTTTGGGGTGATGGATTCAGGTCTTTAATCATTTTGAGTTAATTTTTAGATTGTCAGGGGATAGATGTCTTGCTTTCCCAGAAGCAAACTTTGAAGAGACTGTCATTTTTCCCACTCAGCAAGTGGTATTGGCACTCACATCATTTTGAGATAGATGCAGTAGCTTGTTTCTAGATTTTCTATTCTATCCTTCTGGTCTACATGTCTGTTTCATGTCAACTTAGCGGCATTTGATTAATGTACATTTATGTTTTAAGATCTAGAAGTGGAGTCCTACAAATTTGTTTCACCTTTTCAAAAGAAACCCTTGATGTACCATGTGAATTCAGTGGTAGATTCCTATTTCTACAAAGCATTCTGTTGAGATTTTGATACGCTGTTTTGAATCTTGAACACTTGCTATCATGAACACTTGCTAGAGACCAAATTAATTAATTAAATACATATAGTATAACTGATTGTAGTAGCAAACACTTGTAATTATAGCACTGTAACTCATGCAGGAGGATGGCAAATTCAAGTCCAACCTGGGCTTCAAGACCTATCTCAAACAAATACATGTATTTTGAAGTAATAAGGAAAAGGCAGAATGATAGAAGAGCTAGATATTCATTTACTTATAATAAGAAGTCATAATTAATGAAAGTATAATTTTGTTGCTGTTGTTGTTTAGATGCATGGTACCCAGCAAAATGGTCCTTAGCCATGTGGTAGCTGCTGAGCACTGGCGATGTAACTGACCCAATTCAAGGTGTGCTGTTACTGTGAACTTTAAGACTAAGTGGTTTGGGATTCTTTTATTTCTCTCTTTTTATTCTCACCAATCTGTTATCCTTCGTTGTTTCTAAACAAGGGCCCCAGTGACCTTATACTGAGGCAAGAGTTCCTGGATTTTTTTTTTCTGGGTAGAGAAGACTTGGGCAGTCCTTTTTGGTGGGGTGTATTTTTTGAGAGACCATAAGTATGGAATGATACTGTGTAGCTTTGTTGACACTGCACAAACCCAGGATCAAAGCTTCAAATTGTAGATCCCTTTCTTCTTGGTCTAAATTGGGATAAACCTTGCCTTTGAAGAGAGAGGTTCCAACATCAACGGGCCAGATCCTTCTGAAAGATATGGCAGTTGTCCCTTGAGAAGCCTCTGGCATAACTCCTTCCCATCAGAGCATTTGGTTCCATCCTTTAACAGTTTTGCTTATGTCTCTACACCAATCAGTTCCTAATATGTTTTCCTTTCCTCAACTGTATCAGCCTGGCTTCCATGCTCATGATGAGGGAAAGCCACATGTCAAATTGGCTCTCTGGGATGAAGGTCTAGTAAGAGCCCACAAAATCATCTTTTTTTCCCCCCGAGACAGGGTTTCTGTATATTGTTTTGGAGTCTGCCCTGGAACTCACTCTGTAGACCAGGCTGGTCTCAAACTCACAGAGATCCGCCTGCCTCTGCCTCCCGCATTCTGGGGTTAAAAGCATGTGCCACCAACACCTGGCACAAAATCATCTTTTTCCATGGTGTAGACCCACCACCACAGCCTCCCCCACCAAACTTGGAATTGGCCAAGGAATATTCAGTTGATGGCCTTGCTTGAATTTGACCTTAGGGTCCAGCATCCTTAGCCTATTTTCTAAAGTACTGAGCTTCACCCTGAAGATTATTTCCTGTTGTTCTCAGGCCTTCTGGAAATGCAGAAGTTTCAAATGTCTAAAAGATGAATCTCTTAGTTCATATATATGCTCCTGATGTTACAGAATATCACAGTCTGGGTAAATTACACACATTGGAAGTTTGTTTAGCTCATGGTTTTGAGATTGGAAAAAATCCAAGATCCAAGGACTGCATATGCACAGTGACTTCTTTCTTGTGTCATAACATAGTGGAACACACCATATAGTGACAAAATTAGAGAGAGGGGTAGAGAAGAAAAGAAGGAGAGAGAGAGAGAGAGAGAGAGAGAGAGAGAGAGAGAGAGAGAGAGAGGGAGAGAGAGAGAGAGAGAGACTATAGAGAGGTTGAACTTTCATCTTCAGCCCTGGATAGTAAACAAAAAGTCTTAATTCACTCATAAGGATGGAGCCCCCTGACCTAACCACTTCTTAAAGGTTCCACCGCTCAACACTGGTGCATTGGCAGAAAAATTTAAGTATGAATTTTAGAGGAGACTTTCAAATCTGAACAATGTCTTAAGAGATTTTACAATGGTATATTTTAATATACTGAGTTAAATAAAATACATCAAAATCTAGTTCACCTGTTTCTTATAATTGTTCAAAAAATTTGGATACTATAAAATTCAAAATTATCCATGCAGCATGCATTATATTTCTGTAATTTGTATTTGATAAACAAGTCGTTTGAATAAATAAAACCACATGTGTCCCAGAAATAGCAGCAGTGACTTGGAAACACAGTGGCTGGTGGGTGAAAACAGAAGGACTAAGAAGTAATAGTTTCTGGAAACACAGCTGGGAGAGGGAGGAAGGGAGCAGGAATATGGTGTTGTTCTAAGTGCATATGTGGCTATCAAATAGAGTTTAATCAAATATATTTTGGGCCAGTTTCCTATTGGTCCATGTAGAATTGTCCAGTCTTTGCAGAAATTCATACTGCTCCAATCCATGAAGCGATCATAATTGTGGTTATTAGTCTTATTTTTGATGAATACACTCCATTGCAGTGACTAAGTGTTCAGTAAACAATTTATAAGGAGGAAAGGTTTACTGGAAGTCATGATCCTGCAAGCTTCAGTGTAGGGGTTGCTTGGCTCTGTAACTTGTAGCTCATGGTGAGACAGAATGTCACTGTCAGGAGTGCCTGGTGAAGCAAAGCTTTGTACCCCATTGCAACCAGGAAGGAAGAGGAAGCAGCCAGGGGCCCAGAGGCTCCTTTTTAGATTGTTGTTTTGCTTTGTTTTTCTAAAAGACTTATAGAGAAGATAAACAATTTTTTGGTGGATTCTGAGTACTGTTGGACAAGTCAAAGATGTTTGTCTTCCAAAGACCAGTCTAGTTCGGTGTGATAGTGGATGCCTGAAACCCTAACTTTCCAGAGACAGAGGGAGGAAGGAGTACTACTTAAGAGTTCAGTGGGGGGAAGGAAGACCAAACTAGAAGTGCTTGATGACAAGCAGGAGACCACGCCTTTCCTAGCTATATTTTATAGTTGGCAAGCAAATCATTTTTACGTATTTATTTATTATGTGCATTAGTATTTTGCTTGTATGTATGTCTGTGTGAGGGTGTCAGATATTGGAGTTACAGACAGTTGTTAGCTGCCATGTGGCTGCTGGGATTAAACCAGGTCCTCTGGAAGAATAGCCAGTGCTCTTATTCGCTGAGGCATCTCTCCAGTCCTGCAAGCAAATCATTTAAATAAACAGAACTGTAATGTCCCAGAAAACAAAGAACCCAACCAACCAGTCCTGCTAAATCTCTGGCTAATGACTGGAGCAATGAAAAATGATACTGTAGGAGAATAATCATTTCATGGCAAGAAACAAGTGAACTTGTAGTCCTTAGATCTTTCTCTGATTTTTTGTCTCACATCATTCTGAGTTTCCACAATCTATCTTCAAACCTTTAAGAACACTGTCTCGTCCAGTCCAGAGATTTAGGGCACACATATATACTTATCTCTCCCCTTTTCTTGCATCTATGTGCATCAGGAAATTGGTCTATGATTTTTTTCCTTGGGTCCTTGTCTGGTTTTGGCATTGCATAATACTGGTCTCATGGAATGAATTTGGTGTGTTCCTTCCATTCTAGTTGGTGAAATAGCTCAAGAAACATTTCTGTGAGTTCTTTAGATGCCTGGGGGAACCACTGGAAATCTGTGAAGTTCTAGGCCTCCCTGCTTATCACTGCTTTAATGGCAACGCTTATTATAAATTTAAGTTGCTTGTGTCCTCTTGGTTCATCTCCCATTTTGTTTATTTTGAGGCAGGGTCTTACTCTGTAACCAGGAACTCACTATGTAGCTCAGGTTGACCTGAATTCATGTGACCCTCCTGTTTCAGCCTCCTTGCTGCTAGGATTACATGCACGAGCTCCCATGCCTGGCCTTTCCCATTTTTATATTTAAAAACTCTACAAAATGATTTCCCGCTTCCCAGATTCTTTCTTTCCTCCCTAGCAGCTTGTGCTGAGGAGCACCCGCTGCTTCAGAGACAGGCTGAGTGGTAGATGTGTGTAGAGGTGGCTTCAGCTGGTACAGCTGGTACAAACAGGTCACCTTGTTAGGAAAAATAAAGTGTTCTTCTGCTACAGAAGCAGTCAGTAGTTACTTACCTAAGAAGAGTCTCTGTTTCCCAAGTTAGTAATAAAGTATCTGTAACATAATAATTAATAATAATAACGTGCCCATGAAATGAAGTTCACATAGAAAGGCAAAGGCTAAGAATCCAAGTGTCCGTCCACTGCTTTTAAAAACACTGACCAAAAAGCCTACACATCTTTATCATTGGGAGCATCCCTCAGCCACCCCAGGCAGGAGTGTGACATATTTCAGGTGGGGGTGGGGTGAAGGCACTATGGGCATCTTCAGAAAGCTTGGGTGTCAAACCTTGCTGAAGTCAGAGAGTTCTTACTTCATTTTCTTGAAAGAATTCCTCTTCTGACAGGGAACGAAGCCCAACCGCTGCACACAACTGATGTCTTCCCAGGCTTCCTGAGGGAGGAGGCCTGTCTCCTGTCTGCTGTGCTCTCTCCCACCTGCCTGAGTAGCTTCAAAGCCTCCTCCTGACTTATTTCTCCTATGACACCAAACCCATGTTTCATTTATGTTGAAATCGACACTGAACACTCAGTTATTCTAACATCATAGAAATGGAAAGTGATGGTCGTTTGCCATTGCCGAAATATTTCCTCTTTTTCTCCCCTACTTCCAGCCCTTTAATCTCCAGCCCTGGCCAGCAGTATTTATAACCTGACTCCAGGTTAACAACATAAATTCAACAAGATGTAGGAATGCTGGCATTGTATAAGAAACTTCTACTTTTTCTTTAATACTCCAAAGTAGAATAATCCATTCTGAGTGCATTCTGTGAAGCTCTGCCAATCCAGCCACAGGGATTCTGATGTGAAGACTGATAGGCTCTCCAGACAAAAGGAGGAACCTCTCCACCTTAACCCCAGAAGATAACATGAGTGATGGCTAGGGACGGAATACTGAATTAGAGCTCCGGGTAACGTACGAGTCTGTTATCTCCAGACCTATGTATGAAACAGTATTAAAGATTTCTAGCAGGATGACAACACCCTCTTCCTGTTCCTTCTTGCCTACCGCGTCTGTGAGTCAGCGCCGAGTGTAGCGACGAGAGCCACCTTCCTTGCCGCCCACCCACTTGAGAGCCTGTCTCCGCGGTTGCCACAGCCCTAGTGAGGGTCACACAACCAGGGGCAGACTCTCATTCTTGCCCTCCCTTTCGATCTCTTTCAAAGCTCTTTCTAGAGTTTCGCCAGCCGCCTGACTAAGAAGGTCAAGCTCCCACCGGAGAAGGCCCGAGTGAGCCATCCCGTCGTCCCTAGCTCCTGAGAAAATGGGCTCTCTTATTTAGACCCACCAGCATTTCTCCATCTTCTGGTAATCTGGCATTGAATTTCATCCATTGTTCTTGGCTAGAGAGATGCTCTGGACTCCCCCCCTCCCGGCCCCTTTTCTTTAGAATGAGTGCTAGCCTCCTTGTCTGTAAAACATGTTCAGTAGAGAAAATTGGGAAAACACCAAAAAGCACAAAGGAAAACCCACTCATAGCTCTACTAGTCTGAAGTCAGCACTCTGGTTGCACTGGTACATCCGTGTAGCCATCAGTCCACCCCTGTATCTGATCTTTCTAGACCCTCTATATTTCAAAAGAGCCGCCACACCGTTGCTGTCTGCCCACTTCATTGTAAGCTTTGGCAACATGCTATTGGCATCATTCCAGAATAACGCGTGTCAGAGTATATCCGAAAGCCTTCTGTTTCACCGTATAGATTGCGTCAACTCGGTTTTAGTTGCCGGTCACATTTGCATCTTCTTCCACGTGGAACGCCGCACTGAGCATGGCTGCAGTTTTCCCTCACTTGACACTGTCTTCAGAAGGAAGTCTGGAAGGGGGACTGTGGAGTTGAAGAACCCCCACCGTCCACAGCTTTTGATAAGCTTTGCTGCCTTGCTTTCCGTGAAGGTGGCTCCTGTGTGTCGCACGCTGGGCACCCAGCATAGTTAAATCTGCCAGGCGAAGGATGGAAAGGACATCTACATTCTCGGCATGAGAGTGACTGTGTTTGCACCTGCTTTAGAATTGGGCGTGCTCCGGGCCCGGCTTCTCCACATTCTGGTTGCTCTGTTTTGCTTTTCCTTTCTTTGTTCTTTGCTTTGTCATCTGAAACCCCAGGCGGATCTTTGACTTCAAGGCTAGCCTGATCTACAAAGCAAGTTCTAGGACAGCCAGGGCTACATAGAGAAACCGTACCTTGAAACTCCACCTCCCCCAAAAGATAATTTATTTTTAAGTATTTATTACTATTTTAAATTTAAATTTAATTTTACCTATACAGGTGTCTTGCCTGCATATATGTCTGTGAACCATCTTCTTGTCTGGTGCTTGTGAAGGCCAGAAGAGGCGGTCAGGTCCCCTAGAAGTGGGTTACATAGTGTTGGGAGCCACCATTTGGGTGCTGGGAATCAAATCCATGTCTTCTAGGAGAACAATTGGTCCTCTTAAATGATGAGTCATCTCTCCAGCTCCTATACCTATTTTTAAAACTACTTTACATATTTCCATAAAAATGTATTTAAACAAACACATAGGTCCTATATGTTTCCTTTTAGATTAATGCTTATATGTTTTATGTTTTATTGTATATCTTTAATATGTGCAAACTTGCCATTACTAAAATTTGTTTTGTAATGAAGAAAGTTTTTCTTAGTTGTATACTTTATAACACCTTCACTACAGGATTGAATTTTTCCTCATGAATGTCGGCCAGTGTGGATTTTTCTAGGATTTACACCATTGCGGCCTCCACTTCTTGCCTCTTTTGTATTGAGGCATTTTGGGACGCTAAACACTTGAAGTGGTTCCGAGTGTCCCGGTCTCATTCTAGTTTGCAATGGGAATATTGGCTGCTGACCAGCGGTAAGGGGTCCAAGTTCAGTGGGATAACTAAGAACAGACTTTCCATTGAGCAGAATTATGACAGCCTTAGAGCTACTCATGCAAAACCACCCCACACCCCTTGTTACTGCTTTGCTCAAGGGCGGAACTGTTTGCCATATTGTTCTCATCATGACTTAATCTGCATTTGTTATATGATGTAATTGTAAAAACCCTGTGAAGTTATTGTCATCTCAGTCACACAGCCACCACAGGCCGCAGAAGACACTTGAACCAATTTTTGCTTTTTCCTAGTGTCTTAAAAGTGACATGAATAATGGAAGTCAACGAAGTTCCCTGCTCCATGAAATCCAAAAGCAATATGAAGCAATTACCACGTCTCGATGACCCGTCTAAAGCTGCAGTGACCACACAGGCCTCCTGGAGTGTCTTTACATGTAGAATATTGGGCACTTCTTTTGGAATTTCCACTTAGAGCTCAGGGATCTGTGGTTTTGAATGACACAATCTAGTCACCCTTCAAGTAACAACTTGGGGCTGCTAGCCAGTCAAGGACAGCTACGTCTTGTGCCTACCTGAGACACATTGCCCTTGGCTAACTTAGTAAGGCACTCTCTGTCAGATGCCTAGTGTTGTTTTTTTGTTTTCTTTTGCTCCCTCCATGCCCTTCTTGTTAGTAGCCCAGCCTGTTAAGTTTATCTAACTAGACAATGCAGAAACTGGTGTTCTGTGAGAACTGGGAAAGTACGCAGTTTATGGACCTGTTGATCACATTTATGATCCGTAGAAAGGAATTGTTAACATTTTTGTCAGGCCTTCATTGCACTCAGATGTAATCACAGTTTCTGCAGGTTTATTGCTACCTCAGGCAAAACCCTTCCCTGGAACTTATTCTTGTCTTTCCATGTGAGTGAAGCCTCTAAACTTGAGAGCTTTTAAAAGAAAATTAGTGTAATTTTTATTATGAGATTATATCAAAACAAGTCTAAGCCATTACATCTTCAGTTTGGTTAGGAAGTTAGCTTTTCTATCTAGAATTTGTTTACTCTAGTCGTATTAAGCAGACACCGTTTTTTGTACATGTGAAAGTTATTGACTACTAAATTTCAACTAATTACTTGGTTTTTACCCCTCATTATTTTGGACTATAATTATCTGTTAGAAAATTCATCATTATATACATGATAGGTTTGATTTATCTTCCATGTTATATCAATGTCTCATATTCTTAAGCATTAAATATAAGTTCTCACAATTTTTAAAGTTGTTTATTATTATTGTTATTGCTATTACTATTGAGACAGGGTCTATCACTGAAGCTGGCTGGCCAATAAGTTTCAGATACTTGCCTGTCTTCACCAACCCTGCCTCCTTTCTTCCCCAAGGTGCTGCCTCTGGGTTTGCTTGTTTGTTTGTTTTTTAGACATGGTCTTACTTTGTAGCCTTGGCTGGCCTGGACCTTGCTATGTAGACCAAGCTGGCCTTGAACTCAGAGATCCACCGGCCTCTGCCTCCCAAGTGCTGGTGTGTGCCACCATACCCATTTCAAAGGACATCTTTAAAATGTATATAATATAGTTTAACAAACTTCCAAAAACAGTGTACACTCATTCACATGAGTTGGAAAGCAGGAGATACAGAAAATGAAGCTACGAAACCAGCTGGTGGCTCAGTTCCAAGCTGTAGGGACCAAAATACTGAGATCTTCATGACACCCTTGGAAATGTAGGTGCCCAGGACATGCAGGTTCTCCCAAACCTCCTGGCCCTGGCTGACTTGGAGGCTAAACAACGTTAGAGATGACTTTCCGTCATGAAATGTGTTTCCCTCCACAATTCCTTGGGTAGGTGGTTTCATTAGTCTCCGGTTCCTTCATTGATTATCATGGGGAGACCAACACTGAGATGGCAGCCAGAGACAAAGGGCAAGCCAAGAAAGAATGTAAGACCATGCTGGGCTGAGCACATTTCTCTTAGCCAGACACCTGGCAGTTGCCATCTCCTCTGTGAACCATGAGTCACCCTGTGTCTCTTAGAGCCATACAGTCATTTAGGAGAGGTGATCTAAATTCCTAGAAGTCCTTATAGATTAAGCTTTTCCTTACCTGGACATGTGCAGTTTTTGTTTCCACCTGGCTCATTTGGGAACTTTGTGGAATGTTCTTTGCATGGTGATCATGATGGTAATGGAAGTGATGCTAACTTTTGAATCATGCTGTGCTTGCCTCGGTGAGACTTGGGGATATTCCACCCATCTGAATTGAGTATATTACAGTTGCCCGTTGACTCTTGTCCTTTCAACCCTATTTCTTAAGGCAGAAGCAGGTTCATTATAGTTATCATCTATTAATGAGTGGCTAGGAAGCGGTTTCTTTTGATCATTTGACAGTTGGTCAATTCAGTTATTAGTTAATTGTCAACACATGTAATAAATACAAATGCTTTTAAAGTTAAGACATCATTTCCCAGTGACCTCTTAGGATCCTAATGTATTTCACACATTCAGCTATCCATACCCCACTTATCCACGGTGCCATGGTGACTGTGGCATGGTGTAGTGGTACTTTTACGTTTTAACTGCTGTTAGCTTTAGACTTCTGACTCTTGCTTGCTTCCATCACTAAACATTCATTGTACCCAAAGCACTGAGAGACACTGCTCTAAAGGACTCTTAGTGGGGGAGAAGTATTGAAAGCAGTCTTGTCTAGTCTGTTAAGGCTGGAGAGCATAAAGAACTCTTGAAGAAAAGGGACACACAACACCAACAGCTTTTCCTTCACTTTCAAGAATAACAACGCCCGTTACATATAGATATAGATATAATATAGATATAACCATTCTCACTTACAAAATCCATTTCACAGCATGAACCGTTACTGATCATCATTTACTTCATTTCCCCTTTCGTTATCACCACAAAGTAGTCATAATAACCTAAGAGATGGCTCAGCAGGTAAAAGAGTTTGTCTGCTGGTAAGACCTGAGTTCAATCCCTGGAACCCACATAAAAGTAGATGGAGAAAACAGAGTCTACAAAGTAGTCCTCTGACTTTCATATGCATGTCATGGCATACACACACACACACACACACACACACACACAAACACACATACAGACACACACACATACACATATACACACATACACACATGCACATACATACATACACATAAATACATACACATACACACAAACACACATACTTACATGCATACACACACATACACATATACACACATGTACACACACATACACACATACAGATACACATAGAGACACACACTCACACACATACACACAACACGCATACACACAGACACCAACATACATACACACATACACACACATATACACATACACAATACATACACACATACACACACATACACATACACACATACATACATATACATGTATACACACACACACTTACATCCATGTAACAAAAATAATAAAATAGCCACAAATAAATGGTCAAAACTTTTATCTAATCATCTCACTTATTGATTTCTTTGGCCATTTTCCCAGACACTTTGAATGTACCTCCTGCCGCCTCATTCAAGAGCCTTTAATGATCACATAATTGATGCTCCCACTTTCCATAACTGGACATTTCTCTCCCATCTGCCAGTTCCAGAATAACCACTCAGAGACTTAAATCTAATTAGAAATATTTGACCAATAGTCCAGGCTTATTACTAGCTAGCTCTTACATTTAAATGAATCATTTCTGTTAATTTAAGTTTTGTCATGCTAGGGATCATACCCAAGCCTGTGCATGCTAGGCAAGCACTCTGCTACAAAACCGCACCCCAAGCCCCAAATTTCTTGTAATTCTGACTGTGCAGATTCCTGTAGGCCTTTCAGCATTGTTGTGCAACATTACTTTAACTAGGCAAAGATGTGTTACACGTGTTTATGCTGCAGAATATTATTTTAACTGTGTAAAGGTGTGTTACTTTTGTTTGTGCTGCATCTGTTTAATTATGTAAAGATGTGTTGCTGTTTCACCTTGCCTGTCTAAGGCACCTGATTGGTCTAATAAAAAGATGAATGACCAATAACTACAAAGGAGGGGGATAGGTAAGACTGATGGGCAGAGAGAATACGGAGAAGAAGAAATATAGGCTCAAGAGAAGAAGAACGAGGTAGAAAGAGAAGGACATGCTCAGGGCCAGAAGCTAGGCAGCTGCCAGCCAACCATGGAGACAGCAGGAAAGAGCTAAGATAAGGCCAAGTATTCATAAATAATAATGAGTTTATGTGTCATGATTTGGGAGCTGACTGATGGCCCCAGAGAAAGCCTGGTACAAATACAGTGAGGCACAAGTTCTTATTAGTCTGGCTTGCTCACACCGATGTTGTCTGAGAAGAAACAGTGTCGGAGCCAAAGCAGGAGCTGACCACATTTGTTTTTTCAGTTCTTTTTAGTTCAAGATAACTTCTTCATGCGTTCCCAGAACTCCGTCTAGCCCCTCATTGTCCTTCCCCACACTCTCGCTGGGGAAATTCCTCAGCACTGTTTGCTGTGGTGTCTGCCATCCTCTCTGTGAGTGTTTTAATCCCCATGCACCCTTGCACGTCCAAGCCAGCAGATCTGAACTCCGTTCAGACACGCCTCTCCTCCAAATCTGCTCTGATGTTGTAGTCGATGTCCCAATAAGGTGAAGTCTCCCCTCATCTTGGGACCCATGTGTTCTACCTCATCAAAGTTTCCTTGATCCCTTCTTTTGCTTTTTTGTGCTTGCTGCCCAAGGTCAGAACCCATGATAGCCTGCCCGATTTTGCCCTAAATCTTCCCTGTTCATCGCCTTCCTATCTATTCTGCCCCTACTGCCAGCAGCAGGAGTCGGAAGGACAAGCTTCCTGCCACAGGATCTGATCATGTCATTCTCTGAAGCTGGGGAGGGATGTTGACTAAAGGATACAGAGTTTTACTTAGAAGGGATAAATTCAAGAGCTCTACTGTATGGCATGGTTATGACCATTGTCAATAGCAACATGTTATATTCTTGAAAATTACAGATTTTGCCGGGTGGTGGCGGCGCACACCTTTAGTCCCAGCACTCTGGAGACAGAGGCAGGCAGATCTCTGTGAGTTTGAGACCAACCTGGTCTACAAGAGCTAGTTCCAGGACAGTCTCCAAAGCCACAGAGAAACCATGTCTCAAAAAACAACAACAACAACAACAACAACAACAACAAAAAATGGCAGATTTTAAGTATCTTTACCACAAAATTAAGTGTGTGGGGTAATGTGTATGTTATCAATCAGCTCAATTCAGTCATTCTATACTGCATACAGACATCTTGGTGTACATAATTTTTTTTCAATTTAAAAGAAATCACTTTTACGTAATCAACAACATTCTCTATGCATGAAGATCTTCCCATTTCAGGTCTCCTTGACCTGCCCCTGTCTACTTGTCCAGACTTAGTGCCTCTCCCCTTTCCCTTGGAGCATGGTGGGGCTCCAGCCATGATGAGCATCAGGCAGACTCTGTGTGGGTCTTTGCTATGCCTTTGTGCAGAGTCTGCTCTTTCCGCTGCCCATCTGGGAAAAGTGGGAAAGCTCAGCACCACTCCTTGGTGGAGGAGTCTTCCAGCTCCTTACCCACAGGGTGCCCGTAGGCTCTTCAGTCCTTCAGACACAAGGAAAGGAATTTGCAAAAATGCGGGGGTGAGCACCAAAGTAACTCCACAAGCAGCTTTCCTGGATTGCCGCCGGTTCCCCAGGATGCAAAGGCTCTTAGGTAGCTTTGTGCAGGTGTTTGGGATCCTGTTGAATGAATGAACGAACGAATGAATGATGTGGATGAACAATTGAAGAATGCAGTACTGGTGGGCACTGGTGAGTAAGTTGGACACCATTTCTGCCCTTAGCAGTGGAACACATGATAAAGGCTGGAAAGACAAGAAACCAAACAGCAAACAGTTGCGCTCTAGGTGGGTGTGGTGGGGAAGATGCCAGGAAACTACCTTCTCTTTCTGATTAGTCAGCGAGTCCCTGATTGAAGTGTTGCTGGAATGGTGGTGAGGGAGCTGGGCTACAGGGTGGGGAGGGCTTTCCTGGGAGTGGGTGTGGTTTTGGAAGACCCTCCTGTGCATGAGGAGACTACTTTGAGGAAAACACTTAAGAAGATTCTCCTAAACAGCAGCAGGCAGGGAAGGGGAGGGAAGGAGTGAGGTAATTCGGGGCCATCAAAGAGCTCAGAGCTCACTTGGCTTGGGCTGAGTTCCTCTCAAGTGTGCTGAGATATTCCAACTTAGGGGATCAAGTCCAATTCATAGGTCATATTTTTAGGGCGAATCTATATAACTATGAATTAGATGATGTTTCTTCCCCCCAGTGCTACTTCAGACCAAGAGTCAGGAACACCCTAATGATTCTCTCTCTCTCTGTGTGTGTGTGTGTGTGTGTGTGTGTGTGTGTGTGTGTCTGTCTGTCTGTCTCTCTCTCTCTCTCTCTCTCTCTCTCTCTCTCTCTCTCTCTCTCTCTCACACACACACAGAATTTCAGTTGAGGAGAAATGTAGATCACAATATTTGAGACAGTTTCTGAAAAGGCCATTTGATGACACCTCTAATGTCTCCACTTGTCTTAGTGTAAACCTATATTGCTAAGCTTATATAAAGCAACCTATAAAACAACCAAGTTTGCACACCCCCCAAAGGTGTTATTAGAGTCCTCTCTCTACTAGACACACCTGAGGCTTACAGAGGGTAAGAGCTGACCAGAGTAACTTCAGACGAGTTACACGGACTTCTGAGCCTCGTGTGTCTTACTTCTAGGATAGGGGTTGCGATGTATATTATAATTGTATCCCCCAATCTCTTCTGCTCATCCTCAGAGAGGGGGGGTGAGAAGCAGAGGGGAAAGGGAAAAGAGGAGTTTTCAAAATTTCCATCTTAAGTACTAGTCATCATCCCCCCTCCCCACCAAAATATTTGAAGATGTCTGGGGACAATCTTGACTAGAGGTAAACTGGCTGACATTTAGTGGTGGTACATTGACTCTTGATCATGAGCTGGAACCTGATGTGGCCAAAACAATCAGAAGAATTCTCCAGTGCCATACATGGGATAGGCATGTCCCTTACCTTTAACAAACTGTTTCAAAATGAAAGACCATGAGAGCATAGAACCTCTACAAGTGGTGTGACTGTGGGCAGGAGAAATTTGTCCCATCATCACACCCTGTCTCCTGTTTCCTGTCTTTGATGGGTTCACCCCAACCAGACTAGAAGCTCTCTGAAAGCAGAGACTCATCCTGAAATTCTTTTTTGTTGCCTACAGCATCCAGCCCAATGCTGTGCATAAAAAATACTCACGAAGTGACCACTGAGTCTAACTAACTAGGTTTGGAGATAAAGCTCTGGCCTAGAGGAGGAGGGGGTTTAGGTGAAAGTTTTTACACTGTGGGAGCTGCTAAGAGCAGCCACAGAACAGTGTGTTGGATGGTCATTCATCAGAGCCCAGTGAAGAGAAGGGAACCTAAAAGCTGTTGATGTCCTACTTATGCAGCAGTTCTGGGGTGCCTCAGTCTCCACTGTATTTTTGAGACAGGATCCCTCATTGACCCCCAGCTCACTGCCCTGGGTAGACTAGGTGGACAATCTAACTGGCCAGACCCAGCTCCAGGACTGTCCCGTCTCTGCCCACCCAGGGATTGCAGACATGTAGTGTGGTACCTAGCTTTTAATGTGGGCTCTAGGTATTCAAACTCTGCTTCTAATGCTTGTGCTAACTGTGTTGTCCATCCAGCCTGTGAGTAACATTGTTTTAAAAGAGTAACAGTGTTTTTTTTTTTTTTAACCAGAGACAATTAAACTCCCACTTACTTGTTATTTTCTGGGTATGTGGTGGGGGACCTGTGGCATTTTTCAGCAGGTTATCAGCTTTCTGTTGGAGCAGCCCCCAAACAGGGTGGAGATAATTCATTGTAAAGATGGCAGGCGAACATGTGTTTTCAGCTCTCCCCTCGACCATTAAATTTACATTGCAGAATATTTTCAAAACACACCAGCTCACAAAGACAAAAGGGGTGGGAAGCGTGTGAGTAGGTGGTTAGTAGTTGGAGACCTGAAAACTGTGGGTGTTAAGCTGGTAGTGAGAAAACTGAATTCCTGATCTCAATGTCAGAGCCTTCTAGAGACTTCGGGAAATGGAAACACTACCTACGGAACTTGGGTGAAGGAGAAGGTCTACAGTGAGGTGACTGAAGAAAAGTCGAAAAGCAGGCAGAGTGATTGATGTAGATCACTGCCTCATTCTGGCTCAGGCCTTTGAGACGCCTGGAATGCTTGTTTCCTGAGAGATAATGAAGCAGATTCTGTGGACTAAGGTAGAGGAGGCAGTGACAGAGAGGTATTGTCCAAAATGCTCTGGGAACGTTAAACTTCCATCAACCTGGACCGTGACTTCCAAACAGGAAGGCTATAGTCAGGGGTGCGTGAGCTGCTCAAGGGGACGTGCCTGATGCTACTGAGGCTGCCACTGTCTCAACAAGCCATGAGCAAGATTGCTCCACAGCCAAACAGATTGAGGCAAGCCACATTCAAAACACAGGCCTCCCAGTTAACTTTGACACTCAAACACACTGAAAACCACGGGACAGCAGGCCTCCGAGGCCAGCTTCAAATGAAAGATATAGACCAATGGTCAATAACCACTGGTTGCTCTCTCGGAGAGGAAAAATGATCAGGTAGAAAAACACTTGTAAGAAGAAAGTGGTTTTTAGAGATGCAAAAGAAAATATTCTAATCACAAAATCAAAATAGATGACTAAAAAAATAGTTGCCAGACTTCCGTTAAAAAGGTCTTAGAAATTAACAACAACGTATAGATGAGTGTTCCACTAGAAAGCTTCTAAGATAGTGCTGAGGAAACATCCCAGGGTTAGGACAGAAAGAGAGAAGAGCTGGACAGCAGGAGGGAAAGCCAACTAACGCGGGGTCCGTCCAGTGGACACGATGTAGATAAGGGGAAGAAGATAAGTCACTGAGTCGTCAAAGTCGTTAAGACACATTTTCCAGAACTGGGCAAAAAAAAAAAAAAAAAAGCTCACTTCCAAAGGGCCATCTATCAGGGTGTCTCTAGATGTCACCCCAGAAACACTCAAAGCTACAGTACAAATCTGAAGCCCGTAGAGGCGGCAAAAGGACAGTCAGTCTTGAAGGGTTGAGAAGTTCACCTCTGTACAGCAGTTCTCAAGAAGCCGATGTGGGAGAGATTATTCAAACAACAGGGAAACGAGAGGAGAGAGAGAGGGTGGTAGAGGAAGCAGGAGAAGGGAGGGGAGTGCCAGGTGATGACGGGCTAAAGTTCCGGGATGGGACTGCCATTGGGGAAGCAGTCCTCATTAGAAGCCAGCAGGCTTTGAGAAGGTGCCTTCAAAGAGCCGAAGTGACTAGAACATCTGATATGTCTTAATGTCTTGGAAGGAAGTGCAGACATTTGGCAGAAAATTGAGGTTTTGGATTGCTGATAAGCGCATAGAAACCTAAGTAAGGGGAAAGACATGCGGTTGTGTAGGAAAGGAAAAACAATCATGGCTGCTCTGATGACTCAGCCCTGAATAGTGTATATCGTTATGATGATTTGTGCCCTAGCGACCGACACAAGCACACCACCTACAGTCTCTTTTGGGATAATAAGGGTGTGACAAGAGTATATGGAAATACTGTGGTTGGGGATGAAAGGACAGATCTTTACCTAACATGTGGGTTATACCTATGCTGAAAAATCAAGAAAGCAGTACTCTGAAATACAGAAGTAAATCTTCCTAAATAAATTAATTAAAAAGTATCCCTCCAGGGATGGATTCCTATTCTTTTTTTATTTTTCTTTCTTCTTTCTTTTTTCTCATCTTACCACAAAGTGTGCTGGGATTACAGATGTGTGTTATCATGTCTGGATTCAAACGGGTTCTGAGTATCTGAACACAAGTCCTCATGCTAGCATGGCAAGAGCACACTGAACCATCTCCCCATCCCAGAAACCCATTAATGTTTTTGACGAATTAAGTAATGGATGAGGCAATCAGCTAAGCAAGAAACATTGATGGCATGCCTGCTCTGTGCTAGACACTCAGAGGGAGAGAAGGACCAGCCCTAAATTGGAGCAATGAGTAGTTTATTACCATGTTGACACACTGAGTTTGTGAGGAATGGAACTTCTTTATATTTGTTTTGTTTCTTCAGTTTGAAAAAAATCACATATTTTTAAGGCTAGAGAGATGGCTCAGCAGTTTTGAGCACTGACTGCTCTTTCAGAGGACCTGGTTCAGTTCCTAGCACCCACATGAAAGCTCACAACTCTCTGTAACTCCAGTTCCGGGGGATCTGACAGCCTCACAAGCAGGGAACACACCAACACACAGGGAAAAACAAACAAACAAATAAATAAGTAAGAAAAGCATTTTTAAAGAAATCAGTTGTTTTATCAAAGGTATGTGTGCACATTATTTAAAAGTTTAAATACTACTAGATGTCATAGAGCATGGCTTTAATCCCAGTGCTTGGGAGGCAGGGGCAGGGGCAGGAGCACGTAGATTTCGGTAAATTCTAAGCTAGCCTTGTCCACATAGTAAGTTCCAGTCCAGCCAGGATCTATAGAAAGACCCTGTTTAAAACAAAACCTAAAAAAACAGCTAAGCAGTACTGTAAATTTATAATAAAACACGGCGTCTCTCTATTTCATGTCTCACACTTGCATTTTCCCTCTTGAAAACAATCTGACCACTTCTTTGGTGCATAGATAGATACATAGATAGATAGATAGATAGATAGATAGATAGATAGATAGAGAAATATACTTATATGTTTCTAATATATACTTAGAAATATATTTGATGCATATGTATTTATTAGTGTACATATATTTAGAAATGCATACATGTTTTTAAACATGCCTGGATTATTCCCTATGGATTTGTGATTTTTAGGCATAATCATCTCTTACAATTGATGAACATGCAATTGTCTTACACCATCCTCTATTCCCATGCCGTAGCCTCCCAGATATCTTTGTATTGAATAAACTGTGTGATGCACCTTGTCTGCCCTAATACAATTCCCAGCTGAATATTTTGGACTGTGGTTATTTCTTCTCCCCACGCCCTGGCATTATACCCCCCCCCATTTGCTTACTTTCCTTTGTCTGTCTTCTAAGGTGTGCTCAGCCGACATTAGGTAGTGCTACCTCTCCCTCCTCCCCCTCTCTTTTTAGTAGTTGCCCCTGCCTCCACTCTACCCTTTATGCCGCCACGGACTATTGGAGAGCTGACGGTTTCTCCTTTACTCAGGATTCCCTAAGTTTTCCTCCCAGATTCATTTCCCTTCCTCTCTTTTGCTTTACTGTCTTGTCTTGATAGAGAATTTTCTAGTTTCTGATGTTTAAAAGCCACTCCTATTGTCTTTCATGTACTGAAATTCATCACCACGTGTTTGGGGCAAGCATTTATTTTCATCCATTGTTCTGTATCCCCAGTGGCCCCTTCAGGAAACTTAGACTCTCAACTTTCACTTCTGAGAAATCACCTTGTATTATTCTACTGGTGATTCCTACCCCTTTGTTTTTCTGTTGCTACCTCCTGAAATTTTGTTGGAAATATTGGAACTCCTCTATGTAACCCTCTAATTTCTCCAGCTTTTCCTTTCTATTGTTTTGTCCTTTTTCTGCAATACTTTGACTTCATTTCTGCTCCCTCTTGAGCTTCTCATTATTACTAAGTCTTTATCAGTCTCTAACCTCTCTTTTTATATGACTCACATGTTGCTATGTGCCTAATTCCTATTCAAGGGCAAAGATAGCCTTTTCAGTTCTATCCAAGCTGTACTTACCTATTTTGGTCTGTATTGTGTTTGTTTGAGGCTTTCTGTAGAGATCTCCTAATTCTTGATGTTTGTCCAAAATTAGAGGGAAAATCTAAATAGATGTTTGGAAGTCCTGAACTAGTTAGTAGATGGGGCTTTTGCTGTTGTTTGTTTGTCTGTCTGTCTGTCTTTCATTCCCTCTGCCGCAGTGCTCGGGATCCAATCCAGGACTTGTGCGTTTTAGGCACGCACTGCCATGTATCCTCAGCCAATTTTGTTGACTTTGAGTTGAAATGCAAAGCAAGCTAGGGGAATGTGTGTCTTTTTTTTTTTCTGATTCCCCAGAAAGAAATGTTAGTTATCTCATGCCCAAATTATCAGTGTTTTGGGGAAGCCCAGTGGAGTGGGCTGGGGAATCAGAAGCCGGAGTCTTGGCATTTTTGGTTGTCAAATGCCTTGACTTGTCACACTATTCTCAGACTAGTCACTGGGCCAGTTGACCTCCAGTCAGTAAAGAATTCCTTCAAATAATAGGCCTCCTCCCTTCTGCAGGGGAGGGGGAGAAAAGCTCTATGTGTTTCAGCAGAGGCACTGAAAGCTTGACTTGCCACTCAAGTTTGTCTTCCAGCCCATCTGCTAGTCCAGGGCTCCCAGTCATCTATTTAGACTGCTCCTCTAATTCTGGACCAACACCAAGAATGTTGCGGGATATTCAGTCATACTGTGAACCTGGAGACTGCATTAACAAAATAAAACCAACCTTGGGTCAGGAGGCGGAGCCAGCAACTAGATGACAGAAAGTAGTCCTAGAGAGGCAGAGGGAGTCTGGAAGATGGCCAGAGAGACACAGGAAATAAATAGGAGGGAGGGACTTTGAGTGTGGTGGTCCTTTCTTGTTTGGGGCAGCAGAAGGACGCTCTCTTGCTGGGTAGGCAGCTAGTGAGGAAGGACACTGATGCTTCTCGGCCTCTCTGAGCTAGCAGGTTTTCAGCCTAGCATCTGACTCGCAAGTCTTTATTGGTAAATAGAATGATAGAGAGAATTGGTAAGAGAATGGAGTTTTTAGAAACTACATTTGTCGGCAGATCCAGCAGGGATGCAGCGGTCCCTCTGGGCCTTGTTCTGAGCAGTAGGGCAGTGATTATGCAGCCACGGTCAGTAGCTGAAACGCAGTTGATTCCAGTGCAGCCACAATGCCGTGATAAAACACAAGAATTGGATGTCTCAAACAAACAAACAAACAAACATCCAGAACAGAAGTACAGTCTAGCCTAGCAAGATCAATTCACCTTATTAGAGAGTATCTGAGGTTGCCAAGTGGTTTTGAGACCCTGCACTGTTTTGTTTTTCACATTTGGCCTAGAACTCAGTATTCTGGGCTTAGTTAAATCTCGTTGGCCCCCAACCCCTTCAGGCTGCCCTGTATACCAGAACAGCAGCTCCCCCTTCTCCCTTTCAACTTCTTTTTAAGAAGATTTGTTTTATTTTTATTACTTGCGTGCCTGCATGTGGGTATGTGGACTTGCATGCAGGTGCTGGAGACGTGGAGAGCTGATCCTCTAGAGCCCGAGTTAGGGGTGATTGTGCATTGTCTGACGAGTGCTGGGAACCCAGCTCGGGTCCTCTGGAGGAGCAGTATGTGCTGGGTGCTCTTAAGCACTGAGCCATCTCTCCAGACCCCAACTTCTGTCTTTTAAAACAAGACCTTCTCAAGAGAGTTACTCGATTTTGTTTTTTAGCCTTGAAGTGAATTTTTTCCCTTTCTTCCTCTTCCTCCTCCTTCCTTTCTTTTATAAGATTGGGTCTCAAGAAGGATGGTGGAGAGCAGGACATCTTTAATCCCAGGACTCTGAGAGACACATACGTGGCTGAGTTTGAGGCTAGCTTGGTCTACCTAGTGAGTTTCATGTCAGGGCTGCATAATGAGATCCTGTCTCAAAAAGATAAAACAATAAAGGGCCTCAAATTCTAGATCCTCCTGCCTCAGCCCCTCCCCCAGTGTTTACTGAGCCTTTATAGATGTGATCACATTCTGAATTCCCAAGAGTTCTCTTTTTAAAACTACACAAATGCTTCTCAATTCACAATGCTGTTGCATTCCCCTGTAAATAAACCTATAATTTGGCAAATTGTCCATAATGCACTTACAGGTAAAACAGCTTCATTTCTGTGGCTGTGACAAATACTCTGACAAAAAGCAGTCCAGAGGAGAAAGGCTTGTGCTTGACTCCCAGTTCCAGGGGCCAGTCCTTTCGTCAGGGGAGTCACAGCAGCAGGAGCCTCAGCAGCTCCTCACATTCACACCCCCAGTCAAGAGTGGAGAGCGATGGATGCAGACATGATGCCCTTCATCCTGCTCCCCAACAGTGCTGCCCTGGGAATGTGCACCCCTCCCGAGTGGCCCTCCCCCAGCCTTGTCTTCCGTTCACTTGCTGCTCTGCCATTCCTGTGGCCTGGGTCTTTCCTTTGTACAGATTCCTTTGGCTACTTGGTGTAATATTTTTCTCAGAGAATCTTCTTGAGGAATCACGGCAGTGAGTTTGGGGAAGACAGACTTAAATCTTTAACTGCTCGAGGGAATTAGAATTCACTTCTTTCTTTGAATGAACCTACTCTGGCCAAGCTCTGGGTCTTCAGCTCTTGCATCTTAGATTACACAAAGCATGTAGGCACTCTGATTCTGTAGTTTAATATAAAAGTGAGGGTCTTCAAGTGCTTGGTTTCAAGTGCTGGGTTAGGCTGCCTTCCGGAAGGTGGTCAATATGTCAACTTTTGGAGGCTAGCTGAGGGCAGGAGACTTATGCAAGACAAGGCTCATCCACTGTGTGTGGAAACAGGCCAGGGTTAGTGTTTACATGAACTCAGCACAGGCGGAAACAACCCTGCACATGTGTGTCCTTATACCAGCCCAGACGATGCTTGTTGACCCTGGGAAGCTGTTTCGGTGCCCAGGGTTTATGATTTACTCTGCACCTGCACCTTCATCCCCTGGGTCTGGGTCTCATGAGAGGGTACAGTTGTCCTTCTGTGTACAACTTCTGTGGGAGCAGGGCTCATCGCCTAATTAAGAAAGACAGTGTTAGGGCAGAGCAGGAATAGAGGTAGAATTTGGTGCAGGTACTTGCCTGGCAAGGGTGGAGCCCTTGGTTCTTGTCACTGGGGGCGGTGACCAGTGGCAAATCTGACAGTTCAGCCTGGGCAAAAGCTATTGCTGTGTTTGAATAGAAGTAGAATTATACAAAAATGCTTTTTAAAAACTACAAAAGCTAAAAGAACAAATGATTTCCAAGGTGCATATGGACATTTTAGAAATTAATGGGTGGTTCCTGAAAACTCTTCTACCTAGTCACTAAGCAAGAAACACATATAAAGTATTTGTTTCTTAGTCTAGCCTAGAGTTGAAAGAAATATAAGTGACCTTTTCAAACTATCTTGTAAATCACATTAACATAAGAGGATTTGATGAATTCAGACTGTCATACTGTTAGTTCAGAAGAGCTATATTTTCAAGCAGATTCTAAGGATTTGGTTGACTTATTTTATTTTTTTCCCATGAGTGCTTTACTGAAGCATAAGGAATTACCTTCTGGTTCCCATCCAGAAGTGGGAAGATGGTTTGGTGTGAAGGCAGAGTTGTCGATAGGAAGGAATTAATGTTGAGACCAACACCTGGGGTCTGTGTGGTTTCTCCTCTATGTGTCCTACAGTATTGTAAGCAGGGAAAGGTGGGAGGGAAAGTCAGCTGTGCTGGCCATGAGTCTATTAGAAAGCATCTGCTACGAGAACCACTTTCAGGTATGAGTAAACTGAGCCAGAAGCAGTGTGGGCTGACGGTGGAGTTTTCATTGCAGTTCCTCAGAAGCTGCCCCTGATTCCCAGAAGTGTACTCTGCATTATTAGTAACGTTGTAAATGGTCAGTGCAGTTTTTATTTGTATCGATGGCATTTTAAAAACTCATTTTCAATGTTTTACTTACCTGTATTGAAATGTAGACTTCAGATGGTTGTAAAATTCTATTATTGTATTACAAAATGCAAATACTATAACATCATCTACTAATTTATTTTTTAGACATGAAAATCAGATTTACTCCTGGTAGCCATACTATAGTTGTGTTGGCCTGTGTGTGTGAGAGAGAGTGTGACAGGGAGGGAAGGGAAGGAGGGAGATACAAAGAGACAGAGGCAGAGAGCTCATTCCTGTGTGTAAGCATGACCATGTGTGTGCTGCTGTGCTGGCAGAGAGCTCATTCCTGTTTGTAAGCGTGACCATGCGTGTGCTGCTATGCTCCTTGGAGGTCTGAGGACAACCTTCAGCATACCTCACCATCATCTTGTTTGAGGCAGGTTCTCTCTTTTCATTGTCTACTGCTGCATATGCCAGGTTAGCTGACCCATGGGCATTGGGGGTGCTACTGAACTGGCAGTGCTCTTGCTCTAAGTCAGGTGTGAATGGGATCACAGTGACAGGCCTGACAGGAGAGGCAGATGCTGAAAAGCCATTGTGGTCCATGTGCATGAGCCCACAGAACCTGGAAAAGCCTGTGGAGCCATTTGTAAGTCTGCTCTGTGGAGTTTGGAATCCATGCTCACCCTAGTGTTTAGGCAGGTGGGTGTCCAGAGGCTTGCGGTCTTTTTTCAGAGGAATGCCACTTTATAATCTAATTTGTGGAAAACCCTGAACCACCCCCTCTAGGACCTTCAAAAATAGATAACATTAGTCAGTAGTGATATCCACAGGGTTTTTTTCCTCCCTCCCTCTCCCCTTTTCAGAAATGACTAAAGTTTTTCTTTTTCTTTCTTCTTGATAAATTTATCTCCCTTCGGGATTTTCACCTTGTGAAAAAACAGTTAAAGTCTACGTTATATTTATTAGATTTTATTGCAAAACACAAAGCTTAATTAACAACAAAAGTCCCTTAGCTTCTTACGGACTATTTGTGTTGCAATTATGCTCTGAATGGAGAGGGCTAAAGTAGAAACTAGCAATTAGAAACTTGGGGTAAACTTGTGAAAAGCCAGAGGACAAGCTCCTTGGAGTTCAGGAGTCTGAGATACTCAGGCAGCCTCAGGAACCAGGCATGTTTACAGAAATCCAGAGGAGCAGCTGGACATGGTGTTGCTGACTTAGAATTGATCCCTGCACCCAGGAATCACGGGAAGGAGGAGATCCATTTCTGAGAAGAGAAGGAGGTAGAAAAATCCCTGTGGATATCACTACTGACTAATTTTATATGGGTCTCTAGGCCATAGGGGTGTGGTTCGGGACTTTCCACAAATTAGATTAAAAAGGTTGCATTCTTCTGAAGAAAAAAAAAGAATGGGAGTTCCTGGAGACCTACCTGCCCATAATTAAGGTGAGCAGGAATTCCAAACTCTACAGAAGAAACTTGCAAATGGCTCTAAATGCTTTCGGAGTTCTGCAGGATCCTTGCTTGCAAACGAGGGCACCAGACAAACAAATGAACAAACAAAACAACAAAGACAGAAAGGCCTCCAGGAGGGACTTCACCATTCTACAGGCTACAGATGAGACGTGTCTGTGAGGGCTTGAAAATGGCAATGTGCTAGTTGACAGGGACCCTCAGGGAGAGGCAGAATGAGGGTAACTGGTGACATTGCCCATTCACTGATGATTCTGTTCATTCATTCATTCAATCATGCATTCATTCATTTGCATATCCATTCACTCAGTCATCCATGCCTTCCTTCTCTCCCACTGCAGGCAGGGCTCTGGGCCAGTTCTCTTGACTTCTACTCTCCCATTGCTTCCTATTCTCCCTTCGGGGCACCACAAAACCCTCATTACTTCATAGAAACATCCATGGCACCTTCTGTCTCTACCTAATAAGTAGATTAGGTTCTTAAGGAACCACAATCTCTTAAAGAGACTAGCAATCAAGTAAATATTTTCTGAATGAATGAGCAAACTAATCCATTCAGCCACACATTTTTTGTTTTGTCTTTTCACTAAGGAAGAATTTACCAGCAATAGCTGTGAGGAGGTAGGTCTTGCCTGGCTAAGTGGGTCACAAAAGAATGGAGCTGAAAATGATATAGGTTTCTACATGGGTCTGGATTGGAAGTTTGTGGAACTAACGAGACAGAAGAGAAATACAGGAAGTAATGAGGAATCTCTTTGCACCTTTGCCAAGTTCATATACCCCAGAATTTGAGGTCTAATTTTTCTTTTAAGGAAGCTGTGGCCTAGAGAGATCGCATGTGTTATTTTGAAGTCATAGAAATGATGTACTTGCTTCCCTGAGATTTCTCTGAACTGATTAAAAGTAGTTGTGGGATGAATGAACTGCAGGGGTATGCTTGGTACCTTGGATTTAGAGAAGACAAGCTATTTCCAGAGAAGGGGAAGGACCCACAGTGCAGATCCCAGAGGACATGTCTGCAAGAATGAGGGGACCCCTCAGAAGCTTAGGATTCCCCTTAGAACGGTGGTATAGAAAGAGTGACAGCACCCCACTAAGCAGGGGCTGCCATCCTGGGAAGTTGATCTAACCGCTGCTGAGTTTTACTACGAAGCAAACTCTCCACGTGGTACTCGAGAAAAGCTTTAGGGTGGTGGTCACTTGTCATTCTGCATCGTGGTAGGCGATCACTTTTTTGGACCAGGAGCACCTCAGACCTGGGATGTTTAAGGGCTACAAACCTTTCACATCCAACAGAACCTGGCACAATGACATTTCTGAGTAACCTAAAGTGGTTTGTCGAGTAGTCAGTTGGCAAGAGCCAGGGGAACAGGGCCTTGGGCTTGGACCTCTGACTCAGCTCTTGTTTTCTGATCCAGTGACCACAGGTGGCTCATGGAAAGGGGGGTGTTTTTCCAGCAAACTGGAGACAGAGATTAGGTTTAAAAGCCCTCAAATATATTTTCCAACTTTGTTAAGAAATTACATGCATTTGAGGCCTACGGTGTGAAAATCTAATATACATTGTAAAATGATTAGCTAAAGTGAGTTAATTCAGCCATCACCTTACACAGTTATCATCTGTGAGCCTGTGTACATGCCCTGAAAGATTTACTCTCTCAGCAAGTCGTATTTGGTCCCTGCTATCAATGTGGTCATCATACTGTATGTCAGAGCCCTGAACTTCCTTATCCTAGTATTGAAAATTTGTTCCATTTGACCAACGTCAAATTTCATTTTCCTCGTGAGTTGTCCTTTCTGGAAACTTTTCTTCGTACCACGTATAGTAGCAGAAAGGGACAAATGAGCAGCAGCTGATACGGATAATAGTTGTTAGGATTACACCCACTAGGTATTTCTTTTGGTGAGCGGTTCTAACTGGGCCTGTGCACAAGCTAGGCAAATGCTTTACCACTGAACTATACTCTTAGCTCTTAGAAATTACACTTCTGAGCCGGGGGTTAGTGGCCCACGCCTTTAATCCCAGCTCTCGGGAGGCAGAGGCAGGTGGATCTCTGTGAGTTTGAAGCCAGCCTGGTCTACAGAGCTAGTTCCAGGACAGCCTCCAAAACAATACAGAGAAACCCTGTCTTGAAAAACCAAAAAAAAAAATATATCCTTCAGGAATAAGCAATCCATATACACAGCACGACACACATAAATATGCTTACACTGCTCCATTTTCCTCTTTACTGGCACCCGGTGCTAGCAGTTTGAATGTTGGAGGACCATTCGTTTGTGCTGACAGAAGGAAGGAATGAAGTAGCAGGGCCTCCTCCACATCCCATGACAGGAAGGAGGCACATGGAGCCTCTGCCAGCCTTGCAGGAAACCAGCCAGAAGTCAAAGGTGGTAGAGGAAGCAGCTGCCTCAAGAGAAACATACCTGAGGGAGAAAGAGTTTGGCTGCACTACAAAGAGGAAGGTTTAGTAGGGTGGGGATTCTGAGAACATGGGGGTGACTTTCTGGATTGCCTTAATAGAGTCTACCTCCACCCCAGCACCTCACACGGTCAGATCCCAAGAGGTTTGGCTTTGAGGGGACGCATTAGGAGAGAGAAAGACTTGATAAGGAACCTCTGCCCTGGGAGCCCACTCCAACCCCCACCTGACCTTCTCCTGAACCTGACTTGTATTAACACAAAAGGCTAACGAACAGTCTGTAAACACCTGGGGTGTGAATGTTTTGCTTAGTTTCAAGATAGCAAAGCTTGGCTTTCAATAAATACTTGGAGAAAGTAAAGAGCTCCTACATGATGCTCTCAAATATACCAGAGGTTCCCCTCATCCATGCAAAAGACCATTCAGGGATAATTTGAGTTGTCTGATAATATTTACATGTTGAATTTTCTGGCAGATCTTGGTTTCAGAGTGATCAGATCTTCATCAGACTGCCCTGAAAATACCTGCACTAATATTCCATGTAGTCCTTTTATTTTGAGTTCTATCAAAGTACTGTTTATATTATTCAAGTTTGAGTCATTTACCAAGACAAAACAAAAACAAAACAAAAAAACAAAAAACCCTCAACTGAGAAATCCAACCCTGTTTTGGAGAGCACTGTGAGCCCGAGAAGGCCTGACAAAACAAACTCCATGTCATCCTTATTCCCCCAACCCCAGTCCCCTGATGCATATCTCCATCCCAGACATGATGCTTGCAATTGACTTAACCTGGAAGCAAGAGTGGATATAGAAAATGGGTCAACCCAGATAAGGTGGATATATGCCTAATTATTTCTAAGAGGCATTCACAGGAGTTGGTATATGCCTAGCATTTAAGCTTCCCTATGTTTTCAGAAGATGGAGAAAACTATGATTTCTCTAAGTTCTGCTTCATGTAGTTCCAATGAAGTGGACTAAATTTGTGTCTGAAGATTGCAAACCTACATGTAACAGCATGAACCGGAGGTTGCACACTGTGTTAAAAATGTAATTTCCCCCCCTTGGAGGGCAAAGGGACAGAAATGGGGGGGTAGGTGGGGGAATCAATGTTTAGGTCAAACATTTGAAATTGGAGTGCAATCTTCTTAATCATCACTTTCATTTCTGTCTTCTAGGGAACTCTACGCACTAGAAAGCAGTGGAAAACACTAGATTGCATCAGATATTGAAGAGGAACTAATAGCACCATGCAGTAGATAGGATTTCAGTGAGACCTTGTTAAGAGCTGCCTGTTTAGAGGCAGCAGCTTTGAAAGTGGGAAGCCAATGGCGTTCTAGATTCCACTGTCCTCCAGCAATGTTGGTCCATGCTGATAGGAGCAATGAGCTTTGACACTACTATTCCACTCCGCGCAGGTTTGCGGGGATAGGTTTCCATGGAAGAGACAGGCTGTGCATAGCTTCTTATGCCCTTCAGAAGCGTCTCTAAAAGCATGTCTCAGAGTCACTCTGAGGCACAATGCTCACAGCAGATGTAATATGGTTAGGATTTCATCTTTTTTGATAGGCCAGTGGTTTCATGTATCTATTTTTAACTTGGTGTCTACTATTAGCTTGTAGTCTTACTGGCACTAAATGTGACCCAGGGAGAAAAGAAGGAAAAGGTGTAGCCTCAGAGAGCATGCTGCAGAGGAACCATATACTGCAATAATGATAGCTGACATTCAGGCTGCTCTTTAAATCATAAAGGTCAGTTCCCCCTTTACTCCTGGGCTCTCAGAAGGAACATTGATTGCCTAGGCGCTGCTATCCTTACAGTGAGGACGGTGGAGCTGGAGACGAGAAGGGATTTTCCTGGGACCACATTCCAGGGAGTCTAACACGGTGGGGCCAGCTGACTCTGAGGGCGGGTGGCTACCATCCAATGTCTGTGCAAAGGCACGTGTCCCAGCTTCAGGAATGGTCTAGCTGGAAAGGGGTCCTCACAGATGATGCTATAGGGAAGATGCAGGGACCAGTACTTATTAAAGATGGTCCAGGGAGCACCTGCTGTGGGGAGAAGAACAGGAAATGACAAGGAAGGACAAGGACAATACTGAAACTTGCCAAGTGATTCACAGGAAGAAGACAGACATTGTGAAGCAGAAAACCGTTGTTGGGAATGATGGGAGGTAAGTCCCTGCAACACTAGGGACCATGTGTGTGAGAGTTGGGGCAGCAGTACCTAGAGTTTTCTTCTTTCCATTGCCTCAGGAAGTCCCCAGTGGAGGGGCCATGAGCATTCCGCAGAACACACACTGCATTTGTAGTACAAAGGGGGCTTGCCAGCCAGGTATATTATATATGGAAGTTGTGCAGGGGAAGTTCTTATGGAAAGTGACTAAACATGTCATTGCTCTGTGTGTTACTTAATGATATGTGTGCAGAAGTTGGTAGGAGTCTTGGCACTAAGAAAGTGATCAGAGAATGAAAATCAAGAACAAAGTCATTAAAAGAGCTGAAGGCTTCAAACTAGCCTTCAGTAGCCAATTATGATCTGCTTCTCTGTCATAGTGGAGATCACTTAAGTCACATCCACACTGAGCATTCCCTGTAGCTAGTGCTGACACTGTACAGCCTTCAGGAGACCAGGAGAGCTAACCTTACTCTAGGAAGTGAGACTTCATACAAACTTGATCCCTATAGCCTTGTATGTCCTAGCCAGCGATCACTCATTAGCCATTGGGTTCATAAAACCAGGGTCACTGTGCATTTGAACCATTCCCATGCAGATCTGGGAGTGCCGGGGCTGGGCCACAGCTGTCATGTCAGGGCCATTCCTCTGTGCAGGGTCACAAGCTTGGGAACACATTCCTGGCAGTCCCCGGGACCCACTGTGTGAAATGGAGTGTGGAGAGGGAGGCCGGGGAGCAGATCTTCCCTTTCTTGCTTGGAAACCTCCTGGTAGTTTCCAGGGAACACGCAATTGAAAGGTACATTTATAAGTGCATGCCCAGCTCGTTGAATCCGGGGTCTCATCAAGGGAATCTTGGCTAATTCTAGCACAGAATCAGTGTGTATTAGTTAAGTGCATAGGCTCCAGAACCAAGGCATGTACATGTTCACCAAGCCCCTCCCCCTTTCTCTGTCTCTGTCTCTGTCTCTTCTCTCTCTCTCTCTCTCTCTCTCTCTCTCTCTCTCTCTCTCTCTCTCTCTCTCTCTCTCTCTCTCTCTCTCTCTCTGTGTATGCATGGTCTTGAGACTTGTCCTCTTTGAAAGGGAACATAGCATTTTTGAGCTGAGGAAGAACACCAACCATTATATAGTTGTAAACAGAACCCATTAACCCCACTGCTGGCTGCAGTTGCAAACAACCTTCACTGCCCTCCTGAATTGAGACAGAGGCAGCCCTTCACCCTCACATTGGCTGGTCGTTGAACACAGGCCGTCCCTAGAAGGGAAGTGTGATCTTGGGTAAAGAGTCTGTTCAGCAGAGGCATGCATGTGACAGCTGTAGCCACACTCCTCACAGCAGGAAAAGAAAGTGTTCTTGGGCTCCGAAAGAACTGATACATCCACGTGGTGCGCCACAGATCTCTTGCTTTTTCTTTTTTAATATTTGAGACATGTTTTTTCTGTGTTGTCCTGGCTGTCCTGGAACCAGCTCTGTAGGCCAGGCTGGCCCCTGACTCACAGAGATCTGCCTGTGCCTGCCTCCGCAGTGCTGGGATTAAAGCATGCGCCACCACCACCCTGTTCATTTGCTTCTTATTAAAATTCTGGAACCCACTTTCCAGATAGCCCTAGACTTTTTTATCTGTGAAAATTTACAAGAGAACGGTGGAATGGGATAAACAAGAGCTGTCTGGCAACTGCTTTCAAAACTACAGTTGACACTCACGGTCTGTTTCTTTTACTACCAGGTCAAACTTCTTCCCTTTATCTGGTTCAGGTAGTTTACTTGGTGGGTGCAAAATTAGGCTCTGACTGATATACTTACCAAATTTCCATCAAGAAATACCAAGCTAGATTATCTGCTTATCAAACATACTTTTTGCTGTTCATATTCTGAAAACACAGCCCTACAGTTTCCTGGTGGTGACAGTCAGTTCCTTGGTCACTGTACTGACTCTATTGTTCTCTTGGTACAAACGTTGTCATTAAATGAGATGCTTGCTTTATCCCCTGATAGAAGAAGTAACGAACAATAGTGTGAGCCATTGACTCTGTGCAGGGATCTACTCCTAACATCTGGAAGGCAAGTGATTTAGTAAGGCCTCCTACATTTTCCTACTGGTTCCCTAGGTTCACAGAGCACTGAAGTGTGACCTGAACTGTAATTGTTGTGTATCCAAAGTAAATAATTGGTCTGATCTTCCTCTCTGATAGAGACTGAAAGAATGCATTTGTTGGATCCATCACTGAAAGTTGTTCCTGAGGCAATGCTAATCTGCTTTAGTCAAGATAACCCATCTGAAGCTGGTCATAGTGGTGCATACCTGTAATTCCTACGAGAAGGACTGAGGGTGAGGATCACAAGCTCAAGGCCAGCTGGGGCTGCACAGAATGACTCTGACTTAAAAAAAAGGTAATCACATGGCGAAGTTGTTACAATTGGGTCCAGGGCTCAGGATGATGAGCAAGTCAACAGTCATTCCCCACAATGACCTGCCTTTGTAGAATTAAAAGGCAATATGATGGGAACCCACACAACTCCTGTGTCCTTAACCTGCCTTTCCATAAGAACCACATACTGGTTTTTTTTTATTTACTATTATGGCTAGGCTGGGAGAGGGCAGTTTCAGAGGCTTTCCCAAGATAATATGTAGGATTATACCAGTAAGTATATCCACTCACTGAATTTATGGACACTTACTGGGCAAGTTTAGGAAGCAGGGAGCCTACCACAAGACAGAATTCGATGTATTGGTTGGCCTCCATGTGTCTCTTCTTCAGTCAAATGGGACAGGGAGTATTAACACTGCTGTGGCTCCCCAGATTTCGGGGTCAATTGCTGTCTGTGTCCAATTATTCCTGAAATGCTTAAGATTTCTCTCTTATCCTGAGTCCTCTGTGTTACCTGTATAAATGAACATAGATCCCTGAGGTCAATACAATATGCTCATCATGGTGCTACAGGGTCCTTCTTCCTAGAGAACTTGCCTCCCTTCCAGTAAGTAGATTCTAGGACAGAACATTGGTTTAGATCTAGACTTGAGCTAAAGACACTAACTTTCCAACAGGGTCTCTCTGGTTTGATCTCCATTCTTGACTTCTTTGGCTCATATAGTTGCATATTATCTCCATGGACAGTGACACTGTGACCACCTTACTTCTATTTTCAGGGTCCCACTACCACCATCACTGTCAATCAGTTTAACTGTATAACATCTACTATCATTGGCCTGGCCCCCAAAAGGCTGGTAGCTGTGGAAATTCTTAGTGATGTATAACCATTCCTTGTCACTTCAATAGACAGCAATTCTTCAGTCCCTCTGGTGGAGCAAAGCCAGCTGGTGTATTTTCTCATCTTATGTAGCATAAATATCCTGGTACGCCACTCCAAGCTCTGTGATCTATCCTTTAGTGTTTGCCATGGAGATTCTGGCACGAGTACTTAATGGTTTCCATCACTTCCAAGATCCATCCTAGTTATGTCTGAGAATTGTCTTCTGAGGTGTAAATTACCCCTTACAAATACAGCATACTAATTATCGCTGCATGTGTTACCAGCCAGGTCATGAAGTTTATGTGGGGGGAATATAATTTCTTTTCTTAGAAGGCCCAGAACATTCTCAATTTGGTTATATTTTGATGTAATTGTAGTTAGATATCTGATGATCAAGATGGGATGCAGGAATGATGACTGAGCGGGTATACTACTTAGTTATTGCTGTATAACAAATTAGTATCAAAATCTAGCGGCTTAAAACAAAAACATTGGTTCACAATTTCCGACTCAAGGCTCTAAAATTGGAGACAAGGTGTTAGCTGGCATTGCTGTCACTTCCAAGAGAGTTCATAACATGATTGTTGCCAGGAAGTGACAATTACTTACTGGTAATTGGCAGGAAGTCTCAGTTCCTTGCTCTGTGGGTCTCTTCACAATGCTTCTTGATTATCTCAAAAATGTAAAAAGCACCTTTCCCCAGAGAGAGTAGTCCAAAAAGGTAAACACAAGGGAGACGGCAATGTCTTTTATGGCCTACTGCAGACTTTGTAGTTTCTGAAATATTCTGTTGACTACAGTGAGCCCTGTTCAAAACATATGCCAAAGATATGACTTAGAGGTTAAGAGTGTGTACTGGTCTTGCAAGAGATCCTATTTGGGTTCCCAGCACCAATGTCAGGTGGCTCGCAACAGCCTATAGCGCACTCCACCCTCTCAAGCCGTCTACTGGTCCTTTCGCTAATGTGCCTCCACACAAACACACATACATATAATTAAAAAATACATCTTAAAAACAAAAATAACAGAAATTACACCGCCAACACAGCCTTTGCAATAAGTCCTACTTCTCTTCAAGTAAGGAGTGACCTAGTGTTAACTTTTACCAGGAAGGAGTAAGCAATGCTTCACCTCCAGTTTTAGACCCCAGGACTTGAGATTTTCAAGTGCACAGTTTAAATGCCCCCATGTCCAAACCTTATGTTTACCTTAAATTACTGATTACTCACACAGGCTTTCACGTCTTTCTGGAACGCATCTCTTTTTCCAAGAGTAGTCACCGAATCCCTGAGTCCATGTAGTTATCACCTGCTGCATCTCTCACGTGCCAGCTGTGGTTCTCTACGGTGTGCTCACTTCATCACCCCAGGCAGGCTCTCAGACTTGAACTGCCTCGATCATAGGTCTGTTGGCGCTTCATTCTCTCATAGGAGACACTAGTTTTAGTTCTGTTTTGGGATTATTCCTGCGCTTACTGTAGCTGGGACAAGTGTGCTAAGAAGTGGGGTCTATGCTGGGCACTGGGAAGGTTGAGGCAGTCGGTCCTGAGTTCAAAGCTAGTTTGAGCTACCATAGTGAGACCTGATCTCAGATGGGGACAGAACTCCATGTCCAGGTTTGAATGCTAGAGAGTACTAGTGAATCCCTGATGCTGCAATGATAAACGGCACACTTACTGAAAGTAAAAATAAGTATTTATTGTAGAAATTACTCACAAGAGACAAACAAGTAACCCAGATGAACCTAGTAGTTTTCCGCCAAAAGTGGGCCTGGCTAGTGAGTGACGTAGTTCACCATCTACGTCCGTATACGTCCTTAGTCATGCCTGAAGTGGGTGTGGTTAGTGGTGCGGTAAACCGCCCTTTTATTACCTCATCTATATGCGCCTCTAATAAGTCACATGGTTAATGGCAGAACACTGTTTCCTCCTACAAATCTCCTTAGCAGTGAAGGAAATATACGGAGCAAAGGAAGACGACCAATAACATAGCCACAAGAAAGTCCTCATCCAACACTGTGGGCTGCTTTAGATGGAAGATGACTATAGGGAGTGGTTGAAGTTTTGAGTGAATGCATATTGTTGACGTGGGCACAGTCATGTCAAGGACCCCGATGCCACAGACCCATGGGAGTGGCAGGGTGAGGCTCAGAGGTATGGCAAAGCCTCCCTCTGGTCATAGTGTGGATGCTGACTGTACAGAAGCCATCAACCACAGCTTCCTCCACTGAAGCCTGAAACTGCTCCCTACAGAGACCTGCCACTGAGATTAGCTAACCCTGCCGTGGCAGTTAATGGCCTCCATCAGAGCAACCACAGCCCATCCAAACCAAGCTTTCCTGTTTGTGTGTCTATGTTTGCCCTTTCTTCGTTCCTTCATTGCCCCAGCTAGGTCAATCCCTGAAGGTGAAGGGACATGGCAGGTGACCCCTCTGAGACTTCATACCCTGTACTTAACAGTCCTTAGATGGAGGTTGCCAGTAAAAGGGACTAAGACTCTGGATAAAGCAGCTGAGAGCAGTTCCTTGAGAGAGATTCTTCAAGTACCTGGGCCTCCTGAGCCCCAGCAATGGACAACTAGTCATTAGTTCTGAGTGTCGTGCTAGATCTGGAAAGTTGGGCCAGGCAAGCTAGGACTTTAGGGTACAAAATTTAAGAGGCATCTATTTACAGATGCCTGGTTGCACATATACAGCTCTCAGAGTGAGTGTCTCCCTAATTTTGTGCCTTACTTGCCTTCCCTGGAACAGTGTACCCTTTAATATTCAAGGCAGTTAATGAAGTCCTGGTGAAGATGAGCCCTTGCTAACTGTCTGCTATTGTTACTGCTGCTTTTATGGTGTCTGTACATTTTAGCATGGTTCAGCTTCCTGCACACCTGGAATAGGATGGATAGCTAAGTAGAAATGGTTTTAATTCTGGCCCTATCTTAGTTTAATGGGGCTGGTATCTCCCCTCCCCCCCAGACAGGGTTTCTCTGTATTGCTTTGGAGCCTGTCCTGGAGCTTGCTCTGTAGACCAGGCTGGCTTTAAACTCATAGAGATCTGCCTGCATCTGCCTTCCGAGTGCTGGAATTAAAGACATGTAGGCATGTGCCACCAACGCCAGACCCGGTATCTTCTTTTTAAGGATGGCAATGCTATCTTAGATGTGGGAGTGTTGTGCCAGGTTTGCGGAATCCCAGAGACTAACCCAAGGAGTCGACACTCTGATGCAAAAGCAAAAGGTTCCATTTATTGTTCAGCTGGCCAGCCGGATCTCTTTCCATGGTGGAGGAAATGAGATGCCCACCAGCCAAAAGGAGAAGCTTTTAAAGGGGCAGACCATAAGATTGAAGGCCGCAAATTTCAGTTTCCATGGTTACTTAAGGTCATACAAAATACAGAGTAAAGCAGTAACTATATATTTTAAGCAAGATACATTTGAGTAAGATAAGACAGGGCATGGGCTTGCAGGTTGGGGCGGGGTCATAGGGCCTGTCAGCTATCCCCTGGGCCTGGGGATCTTTACAGCTGGCAGGGGATCTTTATGACCAGCAATTAGCAAGGAATGTTAGCAGGAGGGGGGGTGGACAGGGACATGACAGTCATCTCCCCTTCTCTTGAGAGCAGGGGCTCAGGCGCCAGCCATGGCTTTCTTTATTTAAAGAGTTCCCTTTTCCATTAGAAGTTCCCTTTCTCTGTGTAGACTTAGGACCCAGGTTTTTAAACTTTTATTAATTTTAATTCTTGGTCCCTCAGGAGCTGGGGTAGACACCATTGCTTACTTATCCAGACTATTGCCAACAAAATATTGAAGTGTTGGGTATAGACAATGTTTCTGGGAGACTGACTCTGCCTTAGCCCTGAAATCTATTATTAGGTCCTGTGCTGCTTGCAATTAGTGTCAGCACAGGCCGATTCAGTTCTCCCAGTAGAATACGACATCTGCCTAGGGCTTTGGGGAAATATTTTGATTGGTGATAAAAAACAATTCTGAGGAATCCCCCTGTGGTTACTAGGACAGTGACAGCCATCTCAGGGTCCTGAGGGAAGTCAGTCAGTAGGTCAGATCAGGCTGACCTGAGGGAAAGTAGGAAAGACTCTGGACCTTCATCCCCCCAGATTTAAATGGGATCTTGTATGCACTCCTACTTGGCCTTGAACTCATGAGTCTCCTGGCTCTGCCTCCTCAGTACTAGGATCACAGATGTGCACTGATACACCTGGATTTTAAAGATTCTTTCATTCATTATTGTTGTATTGTGTGTGTATGTGTGCGCGCGCCATTGAAAACTTGTGGTGGTCAGAGGACCGTTGGGGAATTGGTTCTTTCTTTCCATTGAGGGTCAAACTCCTGTCATCAAGTGTGCCTGCCGAATGCTTTCACGTGCGGAGTCACGTGCTGGAACAATTCACTAGGTAAGTTATAGTACGTTGTTTCTGTTTACCTGCAGCCAAAAGCACCCTACCATAACCGATAAAGCAATATTGAATGATGGGTTATTAAAGCACAGTATGTAAAATGATGAATTGACAGTCTAATGTGCTATCTAGAATTAACATACAATTTACATAAATCAGCTCATTTTTTGTATGACATCTTTGATATGTTAGAATTGATCTAGAACATGATCTACATTCACTTAGACCCCATCTACTTACAACCACAGTGGAACTTACATTTTGACACGTAGTTCCTACTGAATAACTCTATATTTCAGAAGATAAACCTCCCACAGGGACCAGGGTGAGAAGTAGAAAACTGACCATAGCCTAGACAGTGTCTTGCTCCTAACACTAGTCTGGATGGACTTTCTCAGGAAACAGGAGCCCAGTCTATCAGAGAAGAAGCCCCAGAGGATAGAGAGGGACATTAAAATAAGACCAGGGACAGGATGCTGGAACTTAGCCCCTGCCACTATCCCAGGAGTCCCTGTGTAGCAGCTGCTCTGACTTTGCTTGTCTTGATACTTTTCTGAAGATTCAGTGACAATCAGATCATTGACAAGTGACCGACTTCTGGTGCTGGGTGATCTCTCAGCCACATATTCAGTAAATTGGTCCCTGTCTTCCATATGGTCCACAGACATGGCTCTTACAGTCAGGGATTACAAGCATGCATGCCTCAGGTCATTTGTGTCAGAGAGACAAGTTGGTCAGAACAGAACAAATCGTTTTCTCTGTTGGGAACTTGGAATCATGACTATGAAAAACAATTGTTTTCCGTAGTATCATCTATAAGACCTGTGGAGCCAGGTCTATGGGACACATCTATACTCCTAGATATTCAAGGGGATGGGGCAGGGGTATGTCAAGGTTCAGGCCTACCTGGGAAAATAAGTTGGAGGCCAGCCTAGATAACTTGGTGGGACTCTCTCTCTGAATAAAAAAAATATAAAGAGGACTTGGGATACCGATCGGTTACAGAGTGCTTGCTTCTTGTGTGGTATACCAATCTAACATAAAGTTCAATCCCCAGGACTGAAAAAATAGAGAGAGGCACAGGAGAGCTGTGTGGAGTGGCTGTCATCTACCGTGCATGAAATCAAGGGGGACGAGAGGACAGCTTTCCCTCTGCCTCGAATCCCGGCACCGTCTTCGAGCATCTGTGGCATGTGTCATCTTGTACCCATTTGGTTACTCTGTCGCATCCTGGCATGGACTGTTACAGCTATTTTGCTTGGATATTGCTTTTCTCTCCAACTACATTTATTCCAAAGGCTTTCATCTGTATCAGTAAATAAAGTTTGGTTTAATTTACAATTAGAGGCCAATTAGAATCATCAGCCAAAAATCTGTAAATGCTGTTTGCACACGCAGAAATGCTGAGTAGAGGAGCGAGGAGCTGTGATGCCTGGGGGTTGGTAAACCCTCGCTGACCACCCCCCCAGTCCCCATTGTTGTCCTAGTCACAGGGTTCTTGTTCCCTGTTTGCTCATAGGTCCTCTCTGCCTTTGTTCTTGTACGGTCTTTGTGTGTGTCCTTGTTCTCACTTCCTCTGAAAGGCCAGTTGCCAAGGCCAAGGAAACACCAAAGCTCTGATGTGAGCCAGCCTCAGTTACAGACACAAGGAAGGTTGGGAGACAGCAGCTGTGCTTTGGCTCTCTCAGATCCATACCAAGGACAAGAAACTGGACACACTGACGACCAGGGCAGTGGAGTTATTCTGTGTATTAAATTGACAATAACAAGAATGGAGCTGGTGCCCAGACCTTGACTTGGACATGGTCTATCCTGCATTGTGGCTTTGTGCAAACAAAGGTTTTGGATATGAATGGTTGGGTGGCTTGGCAGCAGTGGAGTGTGACGCACATACTTGATACCAGGATGATGGATGTTTAGATTTTTATTTCTATTGAAGTAATTACAATATTTGTGTATTTATTTTTTGCTTTTGTGGAGACAGAGTCTCACTACATAGCATAGGCTAGCCTCAAAGCTGTAATCTTCCTACCTCTGCCTCCCAAGTGCTGGGATTAAAGGTGTGCCTTGCCAAGCCTGACTCTGCCATGTTTAAATCTAAGTTTACTTTGATATGAAAATCAAATGACCATACCTACATAGATTAATGGGTGCAACTGAATTCCTTAATTTGAGCAGGCTGTGATAGGATATGAGACTTTTTCTTTTTTGCTAGTCATGTTTGGTTCTGTCCTAGTCCCTGGGCTCTCCAGCCTCTGGCTCCTGGCCATCCGGGAAGTGTCAGGCACGGGCTCTCTTTTGTAGCGTGGGCCTCAACTTGGGCCAGTCATCAGTTGGCCACTCCAACAATTCTGTGCCACCATTACCCCAGCACACCTGCAGGAAGGACAGATTGTAGGTCGAACAAAGTTTTTTTTTTGTGGCTGGGTTGATGTCCCAGTCCCAATGCTGGGTGCTTTGCCTGGTTACAAGAGAGGTCATTTCAGGCTCCTTATCCTCCCTTATTAGGAGTGTTCATAGATTCCAGGGAGCTTCCATTACTCTAGGTTCCCACATGGCCCTGAAATGCCCCCTAATTCCAGTTGTCTCTCCCTCTGTCCCTCCCCCACCTCATCCCCCTTACTCCCCACCCATCCCAGTCCACCTGCAAAATCTGTTCTACTTCCCCTTCTCAGGAGAATCCATACATCCCCTCTCGAATCCTCCTCGTTACTTAGCCTCTCTGGGGTTGTGGGTTGTAGCGTGATTATCCTTTTTGTAGCAGCTATTATGAGTGGGTATATAGCATGTTTGTCTTTCTGGGTCTAGATTACCTCACGAAGGATGATTTTTTTTCTAGTTCTGCCCATTTGCTTCAGATTTCATGATGTTATTTTTTTAACAGCTGAGTAATACTCCCTTTTATAAATGCACCACATTTCCTTTATCCATTCTTTGGTTGAAGAACATTTCAGTTGTTTCCTATTTTTAGCTATTATGAATAAAGGTATCATGAACATAGTTGAACAAGAGTCCTTGTGGTAGGATAGAGCGTCCTTTGTGTATATGCCCAGGAGTGATGCAGCTGGCTCGTGAGGTGAATTGATTCCCAGTTTTCTGAGGAACCACCATATTTCCCTGATAGGCTTGAAATGTCGGGAAAGCTGCGTGGTGGCTCACCTCTGTCATCCTAACACTGAGGAGGCTGGGGCCGCAGGCTTGCCAGGAGTTTAAGGCCAGCGTGGACCATACAGCGAGACAAGTGTGAAGTACAAAGCTCACTGGCAAGGATAAATATGTAGTTGTGTTTATAATACCCTAAAATACAATGGTGTTGGGAGAGTCAGCTTTAACTCTAGCATAAGACTTAAAAGACAAAAATGCAACAGTAATTCATCAGTGATGCACTCTGTAAAGTCACAAATTGTGTGGGTGGGCACACTTGTCAAAAACCAGTGAGGTATCTTCCTCAATTGTTCTCCACCTTTTTAAAAAACCCCCTTGGCTTTTCTTTCTTTTAAAAATATATTTTGTCCATTCTTTGAGAATTCTATACATGTATACAGGATATCTTCATCATATCCAATTCCACCGAGTCCAGGGGCCCAAGAGCTCCAGTACATCCCCTCCCTACCTCATGTCCTTTTCTCTTCAATACCCCTCTGAGCCCGATTAGTAGCTGCCCTAAGGTTACGGATGTGGAGTCATGGACAACCAGTGACAATCTGTGACAGAAAAGTGACGCTCCCTCAGGAGCACTTAGCTACCAGTAGCTTCTCGGCTAAGGGTGAGGAAGCCCTTGTCACTTCCATGCTGGGGGTTTTTAACTGGCTTGATTGTCTGTGGATAATCACAACTTCTGTGAATTCCACCCAATTTATTTAAATATTTTTTAAATGGGGGGGGGTGTCTCTCACCAAGCCTGTAATTACCAATCCAACTAGATTAACTGACCGGCAACTTCCAGACAGCCTCCTGTCTCCACTTCCTAGTCCTGGGTCTACATCTTTGTGTCACCATACCTAGCTTACATATACATAAGTCCTTGTGCTTGTGTGAAAAGTCCATCACCAACTGAGCTATCTCCCAAGCTCAAAAGTCACGAATTGTGCCATAACAACATGTAATTTGAGAGCAGGATGAAGAAAAATCTGCCTTTTGCATACATTTGAGCCTGCGTTGTTATGAACACAAAACAGGCTGACATAATTATAAGTTCGCTTATAAGGGGCTAGTGGGATATCAGTAAGGAAAGGTGCTGTCTGCCGAGCTCACAACCTGAGCTCAATTCCTGGATCCTACATGGTCGAAGTGTGTACACACACACACATACACACACACACACACACACAGGGGTGTGCACACAGAGACCCTCAAATGTAAAAACATATTTAAAAATATGTCTTCTAATAGGTGTTCAAGAGGGAAAGAGAATTAAGCACCGTATACTACACAGGCATACATGTACCAAGCCGCAGAGGAAGTAAGGGATACGGCAGTAAAGGAATCACAAAATACACACGACAATAGTATTTACCCTTGAATTATGTTACAGCAAAATGAATTTTAAAAATTCCCACCAAAAAGTCTAATATGATTGGATGAATTCTCCCTCTTTTTTGAAACAGGGTTGCGTGTGGCTCAGACTGGCTTTGAACTCAGTATCTAGCCAGGGCTGGACTTGAGCTCCTGATCCTCTAGTCTCTACCACCCAAGCACTGGAACTTTAAGTATATACGTCTACCTCTGGCTTTGGATGGATTTTTAAACTTTTTTTTACTATACAACCATATGTCACCTCCAAGAAGTTCATCTTACCATGTTTGTTCATTTCTTTGATGGGGTGTTGCTGTGCTGCTCAGCCTCACCTCCAACTCCTGACCCTCCCCGCTTGGCTTCCCAACCACTGGGGGTTACTGGTATGCACCATGGTGTGTTCATGGATCACAAATATACTGAAAGAGAGGAGATAAAAAGATATCCCATGCACATAATAACCAAAAGCAAACACCAGTGGTCATATTTATATCAGACAATATAGACTTCAAGCCCAAAACTTTCCCAAGAGAAAAATCATAATAGAACATTAAAAAAAATCAATTCATCAAGAAGATAAGGCGATAATAGCGTGAATGCACCAATGCACTAAACACATGAAACAAATGGCAGCAGGACTGAAAAGAGAGATAAGTAGCGATGTAAAAATGGGACTGTAATGTTTCATTCTCAACAATAGATTACCCAGCAAAGACCGCAGAGCATGTGAACAATGCTGCGGACAAACGGGCCACGCAGCTCACTTCAGCCGAAGACTGAGGACAGATTCTTCTCGGAGCACACAGAGAACATTCCCCAGGACAGGCATGCCAGGCCATAAAGCAAGTCTTAGTAATTCAAGATGATTGAAATGTGTGCAAACTATACAGCACAATCCTGCATAACCAATGGGTCAAAGGAGAACTCAAAAGGAAAAAGAGTTAGCTTTAGAGGAAATAAAATGGATTCACAATGTACCTAAATCGGATGCAGGAGCAGTCATAAGACAGACGTTTATAATAACAAACGCCTACATTTTTAACAAGGGAAGATCTTAATAGAATACTTCATGCCTCAGAAAACGAGGAAGAAAGAACTGCCCGTAGTTAGCAGAGGGAACAATAACAAAAGCCAGAGCAGAAATAAATAGAAGGGAGGGGAAAACCCAGCAAGAACAAAATCAAGGCTTTTTTTTTTTAAAAGAAATTTATTTATTTATTTATTTTATATCCTGGCCACAATTTCCCCCTCCTTTCTTTCCTCCAGTCTCTCCCCCTACTCCCACTCTGTTTCTACCCCCCCAAACCACTCCCCCTGTTTCTATTCAGGAAAGGACAAGTCTCCCACGAGTATCAACAAAACATGGCATATCAAGCTGCAGTAAGACTAAGCACCTCCCCTTGTATTAAAGCTGAGCAAGGAGACCGAATATGAGGAGTATGGTCCTAAGAGCCAGTAAGGCAGCCCCTGTTCCCACCATTAGGAATCCCACAAGAGGGCCAAGCTACACACTGTAACATATATGCAGAGAGCCTAGGTCAATCCATGCAGGCTCCCTGGTTTGTTGGTTTAGTTTCTGTGAGCCCAGCTTAGTTGTTTCTGTGAGTTTGAGTTTTCTTGTGGTGTCCTCGACCCCTCTGGCTCCTACGATCTTCTCTGGCTCGCTTCACAGGATTTCCCAACCTCTGCCTGATGTTCGACTGTGGGTCTGCATCTGTTTCTATCGGTTGCTACATGAAGCCTCTCTGATGACAATTGGGCTAGGCACAAGTCTGGTCACAGGAGATGGCCAGTCCAGAAGTCTTAGCTGGGGTCATCCTTGTAGATTCCTGTGAGAATCCCTAGAAACGGGTCCCCTTCCCAGTAGTTTCTCTCAGTATTCTCACCTCCGCCTCCCCAACCTGATCACTCATGTTCCGACCCCACCCACCCTCATCCACTCATGAAGTCTGTATTTCCCCTTCCCAGGGAGATCTGGGTGACTGCCCCCATGAACCTCCTTGTTACCCAGTCTGTGGATTGTAGCATAGTTATCTAAAGGTGGAGTTCCCTGGTAGAATTTTGGGGTCACTTATGTAAACTGCATCATCTACAAACAGCTGTACTTTGACTTCTTCCTTTCTAATTTGTATCCAGTACTATTTTGTATCCAGTACTTTACTGAGTAGGTATGGGGAGAGTGAACAACCTTGTCTTATTCCTGATGTTAGTGGAATTGCTTTGAGTTTCTCTCCATTTACTTTGATGTTGGCTGTCAACTTGCCGTATATTGCTTTTATTATATTTATGTATGTTCCTTGTATCCCTGATCTTGCTACTATTTTTATGAAGAAAGAGTGTTGAATTTTTTCAGCATCCAATGAGATGATCATGTGGGTTTTTTTTCACTTAGTTTATATGGTGGATTGCACTGACTGATTGTTGAATATTGAACCATCCCTGCATCTCTGGGATGAAGCCCACTTGCTCATGGTGGATGATCATTCTTGAATTTGGTTTGCCAGTATTTTATTGAGTATTTTTGCATCAATGTCCCTGAGTGAAATTGACCTGTAATTCCCTTTCTTTGCTGAGTCTTCATGTGGTTTGGGTATCAGGTTGACTATGGCCTCATAGATAGAACTTGGCAATGTTCCTTCTATAAAGGGACCTTTATTGGAGCAAGATTCCTTATATATGTATATGTGTGTGTGTGTACATTGATAGATTTAGTAAACAGAGTCCTGTGAAGAAATTATAGAAGTTATTTTTAAAGGTAATCAAAACTGAGAAGTTTTAATTAAACTAAGAAGATAATATAAATATAAAATTAAAACAGAAAACCGAGACATCACAGCTGATTCCACTGAGACACAGAAGAGCAGGGGGGACTGAAGGAGCAGTTACACTCCTGCTGTCTTACTGAGAAGAAACAGTAAGTTCTGAGATACATTTTAATTACCAAGGTGAAACCATGAAATAGAAAACCTGAACTGACTGATAATAAACAATGAAACCAAACCAATTAAAAAACTGTCCCATCAAGAGATTTCTGAGGAACTGGTGGTTCAGTGGACTAATTCCATCAAACTTTTATTTCCTACCAAACTTTAAAAGGCTAATTAGTTCTATTTTTCTCAGTTTAAAGTAGGAACATTTCCACAATCATTTTATGATGCCAGGGTTCCTTTGATACCACAGCAAACAAGGGCACTGCCCGAAAAAAAACTGCATGTAAATACCTTTGATAAACATACCTGATTCTAGGAAAACTGGTTATCCTTACAGGAAACAAAAAAGACAAAAGAAAGGGACAGAGTAGGGGGAGAGGGGAAAAGCAGAGCTAAGAAGACAGTATGAGCACGAGGACCTGAGGGCAATCCCTAGAGCACATGCGCTAGCAAAGCCCAGCCTTTGGTTCCTCAGGAAAATGGGAATCAGGCTACCTCAAGATCCAGCAATTCCACTCTTAGGCATATACCCAAAGGATGTACATTCATACCACAAGGACGTCTGTTCAACTATGTTCATAGTAGCATTATTTGTAATGGCCAGAGCCTGGAAGCAACCTAGATGCCCCTCAACTGAAGAATGGATAAAGAAAATGTGGTACATTTACACAATGGAGTACTACTCATCAGTAAAAACAAAAACAATGAAATCTTAAAATTCAAATGGATAGACCTAGAAGAAACCATCCTGAGTGAGGTAACCCAGACACAGAAAGACAAACATGGTATGTACTCACTCATAAGTGGATATTAGTCATAGAGCATAGGATAATCAACCTACAATCCACAGCCCCAGAGAAGCTAGGAAACAAGGAGGAACCTAAGAGACATACATGGGCCCCCAAGAAGGGGAAAAGGACAAGATCTCCTGAGTAAATTGAGAGCATGGGGGGAGGGGGAAGGAAGGTAAGAGAAAAAGGAGGAGAGAAGGAGATGTGGGAGGAGAACATGAGGGAATCAGGAAGGTCGAGTTGGGGGAAGAACAGAGAAGGAGAGCAAGGAAAGAGACACCTTAATAGAGGGAGTCATTATGGGCTGAATGAGAGATATGGCACTAGGAAAATTCCCAGGAATCCACAAGGATGACCCCAACTAAGAATCTAAGCAATAGTGGAGAGGCTACATTAAATGCCCTTCCCCTGTAATAAAATTGATGACTACCTTAAATGCCATCCTAGAGCCTTCACCCAGTAACTGATGAAAGCAGAAGCAGACACCCACAGCTAAACACTGAGCTCAACTCTGGAGTCCAGTTGTAGAGAGGGAGGAGTGATGAGCAAAGGGGTCAAGACCATGCTGGGGAAACCCACAGAAACAGCTGACCTGACCAAATGGGAGCTCATGGACCCCAGACTGATAGCTGGGTTACCGGCATTGAACTGAACCAGGCCCCTTGAACGTGGGTATCAGTTGGGGTACTTGGACAGTCTTTGGAGCCTCTGGCAGTGGAACCAGTATTTATCCCTAGCACACAGACTTTGGAAGCCCACTCACTATGGAGGGATACTCTCCACCCAGATACATGCAGGAGGCTCTAGGCCATGCTCCAATTGATGTGACAGACTTTGATGATCTCCCGTGGGAGGCTTCACCTTCTCTGAGGAGTGGATGCAGGGTGGGATGGTAAGATGGTGGGGGGAATGGGAGGACAGGAAGGAGAGGGAACTAGGATTGGTATGTAAAATAAATTGTTTTTAATTTAATTTAAATTAAAAAATTAATTTTAAAAAAGAAAGAAAGGAAAAAGCCCAGCCTGTTGTCACATCCAGAGGCAACAAAAGGTGGCTCTCTGGAGCTCAGTGGCCAGCCAGCTACAGGCTAATGAGAGCCCTGTCTCCAAATACAGGGTGGAAAGCAGCTGCTTCTCAGACTCCTGAGGGTGTCCTCTTACTGCCGTTGCAGGGCATCTGAGTGAACACACGTGCACATATGCACCATACAAAAGAAAAGAAACAAACTGTACCTTTATCGTAAGCAAACACAGAAAGATGGCTTAAAGATTTAAATATGAGACCCCGAACACTAAAAACCCAAGAAGAGGGCCAGAAAGATGGTTCAGTGAGTAAAAGTATTTGCTGCCAAGCTTAACCTGAGTTTGATCTCTGGAAATAGTGTGTTGGAAGGAGAGATGTGACATCTTTAAGTTGTCTTCTGACATCCAGACATGTGTCATGGCATGCAAGTGTCCCCAATAAACAAAAAAATCTATACTTTTTAAAATCCAAAACAAACAAAAACAGGGAAACGCTCTCTTTTCATTGAATTTATCAATGCTTTCATGACTATTCCAAAACACTCAGGAAAGCAGAATTCTCAAGCAGGGCTGTCCCACACCAAGAAGTTAGAATTCCCAAACAGGGCTATCCCACACCAAGAAGTTAGTATAGAGCAAAATAAGTGGCAGAAGGAGAAGGTACGGTGACAGAGAAGTGGGAGGGGATAGGAGAAAACACTTGCAAACTAAATATAGACAGGGTCTAATCTCCAAAATAAAGTAGAGACTCATGCAGCTTATTGTAGAAATACAGATTAAAAGTAGGCAAAGGATCTGAACAGATAGCTTTCCAGTGAAAACATGTGGCTAGTAGCCATATGGAAAACTGATCACTATCATCAATAAGGAACAGAAATTAAAGCCACAATGAGAATTCACTTCATACTTTTCAGATTGGCTATCCTAAAAAATAAGCATTGTTGATCAGTTAGAGGAAAAGGAACCCATGTACAGTTGGTACAATCATTATGGAAAACAGTAAGAAAGGTCCCTTTAAAACCCCAAATAGAACAGCCAGGTGGTCCAGCAATCCCATTCATGATATCTGTACATGAGAAATGCTGTCAGTATCTCAAAGAAACATCTCTACCCCCAAGCACATTGCAGCATTATTCACCATAGCCAACATACAGAAACTGAATCAAGAACACACATACATGTGTGCATGCACAGATGGATATAGGCACACAGGAATATTATTCAACCTTAAAAAAGAAGTCTCATCATTTGCCAGCAACATAGGCGAGGCCAGAGGACATTATGATACATGAAGAAAGCCAAACAGGCAAATACTGAATAACCTCCTTTAAATGTGGAGGTTGAACTCATGAAAATTGAGAGCAGAATATTGTTGCAGAGATCTGTGGGCAATGGGGATTTTGGTCAAAGAATAGAGATTTGGGCTTATAAGTTGAACAAGTCTGGAAATCTAGTATTTAGTATGGTGAATACATTTAGCAATACTGTATAATGTACTGGAAATATGTGGAGAATAGAGCTGAAATGGTCTCATCATAAAAGAAAACCAGGTAGCAATTTGAGGTGAGGTGATAAATATGTTAATTGGCTTGGTTGTTTGTGCTCCATAATGTGCTCCTTTGTCAAAGGATTGTGTTCTAGCAGTAAACATTCAGTCATTATACTTCACTGAAGGTGGAGGAGGAGAGCAGTATGGGTAAAGGCGAGAAGAGCAGCTCAGGCAGCTCTCACGGCGCCTTCATCAGGAGGCAAACTGTGTAGAGAGAGCATCTGGGTAGGAGAAGACGAAGTTGCTGGAATGGAAAGACTAAGGGGAAAACGTTAAACTGTTCTCCAGAAAGCAAGAGTCTGTAGGAGGTTCTCGAGGGTGTGGCACCTTGTGCGAAAGAGGAACTTCACATTAATGCCAGCAGCGGATAAGCTGAGTACGCAAGCCAAGAGAAAATTTTAGTGCAGAGATTTTATCTGCTTTACCTGTCATTGTCTCCAAAGCATCTAGACAGTGCTTGATATGAGGTCAAACTCAACCCAGTGAAGATGATTAATCAAAAGAAATGTTGGGAAAAGTTCACCTAAAAATTCCTGCCGTAAACGCCCATGCTGCAAGTCGAGACTAGAGTGGGAAATGAATAGCTGCATGCAACGTGAAGACTACACCGGGGAAGCCGTTGTGTGCCGTAGCCACACACCCAGGGACAGCGAGGATGTGAAGAACAGGATGAGCTGAGCACTTGGGTGATAAAGGTCTCAGGGCTGCTTAGGGGAATGTGAAAGAGAATTTGTTATTCTCATTCATTCATTCATTCATTCATTCATTCATTCATTCATTCATCCATCCATTCACTCAGCTGACAACACTGCGAGTAGAAGGAAAACCTAAAGGGGCTTACAGGGGGAAAGCTCTTTGTAGATGTAAGGCGCGAGAAAGCACAGTGAGGTGACGCTGAGTGTGCAAGAGGGGAGGAGAGCCCGGGGCTGGAAGGGGTGCCTTGGGCGCTGAGTGTGCAAGAGGAGATGAGAGCCCCAGGGCTGGAGGGCGTGCCTTGGGCGCTGAGTGTGCAAGAGGAGAGCCCCGGGGCTGGAGGGTGTGCCTTGGGCGCTGAGTGTGCAAGAGGAGAGCCCCGGGGCTGGAGGGCGTGCCTTGGGCGCTGGGTGTTAGGCAGAGGGAATGTAGCCTAGGATTGCAGAGACAGTGGGGTGGGAGACACTTTTCTAGGGATGTGGGGATGGTGCCTTCTTATGTAAATGCAGCCTCTGAGGTTATAATCAAGTTAAGATAAGGTTGTGCTGTTTGAGGACTGCGTCCAAATCCAATAGGTGCTGTCCTTATCTAAGACCAGGTGGGCACAGCAATCTAGAAGACCACCTGAAGACAGAGGAAAAGACTGGCATTCGGCAGCCACACCCAAGGAGCACCAGAATCAGAAGGATAATTCTTAGGATGTCCTGACACTGAGGTCTCTCTCATACCTCAGTTTTAAACCTCTGACCTTCAGAACGGAGCAGGAATGCATATTTGTTGTTTTAACCCACTAAATTCATGATGCTCTGTTAGGTTTTCTCTGGGAAGCTAATTCAGTTGTACTCTAATGTTGACTACATTGGATGGAGTCTAACTTCTTTTCTTTTCTCTTCCTTTCTTCTTATCTTTTTAGTAAGCCTTCTAACTGCTGTGACAAGACAGCTGACAGAATAACTGAAAGGAAGAAGGACTTATTTGAGGTCACAGTTTCAGGAGATCCAGTCTACCATGGCAAGCAGGATGTGGCATTCACATGGTGGGCAGAAGGAGAGTGTCGGTGCTCGGCTGATTTTCTTCCTTTTCTTCCTTTATTCCATCTAGGCCCTTGGTCCATCGATGTTGGCATTTGTTACCAGGGTAATAACAATATGAATTTCCCCCATCAGTTAGCCCTTAATGCCCTCACAGACACCCCAGAGGTGGGCCTCACCAGTCTCCTCGGTGGTAGACTAGTCAAGTAGACATACAAACCTATGCTTGCTGGATTTGTTGGAGTTTACTAAATGGTGCATCAATGTCACATTAGATGAAGTGTTTTCTGTTCACGTGTCCTTCACCTATTGACCATTTTCCTCTAAAGACCGATAAACTGTGTGATCATGTGTTTAGTCAGGGCCAGAAGAGGTAGGCCTCATTTTATAAAATAACTGGGAACACTTGGACCTCAGTACATTGCCTTACAGGTGTGCCCTTCATACTTGGATTTGATAACGTATGGCTTGCCCAGAAGTTATAACCTACTTTGTAAACCTACTGTTGCCCCAGGGGAAACAGCAGATAGCTCCCTGGCCAGCAGCACTGGTGTGGCAGGTGTGGGGGGATTTTAGAGGGTGAGTGTTCACTGAATCATACAATATGAGAGCTGGAAAGGACCGTGGGGACCATCCAGTTCTGTCCCTCATTTCACAGTTGAAGGAACTAAGATCAAGGGAAATAAAGGGGCTTGTCCAAGTTGCATGGCTGCTAGTGGATTTCTGGGTCTGGAACCCAGGTCTCTTGATTCTCACTGAGTGTTTTGTTGTTGTTTGCCTTCCTCAAGAGGATATCAGAAGTCATATTTGGGGAAATTCTCAGCCAGATCTAAGTCTTAATCAAGGTCCCCAGAAATGACATCTTCTCAAGTCCTCCTGCCCCATCTCTTGCCATTCCAGGCTGGGTCTCTGTGGTCCTCTTGTGCTTTCATCTCCGAGCTCAAGCTTTGCCCATGCTGCGGCCACGCATGATCATGTCTGGCATTTACTTCCCTCTTCCCCTGCCCATCTGGCCCTTCAAGTGCTCAGCCCGAAAGGCTCTCTTATATAACTGCTACTACCATTAGTCCCTCCATTCTTTACCTTCCCACAATATCTCTGCTCTATACAATCATAATTTAGGTTTAAATTTGCTGCAGTTTGTTTAACTGACTAAGCAAGTCACTTAAAGCCTCGGCACATCGTTCTTTATTTACTAAAGCCACAGGGAAAGAAGTCATGATTGTTTCTAAGGATGCTTCTGAACCTAACAGTCTATGCCTTCAGAAGCTTTTGAGCTTCTCAAAGAAGGGAGCTCTTTATTCTATTTTTTTATATTCCCTTAGTCTAGTAGTTCTCAACTGTCCCCGGGAGACATTTAATTTGGGTTGTGACAACTTGGAGAAGTAGCTGTTACTCTGATCTAGTTGGTAGAGGCAAAAAATGATGTTAAGCAGTCTATATATAGCACACAAGTCAATCTCTCACAAAAGGGATTTTGCAGTCAAGTATCCATCCTGGAAGCTGAATAGACCTTTCCTTAGTCTCTAACTCAATATCATAGACACACAGAAGACAATGAATGCAATGAATGGGCACTTTCATCTCTCAGAGAGAATTGTCTTTATAGAAGGGTTGGACATGATCTGCCTTGGGGAAGAAAGAAGCAGAGCTGAGCAAGACCAGTGCTAAATCAGAGATTCTCCTCTCGTTTAGTTTCTTTATCAAAGATGAATAGTTTGGGATATGATGAAGGTCGGTGAATGCAAGTGTGGAAATGTCACAGGGAAACCCATTCACTTGAGCAGTCAATGCTGTAATAATTCCGGGGAAAAGGGACTGGTTTGAGTGGGGGAGAAGAGGGAGAATAAAGCACCAGAAACATGAGACAGAGACCAGGCTAGAATGGTGAGAGGCGAGACAGAAAGACTTGAGAAGGCGACCTGTGACCCCCTTGGTTAGTCAGCAGGGAGAAGAGGGAGTGTAGTAGGGAACGGAGTGTACGATGGGTGAAATTTAAGAATGGGAGCTATTTGCCTTGTAGGAGGTGTTGGTGTAAAGAGCGCATCTTTCAGACATCTCCAGGGTAGCAGCCTGTGAGGGTGAGAAGCATTGGTCAGGTAAACACTGAGACACATGAGGAGAGCGTCTGGGAACAGAACGCATGTTGTCATAAAGTCTTGCATGCATGAGGTCCTATTCACACCTACCCTTGAAGGAAAGTCTGGGGCAAAAGTGCCCTTCACTGACAGATGAAGAAAGCAACTTGGTCTCTAGCAAAAAAAAAAAAAAAAAAAGCATCACAGGCAAGGTCTCTCCTCAGAGTCTTCCAGGATGGGAGCTGCTGCATGACTAAGCTCTAGCAGTGAGCCTGCCCAGCCTTTGACCTTTGCTTGGCTCTGCTTCCCGAGCTCTTCCTCACCTGCCATGTCTGTCTGCTACTTAGGTTCCAACATGCATTTCACTATTCCTTTGCCCCTATGCCATTCCTATCTTTTAATAAATATTACAATATCCCAGATATGAGGAATATAGAAAGCTCCTCAGATGGATGGGGATGAAGGCAGCATCCACAATCTAAAGCTCTCCCGAGGTGGCCATCTTGTTCTTAACCTTTCTGAACACTTGGTAGAATGTCCTATGATTAGCTCACTGGCTACCAGAGGTATTGAGCAAGGTTTCTGTTTGGATTTCTTTGCGGGAACAGATGCTTAAGTTGAACATTGAAATTCACGAGAATATTTCAGTTCCTTGTAAACTCTTCTAATCACATTGCTTTGAGTGAGGTGTTGCTGGTGGCTCCTCTCTGAGGAGAGGTTCTCCTGAGGGGACTTCCAAGAGTTCATTTCGGGAGATCTTGGAGGGCATGGCTACGTGCAGTGCATGGTAATGGGCATATGAGGACACTCAAGACACATTTTTTTTAATTACTTAGACTCCTCTCTGTTGCATGGGATTATGAATGAATTTCACTTGGTGTGTTTTCATGTTTTCTTGTAATAGAAATGTCAAACGGAAGAATTGAAGGATACCACTGTAAAGATTTGGTGTAGAGGGCAGTATTCCCTGGGGAGGGGGCAGAGGTCCACACATAAAAGAATTGGACAGTATGTTTTCTGCTGCTGTCTTGTGTGGCAGATGAATGTATAGCTTCTCTTGGTAAACTATCTGGAAAGAGCACAGAAAGGCGTTAGAATGTGGTCGCTCCCTTCCTGGCCCCAAGACCACTTCTGTTGGTGTGGCATTTTGTCCTGGCACCCACTCTTCAAGGTTCTGCATTTCCTCCAGCTGTGTGTCTCACACCAAACAGCAGTTCACAGAGAAGTCATTGGAAGAAACTTGAGCCGCCACTGCAAGCCCTGCAGAGAGCAGCTGGGTACTGCTGCATTCTCCTGGAATCTCTTTCCACCCTTTCCTTTGTGCTCACTTCAAAATGCAGTGTCAAGAGGTGTGGCATCTCGGCATTTCATCTCTGGTTTTGCTTTCATAGTCTTCTGTGCCCACTCAGCTGGCTGCAACTGAGGCTCATTTTACAAGAAACTACCGGTAAGGTTCAGAGTGGGAAAAGATGAGTAAACTCCTACTCTCGAGGCGGGGTTTGAGGACAGGAAGAAAGGGAGATCCCCTTTCAGCATATAAGCCTGTGTTATTTAGCAAAGTTCTATTAACTATTCTAGTTCCGAGAGGGAAAGATGTGGTTTAGCACTGGCTACCCTTCTTTTCTCATTATGAAACTGGGTTTGTCCATAAGTTGATTTTCAGCATCTCCCTGTAATTCTCTTTTTTCCCCAAATGCAGGGGACGTGAGCTCCTGATGTCACTTGAAGCAGCGTGCAGCAGGCAGAACTTTGGATTCCTCTCCCTGTGCATGCCCTGCACAATAGAATGCAGGACTATGAATGAGGTCAGGTCACTCCTGTGACTCGGTCCTGATGTATGACATGGCTGACTTTTAGAAGGGGAGATGATCTGATAGTCCGGCAGAAGCCCGTTGGAATCAGTTTTCTGTAGCTGCTCAAGTTCTAGTCAAAATGTTGCTCTGTAGCTGTTTCGTAGATCTAATGAATGTCAGTCATCAGCAAGAGCGACATTTCTTCATGTTATGCTTAGCTCTCAGCACTCAGCTGAGGATTTCTCAAGACCAAAGTCTGAAAGGATTTTGAAAGACTGCAACATCAAAATCCTGCCTGAGTGGATTTCTGTGAGTTTGAGGCCAGCCTGGTCTATAGAGCAAGTTTCAGGACAACCTCCAAAGCAATACAGAGAAACCCTGTCTCGAAAAAACAAAACTAAACAAAACAAAATCCTGCTGAGTTTCCAACATGGTGGTCTGTGTTGTGGGTTGGACTTGCTACCCCCACCTCATGAGTCAGTTCTTTATAATAAACTTTCAAATATGTAGTTTTGGTCGTGGAGAAACCATATTGATGCACCATGATCTAGTTGCCCTTGGGGACCATACAGATGGATGAAGATTTCTGGGATCGATTTGAAGAAAGTGAGAGCAACACCTGACACTAGGCTGCAACGTGGTTGCTCTCCAGGAAGTAAGTGCCTCAAATGCTGTGTCATCAGCTATAACCCGCTAGACTTCAGGTCTGTTCTCAGGAGAAACCAGGCATTTATCATTCTAAAAATTGCCTGAATTCTAAACATAGATTGCTAGTTCAATAACATCTTAAATAGAAAACCAAACATGTCCAGAAGATGGACCATTTTGTAAAAGACTTCATCTTTTTTTTTTTAATGCCAGTCATAATTGTGGCAGGGGTAGAGAAGCAGGTAGGCCAACTGCAGATCTTCACCTCTCTCTCTTCTCCTCCAAATCCAATCCCACCTCAGGTTCTGTAGCAGACCCCTACTGGGGCATCCCCTTCCTCTCTACCACCATCTCCAGGAAATCAAGCAAATCTCCTCCAAGCGTCCTCCCGCCATCCTGTGGTCCCAGCTCTAACTCCAGCAGGCATTCACTGGGAACCCACTGCCCAAGTCTGCCAGAGAAGCAAGTAGGCCAATGAAGCAGGCAGTCAAGTTTTAAATCTTCACTTTCCCTCCTCTTCTCCAAATCCAGTTCTCCAGTCTTGCCCCCAAGCTCTGTAGCAGGCATCTGCCGTGGCCTCGCCTCACTCTCTGCCCCCAATTCCAGGGCACTAAGAAGATCCCGATGAAACACCCTCTTTTCCTCCCTCCTGTGGACTTCCTCAGCTCCCGCTTCCAACCCATCTCCACTCGTAAATATCAGCTCCTTATAACGAGAAATCCATTGTACTGGGAAACCCCAGTGGCTATACCTAGTAGGATCCCAGAAGCATTCCCCACTAGGCAATACACAGCCAACATACCCTCCTAAGTACCAGGGAGAGGAGCAGAAACCAAGAAACAAAGTAACCACCCAACAAAGACAAGGCCATATATTAGCACCCAGAATTATAATCATCCAACTTAGATGCCCAGACACTAGCATAAAAACACAATCAATAACAGTCAAAGCACTATGTTCCCACTAGAGCCCACCAACCCCACTACAGTAGGCCCTGGGAAATACAAAATACCTGAAGCACAAAACAAGAACCTTAAAATAACTGTCATGAATATGATAGAGATCCTTAATAAGAAATGAACAAACCCCTTAAATCTGTGAAAACACAAACAAACAGTGGAAAAAATAAATAAAACAATCCAAGACCTGGAAGTGGAAATAGAATCAATAAGAAAACCCAAACTTAGAGACATCTGGAAATGAAAACTTTAGGAACTCAAACAGGAACCTCAGAGGCAAGCCTCAGCAACAGAACAACAGAGATGGAAGAGAGTTTCAGGCATTGAAGACGAGATAGAAAAAATGGTTAGCTCAGTCAAAGAAAATCTTAAATCTTAAAAGACAATCCAGGCATAAAACATCCAGAAAACCTGGGACACTGTAAAGAGACTAAATCTAAGAATGATAGGAGTAAAAGAAGGAAAAGAAACCCAGGTTAAAGGCACAGAAAATATTTTCAACAAAATCACAGAAGAAAGTTTCCCTTACCTAAAGAAGGAGATGCCTATCAATGTACAAGAAGCATACAGAACACCAAATAGACTGAACAGAAAAGAAATTCCCCTGGGCATATGACAAAATACTATACATACAGAACAAAGAAAGAATATTAAAATTTGCAAAGGGAAAAAGACCAAATTACAAATGAAGGCAGACCTATTAGAATAACACTTGCTTCTTTTTTTGTTTGTTTGTTTTTTGTTTTGCGAGATAGGGTTTCTCTGTATTGTTTTGGAGGCTGTCCTGGAACTCGCTCTATAGACCAGGCTGGCCTCAAACTCACAAGAGATCCGCCTGCCTCAGAAGGGCCTGAACAGACTTCTACAAACTCTAAGAGACCACAGGTACAAGCCCAGGCCCACCAAACTTTCAATCACAATAGATGGAGAAACGAAGACATTCCATAATAAAGCCAAATTTATGCAGTATCTATCTATAAATCCAGCCCTACCGAAGGCACCAGGAGGGGAACTTCAACCTGAAGACATTAACCACACCAAAGAAAACACAAGAAATAAATAACCCCTGGACAGCAGATCAAACACACCACAGGAACCAAACAGCAGGAATCAACAAACATTGCTTTTTGAAATCTCTCAACCCCAGTCATCTCAATACCTCAACAAAAAGACAGACTAACAGAATGGATGTGAAAACAGGATCCTTCCTTCTGCTGTATCCAGGAAACATACCTTAACATCACGGATGATAGGGGTTAAAGGATGGAAAAAGATATTTCAAGCAAATGGACCTAAGAAGCAAGCCAGTGTAGCCATTTTAATATCTGACAAGATAGACTTCAGACCAAAACTAATCAGAAATTATAAGGAAAGACACTACATACTCATCAAGAAAAACCACTAAGCTGGAATTACAATCCTTAATATCTATACGACAAGCTCAAGAGCACCCAAGTTGATGAGAGACATATCCAGCTAAAATCACAGATTAGCTTTTACACACTGATAGCAGAAAACTTCAATACTCTACTCTCACAGATATATAGGCATCCAGGACAAAATCTAAACAGAGGAATGCTGGAACTAACTGATCTGTTGTGGAATATTTGTTTAACTATGTAAAGATGTGTTGCATTTGTTTAATTATGTAAAGATGTATTGCTGTTTTACCTTACCTGCTAAGGCACCTGGTTGGTCTAATAAAAAGTTGAACAGCTAATAGTGAGAGAGGAGGCATAGGTGGGACTTCCAGGCAAGGAGAGTAGGTAGGAAGAGGAATTTAGGCTGGGAGAAGAAAGAAAGGAGACACCAGAGGACAGCCAGCCAAACATGGAGGAAGCAGGAAAGTAGGACATACAGAATTAAATAAAGGTAAAAAGCCCTGAGGTAAAATGTAGATAAATAGAAACAGGTTTAAATTAAGTTAAAAGAACTAGTGGGACAAGCCTAAGCTAAGGCCAAGCATTCATAATTAATAATAAGTCTCCAAGTCTTTATTTGGGAGCTGGTTGGTGACCCAAAGAAAATTCCAACTACACTGATGTCATAAACTAAGTGTACTTGAAAGATGTTTACAGAACATTTTACCCAAACACAAAATAATATACCATCTTCTCACCAGCTCATGGAAATTTCTCAAAAATTGACCACATAAAGGGATAGAAGCAAGTCTTAATTAACATAAGAAAACGGAAATAACTCCCTGCATCTTACCATACCTCTATGGTTTAAATCTGAATGCCAACAGCAGAAGCAACAGAAAGCTTACCAACTCATTGAAGCTGAACAACTCACTATTGGATGAAAAATGGATCAAGAAAAAAATTCAAAACTTTCTAGACTTTAATGAAGGTGAAAACACAACATATTCAAACTTACAGGACATAATTAGGGCAGTTCTAAGAGGCAAGCTCATGGCACTAAGTGACTATATAAAATGATTAAAAGAAAGAAAGAGAAGAAATCTCATACTAGTAATTTAACAGCATACCTGAAAGATCTAGACCAAAAATAACTCACACCCAAAAGGAGTAGACAGCAAGAAATAATCAAGCTTAGGGATGAAATCAATAAAATAATATTAAAAAATACAAAGAATCAATGAAACAAAGAATTGGTTCTTCGAGAAAATCAGTAAGATTAACAAACTCTTAGCCAAATTAACTTAAAGGCAGAGAGAGAATACCCAAATTGATAAAATTAGAGATGAAAGGCGAGATATAACAGCAGACACCAAGGAAATCCAGAGAATCATAAAGACATACTTTAAAACCAGTACACTGGCAAACTGGAAAATCTAATAGAAATGGGTAATTTTCTTGATACATACCACCTACCAAAGTTAAATACAGATCAAATAAGCAATATAAAAAGACTTATAGAAGCATGGGCCTGCTTCTGGGCTGCCCTCTGGTGCCCTGCTGGGAGTCTTCTGAGGCCTGGAGACTGTGCGTGCATGGAACCTGTCCAGGGGAGCAGGCTATCCAGAGTCTTCCAGCATCCTAGTCCCGCTTCCACCCACGGGAGGAGGTAAGCATGGACCTGTTTGCGGCCCATCATCTGGTGCCCTGCTCGGAGCCTCCTGAGGCCTGGGGACTGTGCACAGGGGAACTGCCCACCCAGAGTCTGCCAATGTCTCAGTACTAGTCCTGCCTCCACACACAGGAAGAGGAGAGCTATTGGAGTATTGGAACTGCTTACACCCACCAGAAGAAAACCTTGATCCCATACCCACCAGAAGAAGGGATGGGAAGACGGCAGTATAAGAACACACTCAACAACAGAAAGACCAATATGACACCACCAGAGTCTAGGGACTTCACACCAGCAAGACCTCAACATCCCGACCAGATGAAGCAGAAGAGAGCAACCCTAAAAACAACTTTAGGAAGTGATAGAGACCCTCAAAGAGGTAATGAGAAAATCCCTTAAAGAAATGGAAGAAAAAACAAAAAAAATTTCAAGAAATGGAGGAAATGACAAAGCAAAAATTGCAAGAAACAATTCCAACAGACCAGTATCCCTCATGAACACTGATGTAAAAATACTCAATAAAATACTGGCAAATCGAATCCAAGAACACATCAGAAAAATCAAACACCATGATCAAGTAGGCTTCATCCCAGGGATGCAGGGATGGTTCAATATATGAAAATCCATCAATGTAATCCACCATATAAACAAACTGAAAAAGAAAAATCACATGATCATCTCGCTAGATGCTGAAAAAGCCTTTGACAAAATCCAACACCCCTTCATGATAAAGGTCTTGGAGAGATCAGTGATAACAGGAACATACCTAACCATGATAAAAGTGATATACAACAAACCAACAGCCAACATCAAACTAAATGGAGAGAAGCTCAATGCTATTCCTCTAAAATCAGGAATAAGACAAGGCTGTCTACTCTCTCCATATTTCTTCAATATTGTACTTGAAGTTCTAGCTAGAGCAATAAGACAACAAAATGGAGATCAAGGGGATACAAACTGGAAAAGAAGAGGTAAAGCTTTCACTATTTGCAGATGATATGATAGTTTACATAGTGACCTGAAAAACTCTACCAGTGAACTCCTATAGCTGATAAACACTGTCAGCAAAGTGGCAGGATACAAGATTAACTCAAAAAGTCAGTAGCCCTATTATATACAGACAATCAATGGGATGAGAAAGAAATCAGAGAAACATCACCCTTTACAATAGCCACAAACAAAATAAAATATCTTGGAGTAACACTAACCAAACGAGTGAAAGACCTGTATAACAAGAACTGAGTCTTTACAGAAAGAAATTAAAGAAGATACCAAAAATTGGAAAGATCTCCCATACTCTTGGATAGGTAGGATCAACATAGTAAAAATGGCAGTCTTGCCAAATGCAATCTACAGATTCAATGCAATCCCCATCAAAATCTCACAGACCTTGAAATAACAATACTAAACTTTATATGGAAAAACAAAAGATCCAGGATACCCAAACAACCCTGTACAATAAAGGAACTTTTGGAGGCATCACCATCCCTGACTTCAAGCTATACTATAGAGCTATAGTCCTGAAAACAGTTTGTTACTGGCACAAAAATAGGTAGACCAAAGGAATTGAACTGAAAACCCTGATATTAACCCACACATCCATGAACACCTGATTTTTGACAAAGAAGTTAAAGTTACACAATAGACAAAAAGAAAGCATCTTCAACAAATGGTGCTGGCACAACTGGATGCTGGCGTGTAGAAGATTGCAGATAGATCCATATCTATCACCATGCATAAAACTTAAGTACAAATGGATCAACATAAATCCAGCCACACTGAACCTCTTAGAAGAGAAAGTGGGAGGTACCCTTGAATAAATTAGTATAGGAGACAGCTTCCTGAACATAACACCAGTAGCACAGACACTGAGATTGACAATTAATAAATGGAACCTCCTGAAACTGAGAAGCTTCTGTAAGGCAAATGACACAGTCAACAAGACAAAACAGCAGCTCACAGAATGGGAAAAGATACTCTATTGTGTAAATGTACTACACTATCTTTATCCGTTCTTCAGTTGAGGAATGCTGCTATGAACATAGTTGAACAGATGGATGTCCTTGTTGTATGAATGTGCATCATTTGGATATATGTCTAAGAGTGGAATTATTGGATCTTGGGTAGACTGATTCCCATTTTCCTGAGGAATCTCCATACTGATTTCCAAAGTGGCTATACAAGTTGGCACTCCCACCAGCAGTGGAGGAGCGTTCCCCTTTCTCCATATCCTCTCCAGCAAAAGCTGTCATTGGTGTTTTTTATTTTAGCCATTCTGACAGGAGCAAGAGTGCATTTCCCTGATGGCTAAGGATGTTGAGCACTTTCTTAAGTGTCTATTAGCTATTTTAGACTCTTCCATTGAGAATTCCCTATTTAGTTCAGTAATCCCACATTTTAATTGGATTATTTGGTGTTCTGGTGACTAGCTTCTTGAGTTCTTTGTATATTTTGGAAATCAGCCCTCTGTGAGATGTGGGGTTGGTGAATATCTTTTCCCATTCTGTGGGCTGCTGTTTTGTATTGTTGTTAAAAAAGAAGAAAAAATAAAAACGTTATAACTCCTAATGAAATAAAAGCAGTCATTAATAGTCTCCCAACCAAAAAAGTCTAGAGTCATATGGTTTTAGTAAAGAATTCTACCAGACTTTTGAAGAAGAGTTAACCAAGACTCCTCAAATCATTCCACAAACTAGAAGTGGAATATTGCCTAATTCATTTTACAATGTCACAGTTACCCTGATACCTAAACCACAGAAGACCCAATTTAAAAAAGAGAGTCATAGACACGTTTCCCTTGTGAACATAGATGCAAAAAATCTCAATAAAAGGCTTGCAAATCAAATCCAAGAACACATCAGAAAGATCATCCACCATGATCAAGTAAGTGGTCTTCATCCCAGAGCTGTAGGGATGATTCAACATATATAAATCCATACATGTAATCCATCATATAAAAAACACATAATCATCTCATTAGATATAGAAAAGGCCTTTGACAAAATCCAACACCTTTCATGATAAAAAGTCCTGGAGATATTAGAGATACATGGGACATACCTCAACATAATAAGAGTGTTAACAACAAGTTCATAGACAACATCAACTTAAATGGAGAGAAACTCAAAGAAATTCCACTAAAATCAGAAAGACAAAGTTGCTAACTCTCTCCATACTTACTCAATATAGTACTTAAAGTCTTAGTAAAACAATAAGACAACTAAAGGAGGCCTAGGGGTTACAAATTGGAAAGGAAGAAGTCACTATATGTAGATATGATAGTATACATAAGTAACCCTAAAAATTCCTGGGAATTCCTATAGATGATAAACAATTTCAGGAAAATAGCCAGATACAAAACTCAAAACAAAAATCACTAGCCCTCCTATATACAAATAACAAATGGACAAAGAAAGAAATCAGGAAAACAACACCTTTCTCAATAGCCTCAAAAAATATAAAATATCTTTGGGCAAGTGAAAGACTTGTATGATTAAAACTTTAAGACATTGAAGAAAGAAATTGAAGAAGAAATAAGAAACTGGAAAGATCTCCTATGCTCATGGATCTGTAGGACTAAGATAGTAAAAATGGCCCTCCTGTCAAAAGCAATCTACAGATTCAATGCAATCCCCATCAAAATCTCAACACAATTGTTCACAGATATTGAAAGGACAATTTTCAGCTTAATATGGAAACACACACACACACACACACACACACACACACACACACACACACACACCTAGGAGAACTAAAAATAATCCTGAAAAACTAAAGGACTACTGGAGGTAAAAGGTTTTTTGTTTTTGTTTTTGTTTTTTTACCAACTACATTTCAGATAGAGGACTAATATCCAAAATATATAAAAAACTCAAAAGTGTGAATATTAAGAAAACAAACCCAATTAAAAAATGGGATACTGATCTAAACAGAGAATTATCAGAAGACAAAGCTCAAATAGATGAGACGCACTTGATGAAAGGCATAAAAGAAACATAAACCAAAACTACTTTGAGATTTTGTCTTACACCAGTCAGAATGGTTGAGGTCAGTAAAACAAATGACAGTTTATGCTGGTGAGGATGTGGAGTAAAGACCATACTGGTGGGAGTGGAAACTCATAGTCATTATGGAAATCAGAGTGGTGATTCCTCAAAAAGATGGAAATTGATCTACCTCAAGCTATACCACTCTTAGACATATACCCTAAGAATGCTTTATCCTACTACAAAGACATTTGTTCAACCATGTTCATTACTATTATATTCATAGCATCCAAAAATTGGAAAAAAACTAGGTATCTGTCAATAAGAAAATGTGGTACATAACACAACAGAATACTACTCAGCTCTTAAAAAGTGAAATCATGATGCCAGGTGGTGGTGGCACAAGCCTTTAAACCCAGCCCTCAGGAGGCAGAGTCAAGTGGATTTCTGAGTTTGAGGCCAGCCTGGTATACAAAGTAAGTTCCAGGACAGCCAGGGCTACACAGACAAACCCTGTCTCCAAAAACAAACAAAAATGAAATCATGAAAGCCAAGGATAAATGGATGGAACTAGAAAGAGACCATTCTGGATGAGATAACAAAGACCCAGAAAGACAAATATGGTATGCATTCACTTATATGTGTATGCTAGCTATTAAGGCATTGATAAGTTAGATAAAACCAGAGAGGCTAGGTATAGTATAAGGGACTGGGATGAGCATGGGGGACAGATCTCTCTAGGAGGAGGAAATTATAGATAATTATAGATGGACAAAGCCAGTGGAGACTGGAAAGGGAAGAATAGATGGGGATGAGGAAGGAGTAGGGGGTTGAGAAGGAAACATGGGGAGAAAGCTATAATTAAGGGCCATTCGAGGGGTCATATGGAAACCTAGTACAGTAGAAGCTTCCTAAGTTATATACATATATGAAGGCTATCTAAATAAAATTGTCAAATAATAAGGGAGACAGCACCCCAACTGTATGTCTCTCATCCCCAAATGAAGCTTTAGTACTGGCCATAGGTTATATATTAAACACGTTGTTGACCAAAGGAGTTCCATGAGAATCAAGCAACCCAAGCTGTTACAAACGCTGATCTTCACAAACTGATGGTGAGGCCCTCTTGCTAAAAATAGTACCTACATAATTCATTGAATATGGATAAGTAGAGCTGGTGCCTACCTAGAACCTTCATCTCTACTGGCTAGAGTTTTGGGTACTGGAAGGTGCTCTGCATACTACCAAAGGAGGAAGAGAAACACCAATCCACCTACAAACCCTTCCTTCTACAGTGGTGTCCTCTCTGCAAGACATGCTATGGCAACGGTGGCACAAAGCTTGTAGGAGTGACCAACCCATATCTGATTTGATTTAAGGCCCAATTCATGAAATGGAACCCATACCTGATGCTACTTGAGTAACTAAGAACCTGAGACTAGATAGCGTAGGGACCTTGGGGAAAACCAAATACTACTGATCTTTAAAAAAAAGTACAAAGTAAAATGACTCCTAAGGACATTCTGCTACACCCATATCAGTGCCTTGCTCAGCCATCATCAGAGAAGCTTCCTCCTAAAACAGACGGGAACAAATGCAGAGACCCTCAGGCAGACACTGTGCAGAGAGTGAGAGACCTTGTAACGCCCAATCCTAAATAGGATGTCTCCATCAAACCCCTCCCATCACAGCTCAGGGAGCCCTGCAGAAGAGGAGGTAGAGTGAGAACCAGAGGGGATGGAGGACACCAAGGAATCAAAACCTAAGCACAACAGGACCAGTACACATTTGACCTCACAGAGACTGAGGCAGCATGCACGGGGTCTGCAAGGGTCTGCACCAGATGGGCTCTTAGGGCTGAAAGAACAAAGGGACATAAGCCTCCATCCCTAACCCAGAAGCTATCTCCAACTGATAACCACTTACAAGCAAACATCAAGTTTTCTCCAAGGAAGTCTCCCAGGGACAACTATTCTTAAGGGTAGGCTGTATGACTAACAGTAAATGACCAACAGAAAGTGAACTCAGTAGCATGCTTTATGAGCTCTTTGTCTCATAAAGTCATGTCAGGGCATTTTAGTATTGTTTTTTATTTAGTTTTTTTCTTTACAACTTTAGCATATATAATATGGCTTCTGTTTTGTGTTTTCATGGGATTCCTGAGTATGTAAAGGAGTGGGTCTCTGAGTCTGCTTCTAATTCTTGTGCCTTTTCTTGGGCTCTTTTCCTTCTGTTTTGTCCTACTCCAGTTTGTTTGTTTTTGTCTTATCTTATTATGTTCTATTTTATTACTAGTCCTTAGAAGCCTGCTTGTTTTCTAATAAGAGACAGAAAAGGGGAGATCCAAATGTGAGGGGAGCTGGAAAAGAACTGGGAGGACTAGGGGGAGGGGAACCACAGTCAGAATATATTGTATGAAACAAAAATCTATTTTCAATTTTAAAAAAGACAAGAACAGAGAGACTGCTGTGTGCTTGGAGGACAGAGGAGACTGGCCAGACACGACCAAGTGTGCTTGGGAGCCTGGTTGGAAACAGACCACCTAAAACAGACATTTTGAGGATAGTGGTAGAAATTTGCATATGAACTGAGTATTAGACGTTGGGAGTAGTATTTACTTCATTGGGTGTGATGATGGTGTTGTGAGTATGTAAGGCAATTCATGTACATTTCAGAGCTATGTGTGGAAATGCTTAGGAACAGGGTGTAATATCTGATATTAAAGTTCTCTCTTCAAACACACACAGAAGAATTCGGACAACATTTGCATCTGGATTCTAGGCATATGTAATTATACTGTTTCTTATAGATTTTTATATGTTTGAAACATCTTACAAATGATTTTTTTTAGTCCAAATACAGTAGTTCCCATGTAATGTGTCAGCAAATTCCAGTTTTAACTGTTAGCAATACTACATTTTTCATGGCCAACAGGATTTTAGAAAGAGCCAGTCGAGAACAGAACAGACTGTGGAGCTGTGGACCGGGCGGAGCATTCTACGCGGACTCCTCTGGCCAAGGCTGACTGTGGAGAGACTGGGATGACCTCAGAGGTGGGAAGGATGAGTTCAGAGGCAGAAGCAGAGAGGGATCAGGGACTTCTGGTTCCCACACTACTGAGATATGAGCAGTGTGAGCCAGAAACAGGATGGGGTGGTCCAGCCATCCATCTCTTTACATAGCCACCGGCAGTCCATTCTCCCCCCGTGGCCTGAGCGTCCTGTGATCTCCAGGTGGCTGTACTGGGCCTTGCTGGATGTTAGCTACCTTCCAGGAGTAGCGCCCTCATTCCCAGGCTCTCACTGGTGGACGCAGCTCCAAGAGTTGGGTCTAAAAGTGCTCGTCTTTCCCAGAAGAAAACCACCCCCAGACAAATGTGTCTAAAGACATCTATCTGTATGTGGAGAAAAAAGTCTGTTTACATTTTTCTCTCTTCACTGGCTGAGAGAGAGGAAGAAAGTGTTAAATAAGCTAGAGATTGGGTTCCCACTACGTGGTCTTGAAGCCATCATTGCAGAGTCAACAGCAGCCCTCAGCCCCTCACCGCTGGGGTCTTTTCCACTGTAAATGTGGCCTTAAATGCAATCAGCTCTCCGGCTCCTTTTCATCTGCCTTTACTGAGAGTACTGCCCCACGTGTGCACTTCACAGTGGTCCCTGTCACAAAGCTCTCCACAGGCAGAGATGGGAGATCTCCTTTGCAACTGAGAGTAGAGGTAAGCCGTTCATGGCTGCTTTGGACTGATGACTGGTCTCCTGCTGTGCCTTAAGGAATGACCACACATGGAGTGATGTATCTGTCTCTCAAGATCAGAAACAGAATCAGTTTCACTGGGCTACAGTCAAAGTGGTGTGTTAGGGCTGCATTCCCTCTGAAGCGCCACGATAAGAAATCCACTTCCTGGCATTTTTTGGCTTCCAGAGGCAGCCTGCATTCCTTGGCTCACAGCCCTTTTCTGCACTTTCAGAGCATGTAAAGGAACATCTTCAGACTCTCTCTGACTCTCTGATGAGTTCATTTCATTTCTTCTTTCCCCTTGAGATCACCTGCCTTCCTCTTCCAGGGATTCTTATTTTTTATTTATTTATTTTTTTGGTTTTTACGAGACAGGGTTTCTCTGTATTGTTTCAGAGGCTATCCGTCCAGCCCGGCCTCGAACTCACAGAGATCCCCCTGCCTCTGCCTCCCGAGTGCTGGGATTAAAGGTGTGCGCCACCACCGCCTGGCTCCAGGGATTCTTGTAATTACATTGGTCCTGCTCAAATAGTGTAGACAACAGCTAACAAGATCATCACCCTGTGTCTCTCAACTCAATCCCATCTGCGAAGTCCCTTTGCCAAAGTTCCAACAAGTGGGCCCCATCCATCCCTGGGGGCCATTAATCTGCCACAGTGAATGTGTAGACTAGATAATGGCTCTAGAATACAAGCCTTGCTCTCTCACCTGGGATCCATTCTTAGATGGTAACAAATCTCTCTGACTTTTAGTCACAGCCTAGACAGCTCACTTCCTTCAGCATGACAACTTCCCTGTCCCAGTTGCTTGGTGACTTCAGACATGGCTTGTCAGCACTAGCGTCTTTTGCTTATTTGAGTAAGTTGTTCTTTCAAACTGTATCCTTTAATCCTTTTCCTTGTCACCATTGTAAATTGAATGGTCCTCTTAGAGTTTTCCTTCTTTTTCTTTTCAAACAAAATTTGATAAGAATTTAAATACTTGGCTTTGGGAGTGGTAAAACACTTGCCTATTGTGTATGTAGAAGCCCTGGGCTTTATTCCCAACACTTGGAGGAAAAATTAACTACTTTGAGGAAATACAAATGCAACTATGCCCACCTAAGAGTTAGAATGTGTGTGTGTGTGTGTGTGTGTGTGTGTGTAAGTATAGACATACATATACAATTGTTGCTAAAAGATGAGTTAGCATAACCTATCAAATTGTATACATGCACTAAAAAGTATTGAGGGTAGCTACTTTTCTCTGTGGTGATATTTTGTTTGTGCTTTAACGAATAAAGCTTGTCTTAAGATCTGACTGCAGAGCTAGTCACTAGGTAGCCATAGAAGCCTGGCAGTGGTGGCACACATCTTTGGTTCCAGCACTTGGACGCAGAGGCAAGTGGATCTCTATGAGTTCAAGATTGATCCAGTCTAAAAGAGAAACAGAGCCAGTACTTGGGAGTCACATGCATTTAATCGCAATACTAGTAGATGGAGACAGGAGTATTATGGCTGGGCAGAGAGAGGAGCCTAAGGCAGGAGGAGCCAAGAGCTGATTGCGTTTAGTCTGAGGATTCGTAGGGACAGGATTGCCCCTTTGGTCTGATGATTCAGTAGAAGACTTCTCTCTTGTGTCTGCTCCTTTACTTCTCTGACCTTTCAGCATTGACCCCAATGTCTGACTCTGGGGTTTTATTATAAAGACCTATTAGAACTCATGCTACAATAATATAAGAGCTTTACTTTTTGACATAATGAAGAACACAATAGTATCCTCTCAAAGATAAAATCTGATTTGATACGTAAATATTTTCCCAATGAACTAGAATTTGAGAATTTTCATTCTAATGCAAAACCCCAATCAATTACAGCAAAATCAGTTCAACCATATAAATAATTAATGTTGCCTTGGTCACACTAAAGAAAATGAATATGTGTTTTATTAAGTAGAAGGGTAATTTAGTGTGAGACATATTTCTTTTTGCAGAGTAGTTCACCTGTTTTCTAGAACTGAGATGCAAGGTCTGATGACCATGTCCAGGGATGCCCATGAACAGGCTACTGTCTGTGTACTGGGGGAAAGAAGGGAAATTCCCACAATGGTTTTTTTCCCCAGATGAGTATTGGCATACTATCTTCAGCTTATAAACTACTATTGACTATATTTTACTTCAAATATCTCTTTTTCCTTGTCAAAAATAATATTTCCTTTGGCATTTGAGTGTACCTGAAGTGTTATCATAACATTTGGGAAATGAACTTGAGCATTTTGGTGTCTGCAGCTTGTAGAGGGCCGTGGTGTTTGCAGCAGGTGGACAATTGCCTTGTGACTTCTCAGCTCTCTTACACGGTTCCTGGAATCTTTGCAGGGATTTCATGTGTGCCGGTTTTAAACAGATAACATTGTTATATGGCTTGCCTTCCTTCTGTCACTCCCTCCGAGGAAATAGGCTCACACACTGTAAACTCTCTCCCACACAGGGCAAGTGAAGCATGGGGCGCTACTCCATCTCCACAGAGGAGATGGCAAAGGTTCTCTCTGCTCTGGAATTCAGGGTTGGAGGACAGCAGCTCTTTGAGGAAAGCGTAGGGGCTTGTGGAATAGCTCTGCAGGCAAAGGTTCTTGCTGCCAACCCTGCTAACCTGAGTTTGATCCTTGGAACCCAGATGGTGGAGGGAAAAACCAGTTTCTGCAAACTGTCCTCTGACCTCCACATTCATGCCAAGGACACACACACACACACACACACACACACACACACACACACACACACACACAGAGAGAGAGAGAGAGAGAGAGAGAGAGAGAGTATCATTGAGAAAGCATCCCCACCTGCTTCAGAGAGTCGATTATTCGATTGAAGCTGTTTTATCAATCCTTTTTTTTTTTAAACTTAGGGAATACACAACACAAGGAAGGCAGTGTAATCTCTGGAAAATAAAAGATCAACCACTTCTGTTTGTCTAGGTCTAGAGTAATAGTGAGAAATAAGAGCCCTTAACTCATTGCCGACGCCATTTTCCTTTTCATACATCAGTTCAGATTGGAGGGTATGGGTGGCGGTTTGAATGAGAATGCCCCCATAGACTCATCTGTTTGAATGCCTGGAGTCCAGTTGGTGGAACCAGTTGGGAAGGAATAGGCGCTGTGGCCTTGTTGAAGGAGGTGTGTTACTGGGAGTGAGTTTTGAGGTTTAAAGCCTGTGCTATTCCCAGTTAGCTCTCTTTCCCTTCTACTTGTGGATAGGGTTATGCTCTCAGCTACTGTTCCAATGCTATGTGTGCCTGCCTGCTGTCCCCACCATAATAGTCACAGTCTCTAAACTGTGGAACTGTAAGCAAGTTCCCAATAAACTCTTTCTTTTATAGTTGCCTTGGTCATGGTTTCTCCTCACAGCAATGGAAAAGTAACTAAGACAATGTGTAAAAGGTTTCTTCAAATATTTATAAAGAAAAAGAGGCCTGCATGCAGACTGCACTGTAATAAAGTCTAGTGAATGAGTGATTCACACGAGAGGACATAGAAAGGCAAGCTTTTATCACGACGAGATAGGAAATAACTTTCTGCCATTCTTTATTTTTCTTTTGGTTTTTCAAGTTAGGGTTTCTCTGTGTAGCCCTGACTGTCCTGGAACTCACTCTGTAGACCAGGCTGGCCTCAGAATTCCTCCTATCTCTGACTCCCATATGCTGGTATTAAAGGTGTGTATGCCACCACTGCCCAGAAGAAATGACTTTCTAAGTATAGCACAGAGCCAAAAAGACTTAACCATATGAAAATTTAAGACATATATATATAGATATATGATGACAAAATACACTCTAAACAAAGAGCAAATAAAAGGAGGGAGAACATTTGCAATTCATGCAATAGATCTAAAAGGTTATATTTCTAGTTTTTTTAAGGAAAAAACACAAGGAAAAAGAAGTTATAAAATTTATAAAAGTAATTCTATAAGCAATATAAAAAGTACAAGTCATCCAAGCATGGTAGCACATTACCTTTAATCTCAGCAATCAGGAGGCAGAGGCAGGCTGTTAATTACAGGCCAGCCGAGTCTACACAGTGAGTTCTAGGAAAGCCAGGACTATGTAGACAGACCCTGTCTCAAAAAAATTGCAAATCAAAATTCCGATTTTATCTAAGTGCATATAGATATATATTCAGACAGACACACCTTTGCAATTCAGATCTGACAAAGTTAATCTGCTAAAGTTGTATTGTGACATTGGTGAAAATGAGAAATCATAGAAAGTGTCATTGATGGGAGTACAAGTTGTCGGGACCTTTTTAAAAGGGTGACATGAAAGTATCTATAGAAGCAATAGCACATTTTTTTCTTCTTATCAGCAATGCTATCATCAATAGTTGAAAACTTGACCGGGATCTTACAGGAATTCATGAAAGTATCTATAGAAGCAATAGCACATTTTTTTCTTCTTATCAGCAATGCTATCATCAATAGTTGAAAACTTGACCGGGATCTTACAGGAATTCTCACACTGGGTAAGAAGTCTAATACCCTTGTGTTTATTGCCCCCATGCTGCTGAGACAGTGAAGCAAGAACAGAGAGTGATGAGTTTTCTGGTGTGAGGCAGAGCTCTCCTTTTGAAACAGTCAGCTTGTATCTGTATGTGATTTGTGATGACAAGTCCATTGAGAGTGAGTCTGCCTTCATCCTTAGCCATCAGGATCCCACAACAATGAGGAATGGTTTGAAACTCGGAGTCGAGAAGCTTGACTCGTGTTTGTTGGAACTGGTGAGGCAGCATCCATCATGCCTCTGCGGATGAGGCAGGAGCTTAGTACTTTCCGGCAAAGTGGTGCTATCGGTTGGTTGATAATGACATGTCATTAGGTAACTTATAAATGGTGGGCCACACTAAGCCATAAATGCCATTTGAGCTAGGGAAGAGTTGACCCATCTTCTGTGTCACACTCTTCAGAACACAGGGTGTATTACTCAGGGTTCTTTAAAGGAACAGAGCCAAGTGAAGAACATGTATAAACAGATTCCTTAGAGTGACTTACAGGCTGTGGTCTGGCTAGACAACAGTGGCCATCTCCTGTTGGAAAAGAGCAAGAACCCATTTGTTGAGTCCACGAGGCTGACATCTCAGCAGTCCCAATCTGTGCTGGAGTTCCAGAGGATCCCAGAGAGCTGCTGATCTTCAGGTTACATTTGGAATCCCGAAGAAGTAGTTTTTTACCATAGCAAAGAAATGCCTCAGCCACAGGACAGATGAACTTTCCAGCAAGAGTGAGGGCAAGCAGGTAAAAAGTAAAATCTTCCTTCTGTGTCCTTTTATGCTGCCTGGCACCAGAAAGTGTGGCCCAGATTTAGGATGATCCAGCCGAGGAAATCCATCATAGGCGTGCCCAGCTGCTTGAGTTTCAGCTGATTCCAGACGTCCATTAGCCATCATATAAGGTAATAAACGAGACACTTTAAAGTTATTTCCTAACATTAATTAATCTCTGTTGCTGGGTATGATGGTTAATGCTAATTGCCAACATGACAGATCTAGTTGGTTAGGTTAATGGATGTGAAAAACCCCATCTTACCTGTGGGCAGGGATCCTGGATGGAATAAAGTGGAGAAATCCAGCTGAGCACAAGCATTTGAGCCCTGTTTCTCAACAGTGGGGGCTCGGTCACGTGACTAGCTCCCTCGACTCCTGCCTCCATGACTTCTCTGACTGTACCCTGGAACTGCTGAGCCTGATTGTTTGCTGTGTCAGAGAGTACTTAATCACTACAGCAGTAAAATAAGCTAAGATGCCAGGGGTCATGTCACATACCTATAATTCCAGCAGTCAGGAGGCAGGAGGATCACAAGTTCAACATCGCATTGTGCTAGTTTCAGATCAGCCTGGGCTATGTGAGACCATATCTATTTTTTTTTGTTTACTTGGAATAGTAATTTACTTTGTATTCTATCCAAGAGAAGCCCCGGTGCAGCTAAGAGAGAACAAATATCTCTCTTCTACCCTCTCCTCTCTCTCTCTCTCTCTCTCTCTCTCTCTCTCTCTCTCTCTCTCTCTCTCTCTCTCTCACACACACACATACACACACACAGAGACAGAGAGAGAGAGACAGAGAGAGAGAGACAGAGAGAGAGAGAGAGAGAGAGAGAGAGAGAGAGCAATCTTGCTATATCACCCAGGATGATCTTGAACACAGGATCCTTCTGCTTCAACCTCTCCAGTCCTAGTATTACAGAGATGACCCCATACCTAGATACCCTGTCCCTGCATTGCTCCAGGAATTGACCTGACTGTGGAAGAAAGGGAATGGATGACAAACACAGGAACATAAAAAGCTGGAGTTTGACAGAATGGGTTCTCTGAGCCAAAAGCCATGGTATCCTGGACACTATAGAGCAGGGAGGTGGGGTTATTGCACACAGACAAACAAGGAGGTAAGGTTATTACATACAGTTGAACAGGAGGTAGGGTTAGCTAATCGAGGTGGAGGCAGTCTCTATAAGAGAACAGTATTCAGGCCACAAACATCCAGGGGGAGAAAGCTACAGAGGACATTATCTACACACACTGTCGACATTTGCATTCAGACCAGAGGAAGGCTTTGCCATCCCTACTTGCTTCCCTAGGGGAAGGCTTTGCCATTCCCAGGGAACTGAGGCAGTGAGGCCCTATGCCCCTTCAAGAATACACTTTCACTCAGGATTTCACCCGATCCCTACACCCAGCTGCATTTAAACATTGAAATAAAACACCAACAATACACATTCTCTCTATACATTTAAACAAAATATGCACCAAAGACAAATGATAATTCAAAATGAAAGACGATAACTTTGGATGTACTATTGCCTCCATTTGAATTAAATCTGATTAGCCAACTTTTTTGTTTTCGTTTTTCAAGACAGCGTTTCTCTGTGGCTTTGGAGGCTGTCCTGGAACTAGCTATTGTAGACCACGTTGGTCTTGAACTCACAGAGATCCGCCTGCCTCTGCCTCCCAAGTGCTGGAATTAAAGGCATGCACCACCACCGCCGGGCTCTGATCAACTAACTTTTGAAAGTCAGTTAGTTCAACTGCTGCTCATTCCTTCTTGATTGGTTTCCCACAGCCCTTCCATCCATTTCCAGTGAGTGTAGCTTGTGGCTGACCCCCTTGCTTCCTGATGGGCTACAGCACTGGTTCTCAACCTTCCTAATGCTGCAACCCGTTAATATAGTTCCTCATGTCATGGTGACCTCCAACCACAAAATTACTTTTGTTGCGACTCCGTAGCTGTAATTTTGTTACTGTTATGAATCATAATGTAAATATACGTGTTTTCTGATGGGGTCAGATGGCACCTATGAAAGGGTCGTTCAATCCCCAAAGGAGCATCAACCCACAGGTTGAGAGCTGCCGGTCTAAAGCATAATAAGAAAGATATGCATGGTGTGGGAAGGAGGAATTTATGGGTGTGAAAGCAGTATCAAGGCATGTCTGGTCACCATTGAGATAAGTCCTTTTGTGCCCCTCCTGCTTCTTATGACAAACAGTTCCTGTCTGTGATGTTCAACCTTTTTAATACTTTCTTTAATTTAAATGAGAAACAAGCTTGATTCACATGTCAATCCTAGCTCCCTCTCCCTCCCCTGCTCCCCTGCCCCCCCCACCAACCCATAACCCCTCACCTCATTCCCACTCCACTCCCTGGGGGATCTCCAAAGTCTGTCATATCATCTGGGGAAGGGCCTAGGCCCTCCCCCATGTGTCCAGGCTGAGAGAACATCCCTCCACATGGAATGGGCTCCCAAAGTCCATTCGTACGCCAGGGATAAATACTGATCTACTACTGGAGGCCCCATAGATTGCCGAGGCCTCCTCACTGACATCCACATTCCAGGGGTCTGGATCAGTCCCATGCTGGCCTCCCAGCCATCAATCTGGGGTCCACGAGCTCCCCCTTGTTCAGGTCAGCTGTTTCTGTGGGTTTCACCAGCCCAGTCTTAACCCCTTTGCTCATCACTCCTCCCTCTCTGCAACTGGATTCCAGGGGTTCAGTTCAGTGTTTAGCTGTGGGTGATGTTCAACCTATAATAGTGCCAAGTGGAACTCATTCAACAAACTGTACTCAGAGTTTGGATTTGGATCGTTTCCCAATCAAACGATATGTAGTAGTATACTCTCCTGAGATGCTGGGTCGTGGTCATGAGCTGCTGTCTGTCAGTCAAATGGCCCTGAAGGAAGCAACCAATTTCCCAAGTATGGTGATGTAGCTAAGCTATGACTTTTGGCAGGTTGCGGGAGTTTAACGCATTTCTGTCATGATATTTGTATTAGTTACATTTCTTTTGATGAGATAAAAATATCATGACTTACAGCCTTACAGTTCCTCAGGGCTAGACTCCGTCATGCTGGGGAAGGCAATGGCCACAGGCAGAGGAGGCATGGTGGCAGGGACAGAAAACTGGCTGGTCACATTCTCATCTGCGCATAGGAAGCAAAGAGGGAAGAGAGAACACAGGAAGTAGGAAGCTGTCTACCCTCAGAGCCCACCCCACTGATGTAAGTCCTCCCAGCAAGTCTCCTCCTCCTAGAGGTTCCATCATTCTACGAAACAGTACCACCAGCTGGGGACCAAGTGCTCCAATCAATGAGCCTTTTGGAGACACTTCTTGTTTAAACCATCACAATGTTTTCAACTTCTAATGGGTTTGTTGTCACTTAACTCCCTTTGTAAGTGGAGGAGCCTCTATAGTGTTAAGAGAATTCTTTGGCTCTTCAAATTTTGGTAGAGCCCCTGTGTTTGAGAAGCAAATCCTCCAGTGTCACACAGGCATGTGTGGACACTTGTTCTAAATATGCTTAGAAGCCATAGCATTAGTCCACTGCCCTCCTCCGGATAATACCACAGAGAGTAGCATAGACGCAGCATTGAGAGAATCTTGGAAAGAGCTATCAGTGAGGATGATACAGGGAGAGTGGGCACGCTTCTGCCTAAGAGAAACTCTCAGACCATAACACGTGTCCTCCGGAATATGAAGGACCCTTTAAATGTCTCTGCAGAATGACTCAAAGAACCTTGGGACCGAGTATTGCTAGGTATGACTTGAATGTCATAGTTTGGTGGGGTATCAGTATTTCCCTTAATTAGGTAAAGATACATCAATAGTCCAGAAAAGGCCATTTTGTGATGGATTTAATCTAAGAAGGTGACTCCAAAGGATAAGAGGGATCAGACAGAAAGAAACCTTCGGAGCCCGGTCGCTCCCTTTGAGAGCTTCTCATCCGTGGGAGGTCTTTAATGAATCCATAAAAATGCTTCAGGAAATTCAACCAGCATTTAATGCAAACCTAACTCTCCGTGGTGGTTTCACCAAACTTTTTTTTTATATCTTTCTCTCATTGATTTATACTTTAACTCCACTGTAAGTGGAGTTAAACAATCAATAACTGCAGTTATTGAATATTGTCAACATAATTTAAAGCCTCTGAAGATTTTTGAAAGCTTCCTTTAAGACTAACAGAATTATTTGGCAGTACCCACTTTTAACATTATGTATCTCTCTGGTTAGTGTCTAATATACCCTTCATGAATTTTAATTGTCCCCTTTCTGCGGCTCATACATGTAGTTATTATTATTAATGTCGTACAGTTGTTGGATTTTTATAATTTGTCATTTATTCAGTCTAACAATCTCCTAGGAATTAGACTGTCTAGCTCATTTTTATTGTATAGAATTACTAATATAGGTGGGTTTAAAACCTCCATCTTTTTCACTGTTGTTTACTTTTTGACTTGTTCATTTACTCTTTGTCCATGCATTCATTTTTCTTAGTCTTTTCTAATTAATTACATATTTTGTGGTTTTATTGCTTTGTGTCTTTATTAGGTGTTTGATTACAAATGTATGTACTATATTCTTTTAGTATGTCTCTGGATACCATGTGACTCACTTAGTACAGTACATCTGCCTTTTTGTTGTCATGCAGTTTATTTGTATATATTATAATTCTCATAAGGCGTTGTTATGGCTGTTGGAACATGAAACAATCAGGTTACATATTTACCCACTATTTGTATTTTCCCAATGTTCTTCTTTCTTTTAGTTACACTAGTCAGCTTCCTAATTTCTAAGTTAGTTAGCTTATTCGAAAACTTTGGGCTTAGGATTCTGGATGTTTTGGTTTAAGCTTACGGCCTTGGGTGTCTGGTGAACCCAGGGCACTTCTACCACAAGCCAGGGAGCAAAGTGAGAAACAGTGGGTTTCCACCAGCCACTGTGAGAGCACGCCCCCAGTGACCTAAAGATGGCAGGAGACTCCACCTCCTAAGGATTCCACACATTGACCTTTGGGGGTCACTGGACATGCCACAGATGCTTCTATGTGATCCCTTTCCTTCGTATGCAAATTTTCCTCTTATCGTTCCAGTATTGCATATTGGTGATGATTTCTCTCCTTTCTAGTTGTCTAAAACTTCTTTTGCCTTCATTCTAATGATACTGTACATAAGTATTCTAGGTTGATGGCATTTTTATTCCCTCACTGTGAGATGTTATACCATTATCCTTTGCCCTCTTTCGTTAGCTGTTGGTGCTGCTGTTGCTCCTTTGAAGTTAATAAATGTTTCGCCAGATGCCCCCTAAATCTTCTCCTAATCCTTGACTACTAGAGCTTCACCAAAAAATTTAATTTTTATTTTATTTTTGTTTATGCCACCTAGAATGTGCCAAGACTCTTGAGTCTGTGGAACCATTTCTTACGAGTTTATGAACAGATCGTATTATTTCTCCCAAGGCTGCTTTGGCTCCTATGTGTCTCCACACTGCTCCTGCCTTCGCTTCAAACATTCTTCCCAACTGTTTTAGAGTGTCATAATCCCTGCCTCTCCTCTGTCCAGCCTGTGGTTAAGTGCATCCAGTGCGCCCTGAACCTCGGGTGCAGTGAGTCTGTTTGCTTCTCAGCGCTGTGATAGAACTGGCGGAAAACGGCTTGGGGGAGAAAGGATTTGTTCCATCTTGCACCGCCAGGTCTACCAGGGAGAGCATTTGGGGCGTAACTGAAGCAGAGACCACGGAAGAGTGCTTTCCTTGATCTTGTTCAACTCCCTTCTTAGACAGTTGGGGAGGGGTTTTGTTTCGTCTTCTACCTTGCTTTTGGTCAGTGTTGTATCCCGGCAACAGAGAACAAACGGAGACACCATTGTTTCTTAGAAAATGCTCCTGTGTCCTTCGTGCAGGGTTTAAATGTCGGCTCCTGAGCCTTCATCCACTGTCCCGCCCATCTTCTGGTACCTTTGGTACATTAACTAGTTGCTTTAATGTCTGCCATCTTCAACACCCGGGTTATCTGTGGAGCTCCTTCATTGTCTATCTTTTGGTTATGATTAACAGTCGCTCATCCCTGCTTCTCCGGATGTCTAGTGGTTGCTTTTGTTGTATGCTGGAAATGGTTCGCGGAAGCACCGCACAGGCTCTACTTGCTGCACGCTCTGGAGAGGGTTTCCTGCTGTCCTCTATGGAAAGGCAGGAAGGATGAGGATTTGTCTTTGGGCAGAGTAGGGCTTGTGGCTAGAGGCGCAGCTTTGGTAAGCCTTACACTGTCTCCTGCTCTTCATTGTTCTCCTGGCAGAGCTCTCCTAGGCTCTGGATTAGGACCCGTCTCCTCAGTGCTAAAAGACTGGGAAGAATTTAGCGCTGCACTTGGAAGATCAGAGTTAACCTCATCACAATTTCTAAATTTAGACGCTGTCTAAGGGGTGCTTAGCTATTTGTCTGAATGGCAGAACTTGGTACTCTAGTTAGAATCTTTCTCTTGGGCATCATGAAACCAGAAGGACTTTTGTTATGTAAAATCCTTCAGCCAAACGTCCCAACCTTCTTTGCATAGTTCCTGACCTCAGATGTCCCATGGGGAAAACCAGCCAAATTTAGCACAACTCAAGTTTCTAATTTCTCACATAAGCCCCACATGACTGCCAAGTCTCGCTGGTTTCTTTTTCTCCAAAACGATTCCTTCTTTATAAGAAAAGTCGAAAACCTTTGACGTTCAAGCCCAGAACTGTAAAATGGACCCAAAGAAAAAGACAGCAGCTGGCTGACATAACCGAAAGCCCTCCCTCGTTTCCTGACCTCTCTCCTGGGGTCGTTTGTAATCTGTCTCACTCTAATTCTTACAAGGGGATTCCAGTCTGCCATCGTCTACCACAGTTTTTCTCAGAAACAGGGTTCCACCGATCTTACCCTCTAAGGATATAGGCCACTAACATTGTTCTAACATCAAAGAGTGACAGGGTTCCAGTGCTTGGGTTCCAGGAGGGGTAAATTCACAGTTGTGTTCCAGACATTGGCCCTCAATTGCAGAGGCCTGAGACGCTGAAATAGCACCGCCATGGGAGCCGCCGCCCCTGTGTAAGGAGAAATGGGATCTTGGAATAAACGGTGTGCCAGCTGTCAGCAGCAGTCTGCCCCTATGCAATGCCTGGGGCCCTCCATTCTCGTGGATATGAATTCTCGTATGATCCACAGGTGGAAAGGGACCCGTCCCACAGTCTGTAGGTGCTCTTTAAACAAAGTTAAATTTTATTCAGAAAATTAAATATATTTGCCCTCTAGGTTTCACAGAAGGAAGCATATTTATTGCATGATTACTCCTAGTGGTACAACCAGGTACCAGGATAATATCCATTCAGAACTGTGAAACTTTGAACCTGGAGTTTTATATAGATAACTTCATTTTACTAACAGTGTCTTTTTTCATATATATGTATATATGTGTATGTGTAACATTTTCACTCTTCTGTCCCTCTTCAGTCACTCCTATGGTAATATGGAGATGTATTATTTTATACAATTATACTCTATATATGCATATATGTATTTTAAGAAGTACTGACATTTTAAACTGGAGCCACACTCATTGCTCTGTGACCTTTTAAGCTCTTAGTTCTTCATTATATTTTGGTTAGTTGAAGGATGTCGTTAATTTACTTCCTCTAGAAGGCATATTGGCATTTCATAAGTATTTGAGTGCCTGACCACATCTCCAATTCTCTGTTGATTGAAAAGAACCCTCAGAATCATCCAATTGCATGTTTTGTTCCCAAAGTTCTAGAACAAGAAGTGGCCGTCTACCTGAGGACATGTGGGGTTCCTGGGAGCTTCAGAGAACACAGTGTTTATCCCTGGCCATGACAATGCTAGGGCCCCCAAATATAGGAAGACCCTAGATATGGGGCTGCTTAGGATGAGAAATCCTTGTTTGTCAACCACACTGTTAATTCCTATGTGAATTTTGTCTTACTGTCATCAATGTATGTATACATTCACTATATGTATATGTATGTATGCATGTATAAATGCTGTATGTATTTGTTTCTGAAATAGGAGTTTGTGTATCCCTAGCTATTCTTGAACTTGTTATGTGGTTGAGGCTGACCTTGAACTACTGATCCTCCTGCTGAGTGCTGGGATTACAGACATGTGCCACCACACCCAATCTGTATGGCACTGAGGATTAAAAACCCAGGACTTGAGGATACTACACAAGCACTCTACCGACTGAGCTGCAGCCCTGGCCATCTCTGTTTATCCCTGTGTGTGCTCTCTTCTCTTCCTGAATTCTCTCCATGCTGGATGACCTCACTACTTCTCCCACAGTGACGGTGGGGACCAGTCATTTGACATTTTATAAGACAGCACTCTGAAACGTCTCGTAGTTGATCTGACAGTCTTTATACTCCTCCTGTCTGCACGGGGTTGGGATTTCACAAAGGCACTGTCACCTTAGTGAAGCAAGATCTGTGTGGTCCCCAAGGTGATGCCTCCTCTGGGACTCTCTTCCTGTCTCCCTCTTTCTCTCATTCTTTAGCACGTTTCCCAGTAAGTCTCATTAGAAGCTGTGGTGAACGAAAATAGAGAAGAAACTCTTATAAACCCTGTCAGAAGCAACAAATCCCAGCCCATCAGAACTGGCATTTCACCCACAGCCCCCCAAATCCTGATGTCTTTCCTGTACTCCAGACTTCTCTCTGTCTCTGTCTGCCCTCCTCTCCTGCAGGTCTCCTACTTCAGCTCTCTGTCTCTGTCTCTGTCTCTGTCTCTGTCTCTGTCTCTGTCTCTGTCTCTGTCTCTCTCTCTCTCTCTCTCTCTCTCTCTCTCTCTCTCTCTCTCTCTCTCGCTCGCTCGCTCTCTCTCATTTTCAGCTGCCCCTTCTCTCTCTGACACTCTCCCTGACTCTCTTTCACTCTTGCTGTCTAACTCTCAGTCTCCTTCGCGCCTCTGTAATTTGTGGAATGGCCCCCTTCTAACCTTTCTGGTCTCCGCTGTCACCTGCACAGAGGCATGTCTCTGCATTTTTAATCAGGTAACCATGAAACCTTTTGAGTTGCTAGAAACAGAAACCATCTCTAACTGGTAATGAAAAAGAAGGGGAACTTTCCAAAGGCTGACAGAGATCTCTCAAAGACCGAGAGTGAAATAATCCACAGAACTGGCTCAGAGGTCCAGCTCAACGAAACGCCAATGAGTCTTTCCTCTTCCAGGTTTAAGTCCCTGGAAGCTGTGTGTGGAGAGAGAGACATAGGCTTGTGCTGTGTAAATGAGACTGCCCTTAGTGTGTCTGTGTCTCCAGGACTGTCCCAGATTTGCACATCACAGCGAACTGCAGCCCACTCCTCTGGCTTTTCCTATACTAGATCTGCTGGAATGGGCTGCAGGGCCAGCTGATGTCATCTTCTCATTGACGTTCTCTGCCCTTCATGGTCCCAGAGTGGCCCACTGCAGGAAAGTCCCGTCCCGGTCCTCTGACTTCTCTGACACTAAGTCTACAGTCTCTTGCTTGATTCTATGGGGCTGGACTTGTTCACCACACACAGTGTATCAACTCACAATCTTATTAATCTAAGTCTGTATGCAAGAAAAAAAAGAAAAACACCCAATCAGAAGAAAACAAAAACCTCAGCAATAATTACAATAAATTTATAGGGATTTTCAGCTGGAAATTGTGTTTTGAGCACAGTAAACAGTATGCTTAAAGTAGGAATTGTCTACTCATCTTTCCACTGAAAACATTTTTCGGGGCCAGGTGTGGTAGTGCAGACCTTTAATCCCAGCACTTGGGAAGCAGAAGCAGATGGATCTCTGAGTTCAAGGCCAGTCTGGTCTACAGAGTGCATTCCAGGATGACCAAAGCTACCCAGAGAAACCCTGTCTTGAAAAAACAAAAAAGAATAAAGAAAAGAAAACATCCTGTGGCATGGAGTCTGGCCTGGTTTCTATTGAAAGGTGAAGAGTATCAGCAAAGTCCTGACTTTGAATCTTTTGGTTCAGCAGAAACGAGCAATGCCAACATCTGAGTGTACTGACAAAGAGGTACCAGGGTCTATGATGACGGTTATTGGGAAGTCAGCAGAGTGCCCTTGTCTACCCCTCCCCAGGTACTGATGCTTGTTTTGCGGTCCGGTCAGGAATGAAGGTGTCCAGAAGGGAGACAGCTTCTTCCAGACAGCCAGCAGGCTGTGCATGGGCTGTGCAAGGGAGCCCGGTGCGTTTGAGGAACTGGGAGCCGGGCAATTGGCTCAGAGAAGCAGGGAGGAGATGATGGGGCAGCAGGAGGGGCCTCCAAGTGAGCAGGTGACAGCCTTTGCCACTCTTTAAGTGACAGTGAGATGATCTTGCTCAGTTTTTAAAATGGTCTGTCTGGTGGCTGTGTGAAGGATAGTTGGGAAGCACTGAGTGAAGTCTAGAAACAGCCATGTGAAATGCTCACCTAGCCATACATGTGGCAGAAGGCCATCATTTTCTCATTGTTTCATGGCTATTTTCATTTTAAAACTGTCAGTCATCCCAGTTCAAAGGTTGCATAAACAAATAGTAACAACGTCAAGGCAGGGATTTGCCCCAGATAATGAAACCATAATGTCAAGTATGAATCAAGGATAACTCCTAGGTTTCTCACTCCAGCAAGTATGCAATGTTGGGAGTGTAGCTGTGTCCTTTACCTCTCTTCCTGAGCAAACTGTCCAATGAAGAGGACCCATGGTGGTTTTGCCTTTTCCCTAGTTTCTAACTCAGTGTATGTATTTAATAGATTCACTTTACTAGATCTCCATCAAAATGTAATAACTATTCCCTTTGCATGCTTGTTTTTTCTGTTTGGAGAACTGCAGCAAATACCAAATTCAGGCACAAAATCTCTCTGAAAGGTATCCTTCAGTGTTCTGGGCATCTTGTGACTCACTCTAACTCAAAACACATTGAGATGTTTTAATGAGGATTTTTAAACCATGGCTACTGCTTCTGATAGAAGGAGAGCTGAAATCTCTCTGCATATCAGTTTCTGGGGAATGGAAAGGCAAATAAATATGTTAGACTCGGAGCTTAGAAGAAACACACCAGAGGCTGGCATAGCACAAGGATAGAGCTTGTTAACACAGCTGTGTTGGATGCCTGCTTATTTCAACAGGAAGTAATGCATTGTGGTTCCAGTACTGCAAACTCATAGTAGCATAAAATTTAATTTTCCTATAAGTGGTTAAGCAACTTACTCCCCCACCACACTTCCTCCCTCTTTTTATCCATTTAGTATTTTCAGGGCCAAGCACTGTGCATGGCTAGGAAATCTTAAAAAGAATTATGGATGTTATTTCTTCTCTACCAGAGTTGGGAGACAGACAGTCACATAAATACAGTTGTATGCTGTGGCAAATTCCTTGAAAAAAAAAAGTACAAATTGCCAAGTTGCAGAGTGGTTGGCCAGGATAGGCCTCTTTGAGGAAATGACAATTGTGCTGACACCTTGGGATCCCCCCTCCTTTAGTCCCCTAATGAGCTGCAAGACCCTTCAGTGAGCAGGAAGAGTGTGCCCAGCAGAACTTTAAGAGGAGAGGGCAGGCGTCTGTGAGTGCCTGGAAGGCGGCTGATCCGGGTGCACATGTAAGAGACCACAGTGCGGTGCTGTACTGGAGAAACACGTGCGAGTCAGGCGGTTGCTGGCCCTCTAGGTCATAGAGGTAAGTTCAGAACTCAGACAGCTGCCATCTATCGAAGGACTTTGAGCTGTATGTAAAATTACTTAGCTGGTACCACAAGACTGTCTTTACTGTGAGGAGAGACACTTGGAACAGGGTAAGGGAGAATGGGGAGGAAACTCTCGGGGTGTGTAAGTGGTGTGGTTGTGGCGCAAAGAGAAGTTGCTGGATTTAAAAACTATGCTAATGGCTGGCAAAAGCAGCCTGGGTGCAGCAGTGAGTATGCTGGTGTTCAGGGACAGCCTGTAGGTCTCTGGCTGAACAGCTAGGCAAATGGTAATGCCATTCGGTGAGTGCGACAGGTCAGAGGAGAATGGTGCTCTCAGGCAAGAACCAGGGGATCCATTTGGGTAGGCTGACAGTCCTATGTGGTGAGCCTTATAGCTCTGGAGTTGAAAAAAAGGAATCAAGATTGATACGTGTGACAATAGTATATATAAAGAACAGAAAACATTTAAAGTCACTAAAATTCATGAGTTAACCTAAAGGGTGGTGGGGGATGTCCTTCTGTATATGCTTCTCTTATTGGTTGATGAATAAAACACTGATTGGCCAATAGAAGCAGAAAGATAGGGGGGACTAGGAGACGAAGAGAATTCTGGGAAAGCTAAGCAGAGAGAGACCACAAAGGGACAGACACCATGTAGCCTCTAAAGGAGTAACAGGTCTGGGCATTCTCCGGTAAGTCAAGACCACGTGGAAATACATGGATTTATAGAATGGGTTAATATTTAAGACAGAGCTAGCCAATAAGAAGCCTAGCCATCGACCAACAGTTTAATAATTAATATAGCGTCTCTGTGTGTTTATTTGGGGCTAAAGCAGGGCGGCAGGACCTGATGGGAAAGAAACTCCAGTAACCGTCAGGGATAGAAGCCTGCAGACGTCTGATATTAGAAAAGGAAGAGCCAGGAAAAGGCACACTGAGAGCCAGGAGAAAGTCCCAGAGGTGCAGTGCCAGGAAAGTCAGAGAATATTTGAGGGGAGGGGTGTCTCAGTTGGTAAAGTGCCTGCCACCTAGGCAGAATGACCAAGTTCAGACCCTCGGGACCCATGTAAAAGACGAGGTGTGGTGGTGTGTGCCTGTAACCCAGTCTTGGGAAACAGAGCATGGAAACAGACAGATTCCTGAAGCTCATTGGTCAGCCAGCCTAGTGGAATCCATGAGCTTCAGCTTCAGTAAGAGACCCTGTCATAGAAAATAAAGGTAGACAGGGCCGGGTGGTGGTGGCGCACGCCTTTAATCCCGGCACTCGGGAGGCAGAGGCAGGCAGAGCTCTGTGAGTTCGAGGCCAGGATGGACCGATAGCCTCCAAAACAATACAGAGAAGCCCTGTCTCGTAAAACCAAAAACCAAAAAAAAAAAAAAAAGAAAGAAAGAAAAGAAAGAAAAGAAAAGAAAGGTAAACAGGGCTGGTAAAATGTGTCATTGGGTAAAAGGACCTTTCGGCAAAGCCTAATGATCCAAGCTCCGTATCTGGACTCCATCAATGGTAAAAGAGAATTACTAACTCCACAAAATTATCTGATTTCCACATATGTGCCGTGACATGTGTCACTACAACACACATATATACACTAATTACAATAAAAATAATAATTTAACTTACTTTTTCATATATGTGTATTGTATTTGCATCATTTCCTCCCTCTTTCTCTTTTCTTTAATCATTGTTATATTATGCATATATAAGAATAAATGTATATATATAACCTGATGAATCCATTTAGTATTATCCATGTGTGTATGTTTCTAATGTTGACCACTTGATATTGGGTAACCAAATAGGGGCCTCGTCCCTGGGAAGACTAGTTCTCCCTCTCTCAGTCGTTATTAATTGCCTGTAGCTCTTCATCTAGCATGGGACGCCCTGAGATTTCCTCCATCCACCATGGTGTGGCAACCGGCATTACTGTTTAGGTTATGTTTAATTATCCTTACTATTGCTGTGATGAGACACCATGACCAAAGCTACCGGGGAGGAAAAGGTTTATTTGTCTTACTCTTCCACATCACCGTTCATCATCAAGGGAAGGACAGGAGCTCAAACAATGCCAGAGCCTGCAGTCAGGAGCTGATGCAGAAGCCATGGCTTGCTCCCCATGCATGGCTTACTCAGCCTGCTTGATTCTAGAACCCAGGACCACCAGCCCAGGAACATTCCCGTGCTCTATGGGCTGGGCCCTCCCCCATCAATCACTAATTAAGAAATTTATGAAGGCAGTTTCTCAATTGCGTTTCCCACCTCTCAGAGGACTATGGGCTATGTCAAGTTGACATAAAACTAGCCAGGACAGCAGCCATAAAAGGGAATTTTTTAAATGATAAAGGTGGAGAGACATTGAGGGAAGATACCCAATATTGACCTTGGGCCTCTTCAGCTGTGAACACATTTACATCTACATATACATGTATGAGAGAGAGAGAGAGAGAGAGAGAGAGAGAGAGAGAGAGAGAGAGAGAGAGAGAGAGAGAGAGAGAGAGAGAGAGAGAGAATATTGAGATAAGAAAAATGGTTGCTAACTCCTGAACTATGTGAGATTTCTAGAAAATTATGACAGTGCAAAAAGCTCATTATTTGGCCCCGTGGAGATCACAAGTGTTGGAGAAGAAGAGTTGGAGGTAAAGAAGTTATGGAGAGGAAAAGCGCTTACTGCTACATTTCCTGTGAGCAAGAGGCAAAGAGGAGGTAGGTATGTGCACAGTTTTCAACAAGAGTGCTTACTGCCGGCTGCCATGTGGCTGGCCTCCATGCCAGTTTACCTCAAACGCCACCCCCTCTCCATTCTTTTCCTCTTGGCAGCTGTGAGATTTACACCTTGCCTGCCCTGGGGTTTTTCTAAAGAAAAAAAAAAAGACTGATTGTGAAGGAACATAAGGGAACAGTGGCGAGGGCCTGGAGATGAAACTCAGATCGTCCAGTGTTTGCCTAATATTGCCAGCACTGCAAAAAAAAATGTAATTAATATGTGATGAGTCTTAAACACCAACAAGATACTGGCCTGGTGTGGTGGCACATGTTCCAGCAACTTGGGACGGGAGGGGGTGGGGAGGAGGAGCAAGGCACGCTGGGTAGTTCAGTCAGTAAAGTTCCTGTCTTACAAGCATGAAGAGTTCACAGCCCAGAATCCACATTTTTTAAAAAGGCTGGTATGGTGGCAAGGACCTGTAACCCCAGAGCTGGGGAGGTAGACAAAATGAACCCAAAAGGCAGGCAGCAGATGACAAGGTGCCCTCTGGCACCTACATGCGTTTGCATACAAATCATGCAAACATTTGGGCATGTGTGTGAGCACACAGGCATGTTCTGTTCTACTTTTCTTTTGTGCAGACATGCACACACATGTACACACACACACTCTCTCTCTCTCTCTCTCACACACACACACACACACACACACACACACACACACACACACACACACACGGGACCACTAAGCTTTCAGCTTCCAATAGGCTTAACTTAGCCAGCCCTCATTTTACCTTACTTTGGCTCTTTGCTTTGTGGCTAAAAGTGCCTAAGAGACTCATGTCTTTTTGGCATTTGTGTCTGTGCTGCCCACAGCCAGGGAATTTAAATGGAAAGGCTGATCGTTTGCCAAAGGACAATAGGAGCTGACAGATCAATGCTGTCCCCTTTCCTCTGCTGGGTGGATGACTTGAGGCACATTTCATGGGTCTGATCAGAAGGGAATGAGAATTGGGTGTCTGTAAAAATGATTAAAAGAACGAGAGCATCTCTTTCTTGTTTTACTGGCCTCCCCCTGCACACACACACACACACACACACACACACACACACTTATCCTGGTGTCACACCTAGGTAACCACCTGCCTACACACCAGCGTTTGAGACACAGTAGAACATGACAGGAAGTAGAAGAGGGAAGGAGTGACTGTCCAGCCCGGCCTCTGAAAGGTGACAGTGGAGACTGCCTCTTCCAAGGAGGGAGGATATTTCCTCTGTGTGGCACCGGGGCACAGGTAAGATGGATTAGGGGCAGGTCTGTTTGGAGCATGGAACTTCACATATGAAAGGCTGCCTGTTGGCCTGTTTGGTGGAGCATGGAACTTCACATATGAAAGGCTGCCTGTTGGCCTGTTTGGTTCCAACCAGAGAAAAAAATTACACATACTTATATATGTAATTTGAATATTGAGTATTTGTATCTATATTTGTTCCTGCAGGGAAATCTGTTGCAAGGAACTAGCTTATATAATGGCGAAGAAAACTCCAGAACATATAGCAGATGGCCGGGAAAGATAAACTGGAATTCCTAGGCAAAGGGTGGAACTTCTCCAGAGATCATGTTTCATCAGAGACACCTCAGTTCTATTCTTAAAGCCCTTCAACTGATTAGATGGGGCCTGCCCAATCAAGCACCCAGGATAGTCAACCAATTGCAAATTTTGTTTGGTTTTTCGAGGCAGGGTTTCTCTGTCTTGGCTGTCCTGGAACTCACTTTGTAGACCAGGCTGGCCTCGAACTCACAGAGATCTGCCTGCCTCTACCTCCCTAGCGCTGGGATTAAAGGTGTTCACCACCACTGCCTGGCCTGATTACAGATTTTAATCACACCTACTAAATGCCTACACACACACCTTGGCTAGTGTGGAGTGATTGTGTGTGCCACAGTCTGGCAAAGTTGACACATCCCAAATCAATCACACTGTGAATCTTATGACTAGAGATGGGCTATAATAGAAAAATGTTCAATTTAATTAATTAAAATAAATTTTTAAAAAATATTCAGTAACAAAAAATGGTTTCTGTGTTGTTTTGTGTAACATCTACTAGCCATTTGTAGCTCCTGAGTATGGTGAGCTGTACTACTGAGAAAGTAAATTTTGGATTTTATTTAATTTTAACTTGAATCAATTCTGAAGTATAAGTTAAGGTCACCGTTGATATTATTGCTAGTTAAAAAGAATAAATTCACCAGGCAGTGGTGGCGCATGCCTTTAATCCCAGCACTTGAGAGTCAGAGGCAGGCAGATCTCTGTGAGTTTGAGGCTGGCCTGGTCTACAGAGTGAGTGCCAGGACAGCCAGAGCTACAGAAAAAAAGAAAAGAATATTTGGTCAGAATTGATATCAAAGGGCATGGTGTTTTCTTGTTGTCTTCTGAGGCACACAGTGGGACTTCCCATTACAGCTATCCCCTTCCATGCTGGATTTGCAGTGTGCTAGTATCCCCCTGAGATCCCCTTGCATGCTGAGTTCACAGTCTGCTGGTATCCCCTGAGATCCCCTTGCATGCTGAGTTCACAGTCTGCTGGTATCCCCTGAGATCCCCTTGCATGCTGAGTTCACAGTCTGCTGGTATCCCCTGAGATTGCTAGTCTTGCCAGCAGCCCACACAATGCAGGTGTACATCTCAGCATGGAGCATACATCAGACTGCTTGTCTAGGGGCCCAGGTAGCCATGCTAGAAACAACCATGTTACATTCACTGAATCCCATTCTCTGACGGATGGGCTGAGTCACCACTCACTGTTGCTATGAAAACATGTGGTAGGAGAAATGCCATTTCAGAAACCTCAGTGATGTGTTAAGAATCAAATGCACAAGGACCACATTCCCCAAACACAGATCAGTGAGGCTGGAGCTCATCAGTGGCTACAGACCCTTTTAGAACACTTAGAACTGGAAACATGACTGGGAATAATTCTTGGATCACAAAGATTCAAAGAGGTTATGCCTTACTTAGATAACTGATAGCAAGCAACGAGATATTAGTTATCCCTGGCGTCTGGCATAGGCCTTGTGTTCATTGCGTTCCTGTTGAGAATATAAACACATGTCCTCATAATGACTTCCAATTCTGTCTGAGAGTGGAAGCTTGAGATATCAGCAAGCTATTCCTCTGGGCTAGGAAGCATGGGCTACCATTTCATTGCTCACTGACTGAGTAACTGACAGAAGGAATTTCTAACTTAAAAGGAATCTGCCAGGCTAAATCATTAATTGCATCTTACTGAGCTCCTGTTACGCTCCAGACTTCATTTCCTTCCTCAGCGAGCATGTCTCCTCCTTGGAGAAGAAGCACAATGTCAGTGTGAATCAGGGTTGCTCCAGGCCTTGCAACCACAGACTCGGGCCCTGCCTGAGTTCCTGACTACAACTTTCTGATAATGAGGATCAACCTGTCTGGCAAGCACCATATAAATCCACTCTAGCATAGCATCACACAATAGAAACTTAATGCTGGAGGGACTTAATGCTAGTGGGCGTGTGGAAGGCAGGGACTAGTGGAAGTGTGTCTCTGGGGGCATGTCTTTGAAGCCTAATGTCTTGGCCCAGCGCCTACCTGCTCCTCCTCTATATTTCCCAACTGCCATGTGGTAAGCAGCTTCCTTTACATGGCCCTGCCATGACGATATTCTGTCTTGCCTGGCATCCAGAAACACAGAGCCAACAACCACAGGCAAGCAGCCTTGAGACTGGGAAGCAAAGTAAGTCCTCCTCCCTTTTTTGTCACAGAGACAAAAACCAAAGATTTCATATAACGAAGGGAACAGAGCAGGCGAGATGAACGGCAAAGGCATATCATGTACCCTCTTAGATCTGAAGTAGTGTCGTTTTAGCATGTGGTAAACATTGGAAAAGCTGTGGATTACTTGTTTTACACTTTGAGGAGCAGAGCTGTGGTAGTTGGAATGTAACTGGCCCCACAAGCTCATGGGGCGTGGCACTATGGGAAGTGCGGCCTTGTTGAAGGCCGTGTGGGGTAGGCTTTGAGGCCTCTTTCGTTTATGCTTCACTCAGTGTTACAGTCCACTTCCTGCTGCCTTCTGATCAAGATGTAGTCAGCCCCATGTCTGCCTGCGCACTGCCATGCTCCCACCATGATGATAACGGACTGAGCCTCTGAACCGTGAGCTGCCATGTCAATTAAATGTTTTCCCTCATAAGGGTTGCTATTGCTAACTAAGACAGGAGCCACTACTCCAAGTCTTGGTGCTTTCTGCTATTTTATTAGGCAGTGCTCTTGTAGGATGTCATGGACTCTACTGATAGAACCATTTTTTGCCACAATATATCAAAGAAATATAATAATACCCCACCCTAACCATGACTCTCTAAGGTTACCTTTTCTGAAAAACATGTAAGTGGTTTAGCATAGTTTGGTAGAGCTCTTACAAGATGAAATGGACATAACATATTTGATCAAGGACAAATGCTGTATTTTGGGAAGAAGAGTTGGCTTCCAGTACAGTCAATGTCCTGCTCACAATTACCTAACAACCGATTCCTATGGGCTGCAGGAGACCCCAAGGAGGTGGTTAAGAAAGAACTGTAGGCCGGGCATTAGTGGTGTATGCCTTTAATCCCAGCACTTGGGAGGCAGAGGCAGGTGGGTCTCTGTGAGATCGAGACCACCCTGGTCTACAAGAACTAGTTCCAGGACAGCCTACAAAGCTACACAGGGAAACCTGTCTCAAAAAACCAAAATCAGAAAAAGAAAAAGAAAAGGAAAAAGAACTGTAGTACTCTGCCTTAGGTCATCCTCAAACGATCAACAGCATTCTCCCAGGGCCTTTGTAATAGAATAGACTTCTGAGTCAGCCACCCCTGGAATATACTCAGGACGCCTGTCCCCAGTGCTGTTATCTGTAGGCAGGGCCTTAGATGTGGGGAAAAGGTGACCTTTGTGGGTACTTGCTACTGCAGATCCAGAGACTAGCTAGTGCCAGTGACCACTAGGCACCCTAGGAACTCCTGGAGACAGGGACTGTGGCTTCCAGCGCAGTAAGGAGTGGTATGTTATCCTTTCAAGTTTCTACAGAATACTGTACAACCTCGATGTGCTCTGGGCTAAGTCGTGTCTGGAATAGCTATGCCAGTCAGGGGTTGAGGGAAGTAGTAAAGGCTAAAAGTGAGTACCAGAGATGGGGAACTTCGAGACACACTGGTAGGGACTGAGCTACACAAATATGTGGAACACAAAGCTGGCAGACAATGGTTTATTGTCAGGGTGACTCATTATGTTGTTTTTTTTAATAGGAGTACATAAGAAAGATCTGGTGGAGACATCAGAAAAGACTACATGGACCTGGTCAGGCTTGGCTGAGCTGAACTTGGCAATTTCAGCTAAACAAGGTTAGAAGAATCTGAGTAGAACTGAAAGACCTCAGGTAAAGAAAAGAACTAGGACAAAGTGGGCCAAAATCATTCTGGCAGGACCAGTGTGGTCCCGAAGGAAGACAGAGGTGTAGTGTTGCCAAAGATGAGCACAACCAGGCCGTGTTGGTCCTGGAATGTCAGCCTTTGGGCTCTGTAGTCTCCTTCGTATGAAATAGAGAAGGTTCTTGAGCAGGGCAGTATTGTGGTGAGATTGCAGTCGTTGTCAAAGGGAAAATAATTTTGCAGCTAGACAAAGGTTAAAATATTTTGACAAGAGATTATAGCCAGGAACCAGCCTTGTCCACAGGAGAGGGTCAGGACCTACGTGAGCATTGGGAAGCAGAGGGGAGGGGGGAGGAGGAGTGATTGCACTTTCCACTGTTGATTGCAGAGATGGTGTCTGAGTTTCTTTTTATTGCTGTGACAAAATACTATGACCATGGCAACTTAGGAAAGAAAGAATTTAATTGGGTTTGTAGAGGGTTAGAGTTCCTGATGGTGGAAAAAAAAACATGGTGACAGGAACAACTTGCAAGCTCACATCTTGATCCATATGCAGGAGACAGAGAAAGGGTGTGCTGGGAATGGCACTAGTCTTTTGAAACCTCAAAGACTGACACCTGTGTGGCACACCTCCTCCAGCAAGGCCACACCTCCTAACCCTTCCCAAACAGTTCCACCAACTTGGGGCCAAGTGTTCAAACATAGGAGCCTGTGAGGCCTTCTCAGTTGAACCACCATAGATAGGAAGGAAGAGGGGAAAGGTAATGTTTAAGAGATAGGTATTAATCTCTGCGAGTTCGAGGCTAGCCTGGTCTACAGAGAGAGTTCCAGGACAGCCTCCAAAACAATATAGAGAAACCCTGTCTCGAAAAACCAAAATAATAATAATAATAATATAGGTATTAAGAAAGAAAGGTAATAAAAGACTGGGGAGAAAAAAAGAGAGAATCAGGAATGAGAGGGAAATGGAGTGGGGAACTGGTGTAATTGACACAATCCTATGACCCCAGCACTTGGGAGGCAGAGGCAGGAGGAAGACACTAAGTTCAGAATCAGAACCAGCATGGTCACAAAACAAAACAAAGAAGAGGAGAGGAGGGAGGAGGAGGAAAGAAAAGGGAGCCACAGATGGCCCCAAGGATTTGAAGGCGGCAGGGCAGGTGGCGGTGACTTTCTAGGGAAACACTAGAATTCTCTCTCCAGAGTGCTCTGGGTCTTGGGATCACCTTCTCTTCTGATCCACACACCGGAATGAAGGTGATGGTTATGTCTGCTTTGACTGTGACCCTTTTCTGGTTGTTACTGGAGGGATTGTGAGCAGCAGAACAATTATCGCTTATGAGCAGTCCCACAATAAGATGGTAAAACATCTGTTGCTAGGAGACAGTGCACAGGCTTCTGCTGAGAGGGAGAGAAAGAAATGGTTATTCTCATTAAGTCAGCTAATGCTCAAAAAGGATTTTCCATTCAGTCCAAGGCAGATATTGTTCAAATTTTAGATGGCCCTTATACAGAAACTAGACTCCTCTAATTCCTGGCAGCCCCCGAGAGGAGCAGTTCCCACCTTTTCTTGCCCCAGCCTCTGGGCAGGTCTCTGCTGGGCTGGCACCTTGGGTATGTCACAGATCCAGCTGTGGAGCTGTGCCTGGTGCTGTGTCTCGCCTCTCGCCAGCCTTAGGCAGGGCCCCCATCACTCCCAAGTGACGGATTCGAAGTCCATCTCAGAAATGGCTGGAAATGACAGCAAAAACTGCCTGTGGGGAAATCTAAGCCCTCACTTCATGCTGTCGGGCAAAGAAAGAGGAAGAAAGGGGAAAAGGGGGAAAAGGAAGGGGGAGAATAACAGAATTTTGTTTCATTTTGTCTATGGACCATATTTGAGCATTTCATGGTTTCTTTTAGTTTTGGTATACTTTGTGGGAGGGATTTGAAAAACTCTTTAAAACCATGGCATTTAGTTGATAGAAAATTTACCCTTTTGTTTCCCCTGGAAGAAATCCAGCAATGGGCTGTTGACAAACATTCCCCTTTGCTGCCCCAATTCCTCTTGAAGCCAGTATGAGGTAATCAAACTTCTCTAAGCAAATACGTAACATGCTAATTTGCATTTTATTTCCATAAGAAATGATGCAGGGATTTTTCTCCTGTGGGAGAAACCCAACCACCAACCCTCTTGCGTTTCATCTTGTATCTTATTTCCTGCCTTCCTAGTCCTGTGAGATTTTCCCAGCCATACTGTGATCTCAAGCTACCACCACACCATTATCCAACTTGCGTTTAACAACCAAATTAAGTTACTCAGACCTTCATCCTGTGTAACCGCAGGAAATCCATTCACTTCCAAAATATTCCAGAGTAATCCAAAGAAATTAGTTACTACCCTCCCGAAACAGTTCCTCAAGGCTCTAGCTGGGCATCTGCTCCAAGGGTTAGTACAGTTCCTCTGCATTGCCAGAGTAGCTAAGCTGTGAGGTTAATCGGTTTTCTTCGGTGAAACGTGAAAACCTCCTGTGCCTGGGTCCCGGGCAGCGTCCTCTTTCCAGGTTTCTCCCAGGTTGGACTAGCTTTTGTTACCAGTTGTTTCACTCAAGGCCATCTTTACTCTTCTCCCCAAAAGCCCAGGTGCCGAACCTGGTGGAGAAAAACGAAAATGCGCTAACAACAATCTAACAGGACGTTCTTCTTCCCAAGAGATCCAGCCCACGCTTTTCTACTGAAGTAGATTTATTAGGATGATGTTCCTCACCTTTTATAGCAATTTTCTCGTTTCAAATTAGCCTCGGCTTTATCCCAGGCAATCCAACAGTCCTGTGAAGGGGTCCCAACAGAAGAGACACATTCTTCTAGAGCTCAATCAAGCACCCCCAGGAGCAACAGCCTCAGTCCGCCGACAGGGCTCGCTCCCCCAACAGAAGCATTCTAGACTGTTTACTTCTCTGCCCCTGATATCCTTATTTATAGTCAGTGTAACAGGGCGCATGTGCACACTGGAGCAGGTACTATTTCTGGATCAAGAACTGGGAAGGAAAAAAAGAGCCAACAATCAAGCATGAAGATGTTCGCACTCTATGGAGTCATCCGAGGGAAACTGCTACGTTGCAAAATCCCCACGCAGGGTTCAGATGGATGGCAGACTTGCATCCATTTACTATGCATCCTCAGTCAAGTTTTTAAGTAGTAAAGCAGGAATAAGAGTAGACCCATAGGAAGCCCGGCGTTGTTGGTGCACGTCTTTAATCTCAGCACTCGGGAGGCAGAGGCAGGCGGATCTCCGTGAGTTCGAGACCAGCCTGGTCTATAAGAGCCAGTTCCAGGACAACTTCCTACTTCTTACACTAGCAAATTTGTATTGTCATTCCCTATGAATGGGTGCCTTACATCCTCCATGGCTAGCCAAGTGAGCAAAAGGCCCATTAAGGGGGCTAGAAGAAGCCCACTGGACTTTTCATCTTTTTGCTGGTCTTGCTCCTTTTTTTCATTAATATTTTTAGTTAAAATACAGAATAATGGACTTCGTTACAGTGTATCTTTTGTACCTGTCATTGTCCCCATCATCCTCTGTCCCTCTTCTCTTGCCCTCCTGCTGTCCTCCCCATCCAAATAGTCCCTCTTCTGCTTAGAGAGTGTTAGATTACTGATGTATAGTTTCCGATGTGTAAAATACTATGAAAAACCATTCTTATTGCCTAAACTATTTATTGCATGAAATAAAGTTTATGATGAAAATATTTCATCAGACTAAGCTCAAATGCAACAGATTTACCAACAAAGACACCAAGTAATTAGGCTGAATTGTGAAATGGTACAATTTCCCCCAACAGGAGATGGCAGGGGCCCTGTTTACCCAAGGCTAACCTTTCAGTGATATGGTTCTCCTTCAAGAATTTTAATAAAAGTCAAGTATATCTTCAAACCAAAGTTATCAAAATTTTGTTTTTTAACAATTGCCTTTCTGAAGTTCAAGTTTAACTGGTGTCAACTACAAAGGAAACTCCATTTCCCCAAAAACTAAAAGGCGAAAGGTACAAATGGCTATCTGTGGTGCCTATTGGCACACCAAAGCTCGTGCTGGACCCCAGGCACCTTCAGTATCAGTACTTGCTACATATTTCAAAGTCCTAGCCCTTCCCACCTCCTCCCTACTCTAACCCTCCCCAGCTCAAGGGCTCCCCTCCTCTGGCTGCTCCTTCTCACAGCCCTGCTACTTCGGCCATGCTCTCTCTGTTTCCTGTAACACCACCACCACCCGGACCTCACCACTCACCTGTCTTCCTGGCTCTAAAGCTCTGCTCCCCCTCCCCCACCCCTCCCCTCAGCTCCTGCTTGCCTCGTGTCCAAGTCCAGTCTGCTGGCCATGTTCAGTCTCCTTCTTTCTCTCCGTGCTCTAGACTCTTCCAGAGTCTCTGGCTGTTCTCTCGTATCTACAATAAAAAAATCTTCCCTTAACCATACCATAGAGCAATCATGTTGTCAACTTGTACATTGGATGCCTTGGTTTTCTCCAGCAACTATCATCTAGAACTTCCTTCAAAGTGCAGATCAAATAAGATGGCACTCTGTTGAGTTCCTGTTGCTCTCCAAAGGGAAGCAAAGCTCTCTCAGTAGCCTGTCCAGGTTGACTCGGCCTTCTTCAGCCTGGAGTTCTCTTTTCCAGGCCATTGTTTGGCTCCTTCCTTTCTGATCCAGCTTCTCTTCTCAGTTTGCCCACAGTGAAGCATCTCTGGTGCGGTCTTTGCCCTGTGGCTTCCCGTATAATTGTAAACCATACCCCACACTGAGAAGCCTTGCCTAATCTCTCCTCGTGTCATTGAGCTCCATGAGGTTTCAGAACCTGTCCAGCCTCTTTTTCTGGTCTCAACATTTCAAATAGCATCTGGTACCCAGTAGGCTCTCAATAGATACTGGTTGGGTAAATTGTATTGAAGGGGCCAGACCCTCACCCTGCTTTAGCTGCCATGACAAGCGGCAGAAAAGACTGAACATGTGCTTGCCTGACCTTGCCCCTCCTCCGAGTCATTAGAAGGTCACACACCCACGTGTCAAGGAACCAGTCAGAAATTAGCTGGCATGCGTTATGGTGCTTTATGGCACTTATGGTAAAAGTGACATAGCAACCGCCCTGGGAGGGCCTATAGGCCATAACAACCAGTTGACCAATCGACACAGTACAGGTCGTCCAAGCCCGGAAGTACACCAATCCTGAGACTGTTGCAAACCCCTAGACACCCCCCTACTCTACCCAATATCACCCCCCCCATGTTGGATGGATGAAGGGCCTGAGTTAATGGGTTAACTCGTTAAACAATAAAAGACTCTTTGCTTTTACATCTCTTGGTGATTTGAGGGTTCCGAATCTGGGCACAACATTACCTGTACTTAAGCACAGAGATAGAGTCCTTTGAGCATTGTGATGCTGCACCGTTCATTTGTCACCAGGTCACCGGTGTTTCTATGTATCAACCTATAGAAGGTGAGAGAAACTGCATCATTGCTTGTTGAGTTGGGTTGGGTCCACACAGACAGGCTGAGAACAAAATGTCCATGACCTACCATCAAGGGAAGGCAGTAAGTTACAAAGTAGTGTGAGGCATGATCCTTTTAACACTCATAATGTATGTATCTATTCTGTGACTCACACTTGTTAAATGTGTCTACATACAAATGTCAGATAAATGGCTATGAAAAACCAGACACACAGACGTAAAGAGTGGGTCTTCCTAGGGGCTAGGATTATAAATAGACATTTTCCCTTTAGATTTACTTGAACATTTTGTATCAGCATACTATCAACATATCAGTATAATAACATTGTGTATCGATTAATTACAGTGATTATACTCAGAAAATGAAATTAAGTTATTTCTGGTTTTTATTTGGTTGGTTTGGTTTGGTTTTAGTTTTGGTTTTTCAAGACAGGGTTTCTCTGTATAGCTCTGGCTCTCCAGCTCCTATTTCTGGGATTTTGTTTGTTTGTTTTGCTTTGTTCTGTTTTTTTTTTTTGTGCCTGTTTAACGTTTTTACTTTTTATTTATCCTTCTCTCATATCTTATATACTGAACACAGTTTCCCCTCCCTCCTCTTCTCCCAGGCCCTCTCCCCCAGATCCACTCCTCCTACGTCTCCCCTCAGAAAAGGGAGACCCTCCCAGGGATGCCAACCAAACATGGCCTATCAAGTTACAATAAGACTAGGCACATCCCCTCATATTAAAGCTGGATGAGGCAACCCAGTAGGAGAAAAAAGATCCCAGAAGCAGGCAAAAAGATCAGAGGCAGCCCCTGTTCCCACTGTTGGAAGTCCCACAAGAGGACCAAGACAACCGTGACATATTTGCACAGAGCCTAGGTCAGACCCACACACACTGCCTGATTATGGGTTCAGTCTCAGTGAGCCCAGGTTAGTTGATTCTGTGGGCCTTTTTCCTGAGGTGTCCTTGACCCCTCTGGCTCCTACAGTCCCTCTTCCCATCTTCCACAGGATTTCCTGGGCTCCACTCCTGAGTGTACACCCAAAGGACACTCCATCCCTCCACCAGGACAATTGCTCAGCTGTGTTCATAGCAACTTTATTTATAGTAGCCAGAAACTGGAAGCAACCTAGATGTCCCTCAACTGGATTAAGAAAAGGTGGTACATTTACACAAGGAGCATTATTCAGCTGTTAAAATTTGCAGTCTAAGCTGGGCGTTGGTGGCGCAACCCAGCATCCGGGAGGCAAAGGCAGGTGGATCTCTGAGTACGAGGCTACCCAGGACAGGCTCCAAAGAAATACAGAGAAACCATGTCTCAAAAAAATTTTGCAGTCTAATGGATGGAACTAAAAGAAAAAAATCATACTGAGCAAAATAACCCAGACACTGAAGACAAACATGGTATGTACTCACCTATTTCTGTCTATAAAAGAAGAAAGATGGGTTTAATAATAATAAATTTGATACTTGAAGTGTATTACAGGATCTGAAGTGATGGCTGACAGAAAATGACAAGTGACTTTGAAACCCAGAAGACGTTCCTGGTTTCTGCAGTTACTCCAGGTTATGTACTCACATCTGAAGACTTGGCGCTACAGGCGAAGAGAACATGTGACCTTTGTCTTCCCAAGTCTGGGTTACCTCACTTGGCGTTATCTTTTCTAGTTCCATCCATTTACCTGCAAGGTACATGATTTTTATCTTTTGGAACAGCTGAATAGTAGCCCATAGTGTCCATGTACCATGTTTTCCTTATCCATTTGTCAGCTGAAGGACATCTGGGTTGTTTCCGTTTCCTGGCTGCTGTGAATAGAGCAGCAGTGGACATGATTATCTGAGGAGTAGGATGTCTGGTCCTTTGGAAATGTGCCAAGGAGTGGCATAGCTGGTCACACGGGGGATTCAGTAGCTTTTTAGGAATTCACACACACACTACTTTCTACAGCGGCTGCCCCACTTCACTCCCACCAACAGTGGGTAATGGTTCCCTTTTCCCTACATCCCTCCCAGATGTTGTTGTTGGCTGTTTTCGTTGATCTTTCAGAATGGGGTCAAATGAAATCCCAAAGTTGGTTTGATTTGCAGTTCCCTGACTGCTAGGGATGACAAACATGTTTTGAGATATTTCTTAGCCTTAAACACACACAAAGAACCCCAGGCAGCTAAGTAATGCTGAGAGAAGGAGACCTCATCCTACTGGGGAAGAGTACAGTGCATCTGGTGAAGGTTGCTTGCGTGAACAGGGGCTGGGGATCATTTGCTAGAGCAAGAGCCACTTGCCAGTGGCTACGACACTGAAGAAAATGTCTCTTCCACTCCAGAAGCCAGACTGCCTCTGCCTTTAAATCCTCGGGGACAGATAGGGCCTTGGGAGCTTCTCCCTCAAGAGATTAATGTCTTGTAGTACTTTTGAAAAGGTGTAAGGTTCAAATTTCAGTGTCTATTTTAAAAAGTTTTCTTAGAACATGGTCAAGTTCACTCAGTTTCATGTTTCCTGTGTGGCCTGGGGGAGGAACCAGAGTATATAAAGGAAGTATATAGAGGATATAGGTATATAGAGGATGTGTATACAAGGTCTAGAATTTATAGAGGGAGTGTATACAAGGTCTAGAATTTATGGAGGATGTGTATACAAGGTCTAGAATTTATAGAGGGTGTGTATACAAGGTCTAGAATTTATAGAGGGAGTATATACAAGGTCTAGAATTTATAGAGGGAGTATATACAAGGTCTAGAATTTATAGAGGGAGTATATACAAGGTCTAGAATTTATAGAGGGAGTATATACAAGGTCTAGAATTTATAGAGGGAGTGTACACAGGGCCTGGAGTATGTAGGGGCCAGTGAAAACTAGGGCTGGGGAGCTCCATATATCTGCCCATGAAGCCAGCCCTCATTCTTGCTGGGTGAGGCTTTTTTGATGTATCTGGTTCAGGGAGTAGTGCCCACACCCCTGTAACCCCTCACCTAGGCTCTGTAAGGAAGCCCAATAAATTCAAGGTTCCCTAGAGTGAGTTTTGGCAGAATTGTGTCTCCATTTGCCTTTGAGACCTTAGGAGAAGAAGAAAGACTTTAGCCTGCCCCTGGAAAGAATGTTAACAATACAGAGATAGCATTATGTATATAAATATGAATAAACAGTGAGTTCTCCCATAGGGAAGAGCCCTGTGGCAACTGTTCCCATGTTGTTATTGTTGGGTTTTTATTCATTATTATTTTTAACTTTTTGTGTACGAGTGTACATTTGCATACTAGTTTGTGTGTTTTGATGCACCATGTGTGCTCTTGGTGCCTACAGAGGCCAGAAGAGGGAATTAGGTTCCCTGGAACTGGATATGCAGATGGTTGTGAACCACTATGTGGGTGCTGGGAATTGAACTCAGGACCTCTGGAAGAGCAGCCAGTGCTCTTAACTAATGAAGTATCTTCAGCCCTGCCACCCTCCCACTTGGTTGTGACTCAAAAGGAAGCCCCTATAGCTGTGTGACAGGCTCGCCAATAACATTCCGCTGTGTCAACAGAGGGAGAGCGCACGTGTGCATGATCGCTTATGTCTCCACAACCTCAACTCTTTGTTTCATGAGGAACTTAGAAGTAGTGGCTCCCCACTGGAGAGGCAGGGGCGGAAATGAAGGAAGCCTTTGACTCTGTCATTCTTTGATGCTCTTTCCATATTTAAATCACTGAATGCGCGACTTTTAAAATAATTTGTAAGAGATGAAAAAATTCACGAGTGATGCGCCCTTCGTCTTTCTCAGTGATCTGGTCCAGACCTCCCCCTCCCATGCCTCCTCTCTCCTCAGCAGAAAGGGGAGGTGGGCATGACTTCCTGCTCTTACAGTGCTCTCTGAGCTGTCAGGAAACAGGGTTCCTGCTTTCCGCCTCACCTTGGGGATTCCATCTGACGCATCTGCACTGTGCTATTCAACAGTACCGCACTCCTGTCCACTCATGGTCCCCTCCGCGTCTTCAGTGTCCCTTCCCCACGCAGACCAGCCACCACCCTCCGTCACCCTTTCTCCTCTATTGCCACGATGCTCTGACCACCACCTTTCCCTGCCAGAGGAGCAGCCTCCTTGTCAGAAGACCCCTTGGGGAAGGCCTCCGCTTCTGAAAAGGGGACAGGCTTCTGCCTTAAAAACAAACCACTCAGCACTCTCAAGCTGTTCAAGTCCATTCTGCCGGCTTGGCCACCAGAGTGAGTTTTCTTACTGCTTCAGTGTCCTCTGTCTCTGGAGCCACCACGACTATCCTCAGTGCCAGATGGCCTCACTGTGACATTTCCCTGCGCTGCTCCCCTACTCTGACCTCTAGAGTGGAGGCTACACCACGTACCCGTTTGGATGGGCTTCTGTCCTCTGATTTCCACTATGGTCTTTTGCAGCTCATCAAATGCTTACTCCTATGTTTCCAGGGCATTATCTAAGGAGTTGCCTCATCCCCATTTTCCCTTTAACTCTAGCGAAGTGGTTACCCAACATTGAACTTGGCTCTGTCTTTTAGATCTGAAGTTCCCCCAAATGTCTTGTGTGTAAGTAAAGGCGTGGTCCCCAGCGTAGCCATGTTCGGGTGGGGCTTTCTGAAGGTCTCAGATGGCGAAGACTCTGCTTTCATACTTTGATGGGATTACCAGCAGCTGATGGAAACCTTAGGAGGCGACACTCAGACTAACTGGGTCACAGGGCATTTGCCCAGGAAGGGTTATCTTAGCCCGGGCCCCCTCCTGTTTCCTGTCCTCCATGACATAGGCAGCCTGCTCCACTGCCTTCACTCCAATGCTGCGTTCTGCGGCACCACGGCCGTGCACCAAAGCTGATGACATCGGACAGAAGACTCCTCGCCTATTTAAGTTGACCGGTCCAGGTATTTTGTCACAGCAATGGAAAACTAAGACCTCTAGCTAGCGCAGCCTTGTCTTCTGAGCTGTCCATCTCACCCAGCTCTCTGCTCCTGACTCATCACATGTCTGAGCCTTTTCACATTTCCTAGTGACCCTTCCTTATCACAGCCACTGGTCTTTCGTCAGAGTCCCTTTCGTAACTCACTGGATACCACCCTGTCACTTCGTCTCTCTCTCCCCTTTGCTGCCTTTTGTGGCGTGCCATTTTCAAGTGCCACTGCTCACTTTCATTCTCTCCCTTTCTCTGAGTCCTCACTCTTTCACATTTCCTTTCACTCGCCACTTGTCCTCAAAAACTACAGTCTGCGCATGCTCCTCATACAGTCTGCGCATGCTCCTTGTACAGCCTGCGCATGCTCCTCTTTTTCTCACATTAGAGACCAACTCTCACATTAGTTGTTCTCTGAAGCACAAGAGAGAGAGAGAGATGCTACACACACACACACACACACACACACACACACACACACACACACACACACACACACACACACACACACCAGTCCATAGATTGAGAAGTTGATGGGAATGTGGGAATGAGCCATCATGTCCAGGAAGTGTCTCAGACTAGATAGCTTTTTGCAGAATCCTCGTCCGCATGGGAGCAGGGAAGGACTGCCCAACAATGGGCCCATAACCTGGAATGGAGATTGTCTCTGTGGTTCTACAGGGTACTGGAGGCCCCATGTGCTGTTCCCATGACTCCACTTCAGCATTATTGCCTACGTGTTACCAGCAAATGGTCTGTGCGTGACACTCAACGTAATTGGAATAGCGTTTACAAAAGAAAATTAGGAAGTGCCCTCTAGAGAAATGACCAGACTTAACTCCCTAGTGCTACACTATCAGATACGGGGGGGGGTGCACAGTGACCTTTTTGCCCTGAATTAGATGGAAGAACTCCTCAGAGGCACGTTCATGAGTCATCTGAGAGGTAGCTCCAAGCTGCCCCATCTAATCATCCAGGGATCATTGTCCGGGGTGTTTAAAGAAACTTTGTATCAGGGACTGTTCTAAATGCTGATGATATAAATCCCAATAAAAGTTGCCCCTTCCATATAGAACTACACGTTAAATTAAGTATAATCTAGCGTTTGACTATCTCAAAAGAAACAAGTACTAAGTGTTATTGTATTAGATGTAGCCTTTGATGCTTACCACCTGTTTCACATCTATTACTATGTTTAATGTGTGTAGTACTTGAGGAAGCAGGAGAATTGAATGAGTTTAAGACCAGCCTGATCTACATAGAGAGCTACAGGTTAGTCTAGGCTACAGGGCAAGACCCTATTTCCAAAAAAAATCATTCCATGCCAATAAAGTGCACCGGTAGAATAGTGTGGAGCTCACATTAGAGAAGAGGACACCAGCAGTGAAGAAGTCATGTGCACAATTGTGTCATGCTATGGCTGAGGGCTGGGGCCAGAGCCCAGGCAGTCAGGTGGAATTCACTCTTCTCTCCCCAGTTCTGCTTCTCTTCCTTGATTTCCTGAGCTGCTTAGAGAAGGTGCTAAGTCAGCCATCTTCCTTCTGAGTTTCCTTCACCGATGAGAGTCTCTCCTCCAGGGAATGCCTGCTCCAGGAGACACAGATGAGCCTAAAACTAGTGAAACCTCCCTGGCCACCTCGTAGGACTGCTGTAAAGCCTGCACTATGTAGCGCACTGTTCTAGTGAAAGCACTTGAGGTGCAATGAAGCCAGACCTGATCTTAGTCCGTTGCATCTACCCTTCCACAGAAGGAAAATTCCCAGGCTTCCATTCTTTTCCCAAGCGTCTGCCTTTCCCAGGGCTCCACAGAAGCCGAAAGCATGCTTCATTCGCCAGCAGCACCCCTCCGTGTTGCTCACAGGGTTATGAGCGTCCTGTGAGCAACATGCATTGTTGAGGAGATAGGGAAAAGATGAAGAAGACAGGTAATCTTTGAGAGAGAGGAAGCTGCACCTTTGGCCTGTGGCCTCCACCTCAGTGCACACCCTTGTGCTTCTCAAGGCACCTAGTTCAGTACATTGGCGTGACTTCCATAACTATTGCAGAGGGTTGAGGATGGGGGAGAGGAAAAGAGAGAAGAAAGGGAGAAGGCAGCATTTCAAAATTCATAAATGCTTTCGTCTCCAAGGGCAGAAGAGCCGGGACCTCATTTGTTTGCATCCTCATTTCTCAGCATCCCAGATGAGAGTGCCCATCACACTAGGTCTATGAGAACAGTGCCCAGGACTCTCATGAACACGCCGTGTTCCGGGAAATTATCCTGGAGCCACAGCAGAAGCAGCGGCCACGGCGATCACTGCCCCCGCATTCCCCTGGAAAGGCTGGACATAGCTCTGTGTTATTTTAGGCTCTGTGTCCCAGAAAAAAACCACTGGATGGAAATACCTCACCTCCTCCCTCCCACCAGCCCCAGCTCCCAGTGCTGAGCTGTGGTCAGTGAAGAACATTCAGTCTGTGTGTCTTAAGAAATTCGGGACAGGACGATGGGTGGAGCATTGCCAGTGTGACAGTGGAGGTGCGTCAGCGGGATCTATGACAGGTGGCAATGGCCAGCCTGGGAATCACTTACAGTCACAGAAGTTGCTTTCTCTCCCGGCCACTGTCCACTGATGGGAATGGGGCAGCTGACAGCCAAGCCAAACCATGGGACCCTGGAGAAAGATGTCTTGGGTAATTTGCACATGTGTTTTCGCATTGTTGAAAAACTGCCCAGAAAGTCGTATTCTGAGGAGGAATTTGTTTGTTGGCTGCCTTTCTTTTCAATCTCTTCAAGCGTTTCTCTCCTGATCACTTGGGTAGTATGCTTGCTTAGGCTTGTCATATTCTTGTCATAATGAACGTCTGCTGTCCACCACTTAGGAAGGAGCTGGCTTTGGAAAGATGTGGGGACAAGAGTCATGGACTTGTTTGTGGAAATATGTCCAAGAGAAAATGCCACCTCAGCTGACTATGCAGACTGGGCTGTAGCTGACATCCCCAGGGCAATCTGTCAACAATAGAGTTGAGGTTGCTAGTACTGGAAAATGCAAACTGGAGTAACCATCCATGTGAAATATGGGATCTCTGCTGCCTATAAATTCTCTCCACATGCAATTCAGCAGGCTATGCCTGCATTTCGGGTCTATGAAAATTAAGAGAAAGTCCCAGTTTACACAGGTAGCCAGTTCCCATGATGCAAATATTCTGACAATGATGAACTTTCAGCAACTCAGGTAACCTGCTCGAACCCTTGCTAAACATATACCAGCTCATACTATCTATCAGCGGCCAGGAAAAGAAAATACAATACAAATGAAACTCTTCCAGGCTTGGTTTTGTCATTTACCAGATACGTGCACTCAGCAAGTCCCACTTTCCTCTCTGCAGCCCAGGTGACATGGCAAATGCTACTGGCGCCTCGGCCAGACCTACAACATCTCTTCTTGGAGAACTGCAGCCTCCGTGAGGCTCCCTTATGGCACCGTGGATGGACTAATGGGCTCTGTACTCTAGGCTTCAGCTGATTAAATCAGAGCTGATACAGATGCCAGGGGAAGACAGGGCATTGTCTGGACAGTGGCAATCATATCTCTCCCTTGATTATTTGAGCAGAGCAGCCCAGAGGCTGGATTTGGGGGGGAAGGGAAAGAAAAAAAGAGGGGGGAGGGAGGAGGGAAAGAGGAGAGAGAGAGCTTTCTCACCTGTTGCTGCCAGAATGTCACAACTGAGAGTGAGCGGCATCTACCTGCTTCTCACACTTATCAGGCTCAGTCTGAGTGGGACTGTGTAAGCCAGCAAGCTGTAAGCCAGGCAGAAACAATCCTCCAGGCCTCCTGGAGCCCTGAGTGGTTCTCTCTGTGCCTCAGACAGCAGCATTGACTCCACCTGCACACTTAGAAGGGCCAGCCTGGACCCTACCACAGGCCTGTTCAGTCAGGGTGGGCATAGCAATTTCTGGTGACTGCACCCACCCCCCTCCACTTTGACCAAAACTGTCAATATTACTATTCCAAGGAGGTTACATTTTATATAAGAAAGGCTTACGCTGACTGATGCAGGGTTATTTTCTGGCTAGTTTATTATACGAAGGCCAAAATATTACTTGAATTAGCTAAGTGTTTAATTTTTAAAAATAAAATCTAGGAGCTGGAGAGATGGCCCAGTCAGTGAAAAGAGGTCTTTGTGGGCCTGGAAACCTGAGTGTGGACCCTAGCATCCTTGTAAAGGTCAGGCATAACCGTTTAAATCTGCTGGGGGCCAGGAAAAGGTGGATCCTAGCCCTGTTTATAAGCTCCAGCCTCAAGCAACGCTTCTATCTCAAAAATAAATGAGGAAGAGACATGATGTCAGCTTCTGGCCTCTGTGTGCTTGTACACACACACACACACACACACACACACACACGTACAACACACGCAAAAATAAATAAATATAATATTACTGGAAAAAATGACAAATTCCTTTGTTAAAAAAATTAGGCTAACATTCCAAAGGCTAGCCCAAAGTCAGAGGAGGAAAGTGTGAAGGATAAAACATTGCCAATAAACGAACAGCAGACAGCAAAGCCAACAAATGGGGAACAAGCAGGAGCACTTCAGAACACCAAAGCCAAAGAAAACTCAGAGCAGATGGCCCCGAGGCTGCGTGGTTCTGAGTGCACAGGATTTCACACAATATGCCACTGAGCATCGAAATGACTCATGATTTCTGGCTCTAGGAAACAGTTAGTGTCCACTAGAGGAGGATTTGCATAAGTACAGTAAAAAGTGAAACGGGAAACTGACCTCACTTTATCCTGACGTATCTCAAAGCGCACTTTTCACTGTTGATTTTGAGTCATTTGGTAAAATAGGAATTTTCACTTTAAAATGTTCTAAATGGGCAGTTTTTTGAAACTTCTGTTAGTCTATGTCAAACCGAGCAGCCTAGAGGTGGGGTTTGGGAGGAGGGGAAGGTAGGGAAGGTGCAGCCGCAAGAGAGGAGGGGGTGCATTGTGTCTTGCTTCCAGAGGGCTAACTGCAGGTTCGATAAATGGGTCCATTGAGCGGGACACGGTTGCGGGGAAGGCTGGAGCGCCTTGCAGCCCCTGGGATGACTGTCTCCAGCAGTTCCTGTACCAGGCACAGTCCCTGTGCTGAAGTGAGACCTAGATGGTGAAGGGAGGGGAACGAGGAACGGGGTTGAAAGGAATCCCCTTTGCACAGTGTCAACAGCAAAGAGACGAGGGACGGGGACATTCCACAGAGGCGTGACTCTCTCGGTGATTACACTTACACCTCAGATCACCAAATGAATGGAGGTTATTCCCTCTCCCCGCAATACTTCAGTTCTCTGCAGATGGCACCTGGGCTTTAGTTCAAATCCTAGCTAGCAGCTAGCATACGCCCCAAGTGGAGGTACTCCATCCCGCAAGACCGTCTGCCCAGTCAAATGTCCCAGGCTGTGCCTGTACTGCTACCAATGGGCTAGAGATGGAGGGTCAGTGTGGTGATGTACTGTTTATGATTTATTAAAGCTTGCCTGAGGATTCAGAAAGCAAAGTCAACCTCAAGCTATAGAGATCAGGCAGTGGTGGCACACACCTTTAATCCCAGGACTCGGGAGACAAAGGCAGATGGATCTCTGTGAGTTCAAGGCCATCCAGGGCTACATGAGATTGAATCGGTCTAAAAGAGCAACAGAGCTCACAGCTTTAATCCCAGCACTAGAGAGGTAAAGACAGGAGCAGGGGCTTCAGGAGTGAGTCTCGGGAGTCTCTAGCCACATTGAGGAGAGCATAGCAGTCTGAGTGAATCTGAGGAGCAGTGAAGTTGGGAACAGTTTGAGGATCACCTCTTTGTTCTGAGCTGAGGTAGGGCTGAGAGCTAGTGGTCGGCTGTTTTGCTTCTCTGAAGCTTGAACCCCAATATCTGTTTCTGGGTCTTCTGTTTATCATGCTACAGGTCTGTTATTAGACTTATTCATAGAACCTGGGGAATGCTTGCTTTCCTGGCTTGCTCTGGTTAGTTAGAAAGGAAAGGGCCTGGAGCTGATGGCATAGCTGGTGGCCCTTGATCCCAGCACTTGAAAGACAGAGACAGGTGAACCTCTGTAAGAGTAAAACCAGTGTGATCTTCATAGTGAGGCCAGATGGGACTACACAGTGAGAGTGTGTCTCAAAAACAAAACAACCAGGATGGAGTAGAACAGCCGAAGCTGTTGAGAAACAGCATGCAGTCTGGAAGGACCCCCGAGCAAGGGTCTTCCACTCCTCAGAGCTGGCCTGTGCCTCTGTTCCCAACCCAGAATCTCCCTGAACCCTGTCCTGTTTGTATGATTCTTCATTATGTATGCATGACTTATTGAACTATTGACCACTGGAGATTAAGTCAACCTCAATGTCTTCACAGAGGTCAGGCTGAAATTTCAATCCTTTAGTTACAGGGTGATTGGCTCCACTGACAGCTAGGCCCCTGCCCAGACAATCCAATAGCCCCTATCATTAGCATATAAAAAAGAGCTATATTTCCTGAGACCCCCTCCATATTTGAGAAACTCTGTCACAAAATAGAGAAAAGACCAGATATATAGCTCTTATTATAAATCATCACATCCAGTGACTAAATACATATTAATAAATTGGAAAATCAAAAATCGGGGAATAGTCCTATGTGTAATGGGCCACTGTGCCCACCTCTAAAGCACAGTGGCTGCCATTTCCAGCCTTCAGGCAGATGGATCCTGGGTTTCAATCCCAGCTACCTGGTGAGCGACCTTGGCTATTTACTAAGCCACAGTGTCCTGATTTCCTCACTAACTAGATACATATTCCTTTCTGCTATTTGTTTCTCATCCCCAGCTTCCTGCCCCTTGGAATTACCCAGGTTGTAGCAGCACCTCTTATTCCAATGAGGTAACCCTTGGCAGGACACTTTACAGAAGGCCTAGCTGTTGTGGAATACTACTTCAACTATGTAGAGGTGTTTACATTTGTTTCTGCTGCATTTGTTTAATCATGTAAAGATGTGTTGCTTTGCCTGCCTACGGCACCAGATTGGTTTAATAAAAAAGCTGAACAGTTAACAGTGAGGCAGTAGAGGGACAGGCAGGGCTGGTGGGCAGGGAGAATAACTAGGAGGAGAGATGAGAGCCAAGAGAACAAGAGAGGGCAGTGTCTGGGGCCAGCCTGCCAGGCAGCCACCAGACAGACAGACAGACAGACAGAGTGGGACACACAGAATGAAAGAAAGGTAAAAAGCCCCAAGGCGAAACGCAGATGAAGAGGAACAGGATAATGTAAATTACAAGCTAGTGGGACAAGCAGAAGACAAGGTGAGCATTCATGACTAATAATAAGTCTCTGCGTTGTGATTTGGGAGTTGGTTGGCGGCCCAAAAGAAAGCCTGCTACACCAAGCCGTGATCAGGCGACTGGAACTTGGAGGAAGCTGGAGAGAAGGAGCAGTAGATTAAGGATGCTTGCCTGCTAATGGGAGGACCAGAATTCCAATTCCCAACACCCACGTGAAAAGCTAGGCATTGCTACTTACTTGCCTGCAACCCATCGGGAGCCAGGTGGAGACAGTAGGTTCTGGGATTTCCTGGCCACCAGCCTAGCTAAAAAGCTGCAAGCAGGCAGAGAGTGACAGAAGGAGACATGACAGTCTTCCTTGTCTTCAAGCACACACACGTCAATGCACACCACAAAGACGAGATTAGCCCCACCTTTATTCTCAGGCAAGGGGAAAGGATCATAAGTAAGTTAACTGTTGAGGTAGGCGTGGTGGCACACACCTTTAATTCCAGAACTCAGGAGGCAGAGGCAGGCGGATCTCTGTGAGTTCAAGGACTCTCTACAAAGAGAGTTCCAGAGCCATTACCTGCATGGAGAGAGAGAGAGAGAGAGAGAGAGAGAGAGAGAGAGAGAGAGAGAGAGAGAGAGAGAGAGAGAGAGGAAGTATGAGAACTGAAATCTAGGTCAGGGACCGTCTCCTATGCTGGCTTGTATGCACCAGTCCCAAGGGATAGAGGTTTCTGTGCCCCAGACCCTCTAGACCTCACCCTAAGTATCACTTCATTTCATTTCTCTATTTCCTTTAAAAACAAAAACAAAAACAAACAAGCAAAAAACGGGGTCTCATTCTGTAGCAGACTGTTCTCTAACTCACAACGCCCCTGCTTCAGCCTCCTGAGTGGTGGGATAACAGGTGTGCGCCACCACGGCCAGTGTATGACATGTTTCATTATGTAATAAGCTGATGGTAAGTAACTAAGTGTACCCCTGAGTTCTCAAGGCTGTCCAATCAAGTGATTCAACTCCAAAAGGAAATCATAGGGACTGGGTCTTTTGCCATTATTTTTTTTTTTTTACTTTTTAATTTCATTTTACATTCCAACCACAGTTCTCCCTCCCACACTTCCCCTGCCCCCTACCCCACCCCCAGTCCACTTCACCTCACGGTAAGGCCTCCTGTTAGTCTGGCACGATAGGTTGGGGCAGGGCCAGGCCCCTCTCCCACACATTAACGCTGAGCATGGCATCCCACCATAGGGAGTGGGCTCCAACAAGCTAGCTCATGGACCAGGTCTGTGTCATGGTCCTACTGCCAGGGGCCCCTCAGCCACATAGGGACTGACCTTTTAGCTGGTCGAGCAGACATGGTTGACAACCTGGGGCTTGTGGTTGTGATCTGAAATGGAGGTACAGACCTGTGGAACTGAACCCCTAACACATGGTACCCAATGCCAACCCTGGCTAGTGACAACTGATTTGAATTGGAGGATATTTAGTGTCCACTGGACAAACCCACACACCTGGTCTCAAAAGTGTGCTGAGTGTATACAGAACATGGAATTTGTTTCTTTCATATTACAATAATACAGTGTGTTTTGAGGATTCAGTGGACCTGATTTGTGTGTTAAATCACTTAATCACTCTGAGCATTTAGCTTATTTTGCAATATGTCTCTGAGATACATTAAATAAATGATTCTCTCTCTCTCTCTCTCTCTCTCTCTCTCTCTCTCTCTCTCTCTCTCTCTCTCTCTCTCCCACTCTTCCAACTTCACCATGTAGATCTGGCTGTCCTTGAACTCCTTACATAGGCCTCATCTCTCAGGGATAATGTCAGATGTTTCTGATGCAATAAATGCCTGAGAGGAACAACAGAAGGAAGGAGAGTTTTGCTTGACTCGCTGTCAGTTCGGGCTCCTGTAGCTTGGCACCAATGTTTTGGGGCTTGTGGCCAGGCAGAGTGTCGTGGAAAGAAAGAGGGTGCAGTGAAGCACCATTCTCACCTCACAGAGGACAAGAAGCAAAAGATCTCAGAAGGAGCCAGAAGCCATGCGTGTCTTTCCAGGGCAGGTCCTCAGAGAGCTCACTCCAACAGGTCTTTAGTTTTCCGTCACACTCAGATACTCTACGAGGGGGTTATTCCACGCCTGGGGCCTCAGGGTCAAGCCTCTCCCTTGAATCCCATCAAACCTTTGCAGGACATTGCAAATCACACTCCGATCAGGAGCAAAGGCAGCTGCTGTGACGTGAAGAGGAAAACCAGGAGAGCTGGCGGGCGTGGCCACACACTGGCTGAGGACCCATGCGTGGTCGCCTTTTGGGTGAAGGCAGGGGCTGCCCTTTTAGCTTGGGAAGTTGGGGGATGACCTTGTGGGCCAAGAGCATTTACTGGTGGAGTGGATGTAGCATTTAAGAAAGAGGTCAAGGGGGACTTCTACACTTTTGACCTGAGTAAGGTGAGGTTTGTCCCTGAGGTGTCTTGCACAGAGGAAAAGGCAGGCTTGGTAAGGGGAAATAAAACATTGGTCAGAACACTTGATCTTTCTGCTACATAAACTGTCCCATGCTTGGTGAAACAAAGCAATAGCTTACTGGTATCTTTCATGCTCTACCTGTGGACCGGGCTCAGCTAAGGAACTCTCAGTTGCTTTTGTTCTTGCAAAGTGAGGCACTTGAGGTTCACTCTTACGGCTGGTACTTAAGGCTGGTCACTGGCTGGGAGCCCAGCAGGAGCAGTCTACGGCAGTGCCAAGATAAATTGCCTGTCCTCCTCTGGGTAGGAATTCTCTGTAAAACTGTATTCCAAGAGATTTGCATAGAAGTTCCACAAAATTCCTGTGAACTAGCCTCATACATATAAGCTGTATTTTGTTGGGGAGATAACTCATTAAGCCTCTAGTTCCCTCTCGATTTAGGGGAGAGGGGAAAGAAATTATTAAGAGGCATTTTTGTGCTTTCATATTTATGATGCTAGTGGAGTGATGAAAGGCACCTTTTCATTCAAGTGCCCCAGGCAGCTCTAGAGACTTACGTTAACGCCAAGAAAATCTGAACTCCACAATATGCACTCTGTGGTTTGTAGTCATTTCAAGAGAAAGGTGGTAAATGAATGGGCAGAGCATCACATGTGCACACACACACACACACACACACACACACACACACACACACACACAGGCACACACGCTTTTTTCCTTCAAAATTGTTGTTTCAGTTCTTGCAAAATTCTGGAGCCAGCTGTTTTTGTTGTTGTTGTCTTATTTTCTTTCACTAAAGATCTTTCACGTGTTCACGGTATTCTAAGGACATTTGCTCACTGTGCTCTGGACGTACCAGCTATTCTGAGACCTGAGAATGTGCCTCGGGCCTTGCTGTCCCCATGCCTGCACACCTGCTGTGTCACCCTTTTTCAGAGCGCCCTCCCTGCTCCAGTGCAGAGCTAGAGCGTCCTTTCAGATGGTCTCCCTTCCCTTTCGGGACACCCTCCATAGAGACAGCTAGCTCACCCAATGGTCGCCATTTAAACATCCTTTCAGAATTCCCTACACACTCTCCATACATAAAAAGGTCCGCCCTGTCATCTCTTACGTCTCCTTTATTGCCCCTGTTATAATCACAGGATCTCTTGGTTAAAATGTTGGTGTACTCAGTACCTGCTCGTTCATAAGACTGTAAGGTGTTGGAGACAGGCCCCCCAGTCATGTTTGCTTTCTTGTGTTTCGAAGTTTTGGGGATCAGAGCCACCTCAAGCACACTAGATGAGCACTCACCCACGGACCTGCAGCCCCATGGCCACCGTGTTGACCGCTGTATTCTCAACACCTAGCTCACTCTATGATAGATAAGAAACCGAGTAAACATTGAGCAATACGGCAATCCCTGCATTCTTGATGTAGTGCATTCCTGGACACCACAGCTCCCAGGAGGCCCTTGTGAAAGTGCTGAGAACTAATTCAGTGGAAAGCATTCAGTAAGTGAATAGAAGTGAATAGAGGGTCAAGATCCACTGGGGAAGCCAAATGGCAGAGTAGTCTGAAGCACAGACCGGCTTCCCAGCAGGTGTAGCTTACAAAGGCTCTCTTTTTCTCCTTGTTCCCGTGGGCTACTTGCTCCATGGTGTCATGTGGGACTAGGAGGAGGGGAAAGGTACTTTAAGGGCCAGAGGGAAGCAATGCAAGCCGGGGCTCTGCCATGGCTAGAAAAGGAAAAGCAGGACACTGCTGAGCGCAACTAAAGTGTTGTTCAGAAGAACAGCCAGGTCTTAAACCCCAGGCATTTGCTTACTTAGAACTCTGCTGAATTGTGTTTCGGGTACTTACTGTGTTAGTTAGGGTTTAGTTAGGGTTTCTATTGCGGCAATGACAAAACACTACGACCAAAGAACAAGCTGGGGAGGAAAGGGGTTATTTGGCTTACACTTCAGCGTTGCTGTTCATCGCTACAGTAAGTCAGGACAGGGACTCCAAACAGGTCGGGATCCCGGAAGCAGGAGTGATGCAGAAGCCGTGGAGGATGCTGCTTACTGGCTTGTTCCCCACGGCTTGCTCAACCCACGCTATAGAACCCAGGACCACCAGCCCAGGGATGGCTCCACCCACCATGGGCTAGGCCCTCCCTCATTGATCTCTAAATGAGAAAATGCCTTACAGCTGTATCTCCTGGAGGCATTGCCTCAGCTGACGCTCCTTCCTCTGATGACTCTATAGCTGTGACAAGTTGACACACAAAGCCACCCAGTACACTTACCATGTTTCATTGACTCATGTGTCATTTCTTCTGGAATTGATTTTAATAAATGCTGCCATGCTGTGGCATACTCAATTCAGTGAGTGGCCTTTTTCTTTTTAGAGAGCAGCTAGGACAGTGTGCATTTTACAGTTGGTAACACTTTGGAATCCATTTTAGAAATACAGGGGGTGACTTTGGGTGCCCATCCCACAATGAGAGATGTTCTCTCAGCCTGTACTCTTGAGGGAGAGCCTAGGTCCTGCCCTGGATGAAATGACAGACAGACTCTGGAGATCCACCATGGAGGAACTCACCCTCCCTGGGGATCGGAGTGGGGATTGGGTGGGGGGCTGGGGGCCTGGTGGAGGGACAGGGGAGGAGGGGAGGGAGAGGGAGCTGGGATTGACATGTGAAGCAAGCTTGTTTCTGATTTCAATTTAAAAAAAAAGAGGAAAACAAAAAATGCAGGAGGTGATGGTCTAATAGCATTTTTGGTGAAGGAACTTGGACACATCTCAGTAGGAGCCGGCACCAAAGTGGTTTCTCAGAGAAACAATAAACAAGAGAACTCGGGCTCCGGCAAGGCCTGCAGCAGCTGCTCAGCTGAGGGTTTTTCAGTTCTGTGTGACTCTGGGCTGCTCTTACATTTTTCCTTGCTCAGCATGTGGCTGAAGAAGAATTCTGTGTGATTCCTTGGGCCTTTCAAGGGTGTTCAAGCTTGAGACTCTGCCACCCTAGTACAATACAACCACTGAGTGATGAGTGATTCTACAGTAGAGAGAGGCACTTAGAAAAGCAAAGCCACACTCTGTGTCTTCCAACCCCTGATGATGTGGCCCAGGCAACACCATGTAGGCTGAGATGAGTCACCCTCAGAACTCAGCCTGAATTTCCTCACTCTCAGAATCATGAACAATAGGCTAGTTATATTATTTTAAGATGCTGAGTTTTAAGGTAATTTGTTACTAACTTTCCCCCAATTTTGAATCAACTCTCCTTAAAATAGCCTCCGATGACATGAGCCCCAGAGAAATGGCTCATGTTTTCTTGCACTAACAAAACGCTGGAGATGCTGTCGGAAGTCACGGTTTAGTGACAAACCCTGCTGGGATAATTTCCTCAAACACCTTGTCATTGCTCAATGCCACAGTGTATCACTGAGTACCAGGGGCTGCCTAGCCTGATGTAGAGCCTCGGGACTGCCAGCAGGATGGCATCCAGGAATATCTGACGCTTCTCCGTGCCTAGTCACAGCAGTTTCTTACCAGAGCCAACTCTGGTGACCTATTCAAGACCATAACCGGTAGACTGGACTGAATCTGACAGCTTCCAGAGCTGCCAGGGCCCGGGCAGTCAGCAGTCCACTCTCTTGAGAACTGGCACTCTGAGCAGTCAGCCCAGTGACCAAGCAGGATATCCTCAATGTGAGCAGCAGTTTCTCAATAGGAAGTGTGAACCCCAGGGAGGGCCAGCACCCCTAAAGATTAATATCCGGTGAAATGTGAGAGGGAAGCAAGCTGCTTCAGAAAGAAAAAGCTATTTCAGTAGCCAAGTGTGGAAAGAGAAAACCGACTGAATCAACCACAGGTCATAAAGCTGAGTGTGTACAGGAATTTGTGGGTCTGGCCTTCCTAAGATTGTGTGAACTTTTGAAAAAGATTTTCCTCTATTGTTCCGTGAAATATGTACATGTGTGTGTGTGTTTATACTTGAAGGTAAGCCACATTGTGTCATTAATTCCTATTATTCCTATTGTGTGGAAGGCTAAATCCATACATGCAATGCAATAAATATTTTTATTTAAACTTCCCTCAGCAAGTCAACATAGTACCCTCTCCTCTGTGAGCCACTCAGTTTCTTAAGTGACCCCTAAAACTGAAAAAACTAAAATACCTTTTGTAGCCTCTGACTGGCACATCAGGTCTTCTGCAGGCACTGACCACTCCACAAGTCAGAGTACAAACCCATCTGCCAACCCAGAAAGCACGTGGTGCTCCTCCATCAGACTCTAGTCTCTAGCATCAGCCTGCTGACGTGTGCATTCAGACAATGACCAGCACCATCCTTCCTAGAGTTCAGAGAAGCATCCTTCTTGGGATTGGATCACTGTACAACTCTTTGGAGGCATAAACCCAGGAATAATGGAATGGAACCATTACCAAGAAGAAGGAAGTTCCGGAGATGAGTGTGCTGGAGGACCAGCTCAGTCTGCCATGCCTCTGTTAGCAATAGCCTGCTGTGGGCAGAAAAACTCCTGTTCTGTGCCAGAAAGTTCAGAAATCCATCGTCACTTGGTCATTGCAAAAGGACATTGATTGCCATTGTCTAGGCAAACCCTCTTCTGAGGTTGGGTTGGGTAGGCAAGCCCCTCTGAGACCTCCTGATCTTTTCTATGGCTCCCAGTAGCAGACCCAGAGCAAACAATGCCAAAATGTCATGGGCCACATGCCACAAATCTTCATTTGAAAGCAGACAATCACTGTTGGGTTTTCTTCAAATAATGTAGAGGATTCACATCAAATCGGTGATGCGAAGTTGGGTGTCTGGAATGTGACAGAAGGAGCTTAAAGTGACTGTAAGAGTGGGAGATATCCCAAGAACGGCTCCCCAGTCCCCTGCAAGTCCCCTTACAGTACCTGAGTGCTTTCGCTTCTCCTTCGGACACCCTGCTAAAAGACCACTGATTTTACCTCCTTCTGAAGATACAAATGTCTCTGGAGAAGGCGTTGGGGGGAGCGGTATGTGAGTCGACATCTCTGTACTCAGAACAGAAAATAGGGAGAAAGCGGGGGTGCAGGAGATGTGTTTAGAGCTTGAAGGCTGGACACACACGGGACAATGGTCTTGTTGGATATCGGGACTGTCATAAGTTTGAACAGTGAGGCACAGGAGAAAACTACTGAAATGAGACAACTCGGGGAGGAATCACGGCCCTGAGCGGGGGCAGGGCAAGAGCAGTGAGGGACAGGTTGGGGCTTAGAGAAGTTTGAAAAAGTGACTGTGGTCTGGGTCAACCTGAGATGCAGGGAGGGCGTGAGGGAGTGTTCTTCCCATCCCCAGGTGCCAGGAATACAAGAACCCTGGACGTGGGCATTCACATCATGTTGGATTTCATCAGTGATTTGAGCGTCATCCATGCTGTGGACAAGTCCTGATGAAGGCAGTCACCCTGTTAACTCACTGTACTACATGGCCCCGTTCCTCTGCAAGCTACCGGTTTCTAAATGCATTTCACCACTACTCTGAAGGTGAAACTGTGTCTCCAGCCCAGGGAAGATTCCCCAGGATGGGTCACATGTGGTCGCAGCGAGAGCCTTACCGAAGTTAGGTCCCCTTTTGTTTAGGGGCCCAGTTGCTAGCATGGCAGTGCTGGAGACTGCTGAGTAATATCAGTTTCTGTTATCTTCCTCTGCATTTCCAACTGTCAGCATGACATGTGACAAATTTCCTCGAAAGACCAAAAAAAAAAAAGACGCAATCCAAAATTCAAAGAATTTTAATATGATTTATAAGTACATAGCATATGTCAAGTTGTCAGTACGAGAAGAATACCACCGATGATTAAATACAGATACTGAGTAGTAGCGTTTGTTTCTCGTCTATTTTTTAAAGACTTCCTCCCTTAAACAAAGTGAAAAGTAGAAGCTTCCATAGCAAACCTAAACTCTCAAATGTGAAGAAAAAGAGTTAGAGTAAGTGTGATCAGTCTTGGGAGGGTAGTATGTTTGTTTTGTTTTCTTTTGTTTTGTTCAAGACAAGGTCTCACTATGCAGCTCTAGATTCCCTGGAACTCACTATGTAGACCAGGCTGGCCTCAAACTCAGAGAGATCAGCCTGCCTCTGCCTCCTGAGTGCTGGGATTAAAGGTGTTGCACCACCACCACCTGGTTTAGATCAATATTTTTAATGTTGGATTTTGGACTAAAAGCCTGGTGTTTAAAATTTTTTTTTATCCTGTGCATATGTGTGTGTCTAGGTATGTGTGTGTGTTCAGGTATGTGTGTGTTCAGGTATGTGTGTGTGTGTGGTCAGGTATGTGTGTGTGTGTTCAGGTATGTGTGTGTGTGTGTGTGTGTTCAGGTGTGTGTGTGTGTTCAGGTGTGTGTGTGTGTTCAGGTGTGTGTGTGTGTGTGTTCAGGTGTGTGTGTGTGTTCAGGTATGTGTGTGTGTGTGTGTGTGTTCAGGTGTGTGTGTATCCAGGTGTGTATGTGTGTTCTTATGTGTGAATCCAGGTGTGTGTGTAGAGGTTAAGGGATAACCTTGGTATTGTTTGAGATAAGGCCTCTGTGATTTGCAGGCACATACACATGGCTAGGTGGGCTCTGATCTCCCAGGGATTCTCCTGCCTCTGTCCACATCACTGTGTAGGAGAGCTGGATGTCAGATGTGCGTCTACTGTGAGCAGCTTACACGGGTTCTAGAGATAGGAACCCAGGTCTTCATACTTGCTTGGCAAACACATAGTCACTGAGCCAGCTCCCTGCCACTGAAGTATCACTTAGGGTAGTGGCACATGCCTTTAATCCCAGCACTCAGGAGACAGAGGCAGGTGGATCTCTGTGAGTTTGAGGTCAGCCTAATCTACAGAGTGAGTTCCAGTATAGCCCAGGCTACATAGAAAAACACTGTCTCCAAAAAAAAAAAAAAAAAAAAAAAAAAAAAGCAAAACAGCTGGGCGTTGCCTTTAATCCCAGCACTAGGGAGGCAGAGGCAGGCGGATCTCTGTGAGTTCGAGGCTGGGCTGGACCGACAGCCTCCAAAACAATACAGAGAAACCCTGTCTCATAAAAACCAAAAAAAAAAAAAGCAAAACAATCAAAAAACCATGGTCTTTAAGGTCCTCAATATTCTTAAAGAGTATAAAGTCCTCTGATAATGAAATATTTGGAAATTGATACGTTTGTCTTCCTAGTTGGTTTTCCTCAAGTTAATTCTTTAAACTTTGTAGTCATCTGTGGTAGTTTGGTTATGGTTTAAGGATTCATACTTTAAGTTTGGTCCTCGGTATGGCTGTGGTGAGGTGAAAAGTACTCAGGTCATTGGGGTCACTAATCTTGGAAGAGATTAAGGGATCTCTCGTGCAACACGTAAGATTTTACAAGAATCAGTTATGAGAACAAATAACCCCCAGCCTTCTCCCTGGCTTCCTCCTTTGAGATGTGGCCTCTTCTTTCACCCCTTCCTACCAATAGCATCCGTCGTGTGGGGACCCAAAGGGGGCTCTCCCCAGAGCCTTTGCCTAGACCTTTAGCATCTCCCAAGCCAAACAGAACTCCTTTTGTTCTGGTTAACCATCCTAAACAGTTCCTTAGAATGACGAGAAACGGGCATGCACAGCATCTAAAACCCTTTAGCTTAGACCTCCTACTGCCTCCCCTCTACTCTCCACCTCCCAACCGTCTGTTCTCATGTGAGAAAGTTATAAAAACAATGTAACAATTGGCACAACACTGAAAGCAGCCAATCGCAAAGTTTTCAAAACCCAAAGCAAGGATTCCGGCTCTGAGCATCTAGGCTTTTTCCCTTCCCACTCATAAACTGTCTTTCTTGAATATATGAGAGTTCCTTCTCCCACACAGACGTCCATTCTCCTGGAGAGAGAATTCTGGGGCTTAGCACTGTATACTTGGTGCATACCAGGGGCTCCAGGATCTGCACAGTAGTAGTCCTCAGAAATTTGGAAGAACACAAGGTAAGGGTTTTATTGTAGCAACAAGAAGGAAACAGGTCTCCCTACATATACGGTGCTTCAAATACTGTCATTTGTCAAATATCTCGAGTATCAGATTCACTTGACCAGAAGGAATGAGTGAAAAGCCTCAGAGATCTGGCTTCAACAAATCTGCCAAATTAGTTTAAATAAACCCTGATTAGCACATTGCGAAGAGTGCAAAGGATGAGTGTGTCATCAGAAAAGCATGGAATGTACTTAGATGTCTCTCTCAGTGGGATGAAATTCTGAGAACTGGAGGACCAGAGCAGGGAATTTCCAGGGGTCTGAGGCTAAACACAAGAATGCCAAGTCTGCACACTTTGGTCATGTTCCTCTGGAGTGAGTGACTCCCCCAGCCCTCACTCTTCCTTTCTATGCTTTTGTGAATGAAACTGTCTTCCCCACCAGGTCCCTAACTCAGGAGCCGAAATCTAAGTCCTCCTTCTACAGCCTGTGCTCTTACTTAGAGACAAAGTCTTTACAAGTGAGGGTGAACACCAACCCAAAAAGACTGGTGTTTGTTTTTGAAAATGGGAAACTCAGACCCACTAATACATACAGAGAAAGACAGTGTGAAGATACAGCGAGAACAGACGTGAACATCAAGACAAGAGTCTTCAAGCCGATGGGAGAGGCCTGGAACCCTTCCCTCACATCTCTCAGATAGCTTGATTTTTCATTATTCTCCTGTAGAATGGTGACACAGGGATTTTCTGTTTTTGAGCCACTCAGCCTGTGGGACTTTGTTGTAGCCTTGGGAAACTTTCCTTCGGGTTTCCAAAGACAGCCAAAACGTCAGAGATAAGAACTGACTGTCAGGGGAATAAACCTCAGCAGCCCTTTGCTTTGGTAAATGGGGTCTAAGACACCCATGCTTCCCCCACGACAGCCCTGACAACTGCCTCAGTCACACAGCTCATGCGTGTTCCTCCACACAAGACTTAAGGCATCTTCAGTAAGGATAAGGAGAAGTGGCCGCTCGGTGCTGGAGCTAGGAGTGTGGCTAGGAGACTGGCTGATTCTCTAGCCATAGCATTCATTCTTGCTGATTTCTTGCTGTGCTTCTCAGGGTGGCCGGAACCTGACCCCCATGTGTATCTGGGCCACCCACATACGCTGTGCTATGTAATCACCAACACTGTGAACAAAGTCTGAGGTCTTTGGTGTTACTTCTGACCTTGACCAATCAACAGCTGTCCTCTCTCCTCTTGTGCCCACACCCTCTTCGCCCCACTCTCTCAACACCTTCAGGTCTTCTCATCGCTGCCACCCAAGGTCTTCTGGGACCATTGTCAGGGCTTCCGTCTGTTACTGACACCTGCAGATCCGGTGGACTCTTCCTTTCGGGCTCCTCTCACCGTGTTGGTTCACAGCCACCAGACTTGCTCAGGCCATCGGTGACAGTGCTCAGTCACCAGGCAGTTTTCGAGTGAGGGCTTGGAAGCTTGATGTAAATGGTCGAAGTCAAGGAGCTCAAGGTTGGAGTTGGGGATCCGGGAGCAGGCAAACCTATGAAAGGACATGAAGAATGGCTTAAGGGAATCCTTTACATGTCTTTAATGGTGTTAAAAAGAAGTTTAAGAAGCTGGAGAGATGTCTCAGCAGTTAAGAACACTGGCTACTCTTCAGGAGGTCCTGAGTCCAATTCCCAGTAACCACATGGTGGCTAAAACCATCTGTAATGAGATCTGATGCCCTCTTCTGGCAGAAAGTCATACAAGCAAGTAGAGCACTCACATACATAAAATAAATAATTTTTTTTAAGTTTAAAGTTCAGTATTTCATTTGGAGTGATTAAAAATGTTGTGAATGTTAAGATGTCAACAACTACCCACAAAAATCAGAATATTATGGGTCATTGCTGTAGTGCCAACTCGTTTGAATTTCCTTTCCCTTTATTATATTCCCTGCCACCACATTAGTTGTTACTTTGGATAAATACTCTGTTTATCTGTTAAAATGCCATTTCATTGTCAACAAGTGTTAACTGAGTGTACTTCTTAAAATTGAGAGTTGGAGGAAACAAGACAGACCAAATCCCCAATACTTTCCTACCCTCCTCTGCTACAACTCCTGTTCCAAATGACATTTTAAAGCTGATTCTTAAAGGGCAAACCGTCCAGTGTGTGTGCACACATGAAGCTGGTTCTTAAAGGATTCTTAAAGGGCAAACCGTCCAGTGTGTGTGCACACATGAAGCTGGTTCTTAAAGGATTCTTAAAGGGCAAACCGTCCAGTGTGTGTGCACACATGAAGCTGGTTCTTAAAGGATTCTTAAAGGGCAAACCGTCCAGTGTGTGTGCACACATGAAGCTGGTTCTTAAAGGATTCTTAAAGGGCAAACCGTCCAGTGTGTGTGCACACATGAAGCTGGTTCTTAAAGGATTCTTAAAGGGCAAACCGTCCAGTGTGTGTGCACACATGAAGGTGCATATGGCATCTTTAGCCACTGCTGCCCCGGATGTCAATCTTTCACCCATTCATGATAATGAAGACCAGAGGGGACATTGGACGGTTGCTGGGGAGAGCGCAGGACAGTCACGCTTTGCTCTGGTCCCTTTTCATGTATAGGATGAAATAGGGAAATGTGGGCTTTTCCTCAGATGTGGGCATCCTCCCCCTTGTACATTTTTTGTTTCCAATTGTTAAGTTTGAGAACTTTTTTGTATAGGTAGGGGTGTGTGTGTGTGTGTGTGTGTGTGTTTGCATGGGGGGTTGCCTGTGCATGTGGACACGTACCTGTTCAGGGAATACAGAGGCCTGCGTGCCTTCCCCCATCACTCTCCGCTTTATATGATGAGGCTAGGTCTCTCCCTGAACCCAGACCTTATACTTTGGACTAAACTCCAGAGAGCCCTGCCTCCACGCCCCTCCTCCTGTGGTTACAGGCGGCAGGGGTGCTGCTGCACCCCTAAAGCTCTGTGCGGTTTCTGGTGATCTGAACTCCAGTCCTCACGCTTTGCCTGGAAAGCACTTTACTAGTTTGGGAATTTTGAAGCTGCCTTTTTAAGGTTTCTGCAAGGTGAGCCAACACAGTTGCTTGGCTGGTACTGTTCTAACTGCTCAGTGGGGTAATGCAGGGCAGCTTCCAGGTTTTCACAGGGGAAGGTAAGAGTTCAGTTTTTATTGTCTCCATCTTCCTCAATCACTGTCTTTTATAAAGCTATCAGTCAGTCACAATAGATTGTGTGTGTGTGTTAAAAATGTGTGATAATTATATTAATTGTTATGAGTTTTTTTTAATGACTACAGCACAGACCTCACAGAAGGTCAGGCATGATAAACTGCTGAGTGTTTTCTGAATTAAGTCAACTAAAGCAAAAGCGTGAAATTGCATTGGGCAAGCACAAAGATGGGCGCTGTGATGAGCAGCTCAGTCCATCACATTCAACATCTCCTTCCTGAGATGATTAGGAAAGGGTTGGGGAGAAAGGGCAGGGGAGAGGAAGCTGGTGGAAAGGGCTCAGTGTTTACCCCCTAATCTAAGAGGCACGACTTGGCTAAACTTGCTTGCATCATTTTAGAGAAATGCCTGGGACATGACAAATGCAGTCCTGGTCCCAGAAACAGGAACTTCTTCAGACTGCCCTGGGGTCACAGCTAGAGAGACCAGGGAAGAGAAGCTTCCGTTAGAGCGTGTACACAGAGAGAGGGGAGGAGGTACACAGGGGCTTTGCGTCCTAAAGCCAAGCATACATCTCCATGGTGAGCTCTCACACTCATACATGAAATACTTGCCAGCCATACTCGGCATGTGGCTTTAGATTGAATGAGTGCTTTCCAGGAGCCCTGAATACTGCAGTTTACAGGAACTTACTTACTCCTTCATAGGACCCCAGACCCGCAAAAGGGTTTTAGAAATTGCCCAAGCTTAATCAGGTGTAGTGGTGCTCACATTTAATCCCAGCACACAGAAGGCAGAGGCAGGAGGATCTCTGTGAGTTCAAGACCAGCCTGGTCTACAGAGCAAGTTCCAGGATAGCCCAAGCTGTCTCAAAAAACAAAAATGAATAGGTAGGTAGATAGATAGATAGATAGATAGATAGATAGATATTGCACACACACACATACGAGTTTTTTAAACACCACCACAGCTCTTGGGGCTATCTAGGGAAGGGTTTTCCCTTTTTTAAAATCTTCTTCCAAAATCTTTTCTGAGAACTAAAAGTAGGAATTGTCCAGTGTGCCGTCAAACCCACTCCTCCACCGTGTTTCATGCTGAGTACTTTCTGAATGGAAATGCTAGCACAGGCCTCTGCAGCAGATGCCTCTCCACTCATTCATCTCTCCACCCATTTGCCTGCCTAGCAAACTTTGCCTAAGTGGGTTACTACCAGGTGTACACAATCCATAGCCCACGGGCAGTATATACCACAGGTTAGCTAAGAAAGTAGCTCAACACAAACGTCGTAACCTTAAAACACTATAAGGGGATTTTGTTTTGTGTTTTCTTGTTTTGGAGAGTTTTGTTTGTTTGTTTTGGGTTTTTCGAGACAGGGTTTCTCTGTGTAGTCCCGGCTGTACTGGAACTCGCTCTGTAGACCAGGCTGGCCTCAAACTCACAGAGATCCACCTGCCTCTGCCTCCCGAGTGCTGGATTAAAGGGGCACTCCACCACCAGCCCGCAGTTTTTTACTTTTTAAATAACTCAATTGTGTTGTTTCCAGATGTGAACTTTGTAGATGACGGCAGCTTACTGCAACATCCAAAGGCTGAACCCACTTGTGCGCCCCATTGCTATGTGAGACACAGAGAATAAAAAGTCAAGTAAGATAAATGCTTAAAATTGGCAGTGAAAGTGCTGGTAATGGTGTCTGGTATTTCCTTGGCACTTACCCTCTCTCTGCCTTTCACTGCTCCACGTACCGTGTGCATCAGCTGTCAACTTCTGACTGTCCTATGGTCTTCATGCTCTAGCCACAACCTTCACTTGCTAGCAAAAGAAGCCCAGGGACAGAGGGAGTAAGAAACTCATAATGGGCCGGGCATTGGTGGCACACGCCTTCAATCCCAGCACTTGGGAGGCAGAGGCAGGTGGATCTCTGAGTTCCAGGCTAGCCTGGTCTACAGAGTTCCAGGATAGTCAGGACTGTTACACAGAAATACCTTGTCTTGCAAAACCATTAAAAAAAAAAACCTTGTGATGGGTCCAAGACTCAAACCCAAGCAGTTTGAAAACCAGACATCAGTGTGAGAAACAAAAACTAGAAAACTTGCTCAGAATGTAGTGACAGTAAGAACCAAGGGAAGTCACAACCATGAGTCAAGGGAGTCAGAGGCCCTGTGTGCCAGTGTCTGGGGCCCAAGGGTGTCTTATCTTCTCAGTAGGAGTGTGGCTTTTGGCTTACAGGTTGTCAGGGTAGGCCTGGAGCGGTGAAGTGGGAATTTAACAAGCTGTAATGGCCCACACCTGCAATCCCAACACTCCAGGAGTGGAGGCTTGAGAATCCAGAGCTCACAGTCATCTTCAGCTTTATAGAGAATTAAAGGGCACCCTGGGCTATGTAATAGTCTTTCTCAGCTGGGCAGCAGTGGTGCATACCTTTAATCTAAGCAATTCTGTGGCAGAGGCAGGTGGATCTCTGTGAGTTCAAGGTCAGCCTGGTCTACAGAGCAACTTCCAGGACAGCCAGGGCTTTAAAAAAAAAGGCTGTCTCTCAACCGCTGTCTAATTGGACTTACAGCCAACTGAATAGGAGAGCATCATTCACACATGGTGCTGCAAACTCAGCCACCTACCTGTGGCTGGGGAGGTTGTAGGCCCTAGAAGAGAACCTGTTACTGCCACCTTCCCTAAATTAGCCCATCTGGGCTTCCTTCTGAGTTCTGGTCTTTTTGTTTTGTTTTGATTTGATTTGTGTTTTGTTTTTTCAAGATGGAGTTTCTCTGTGGCTTTGGAGGCTGTCCTGGAACTAGCTCTTGTAGACCAGGCTGGTCTCGAACTCACAGAGATCCACCTGCCTCTGACTCCCTAATGCTGGGACTAAAGGTGTGCACCACCACCGCCCAGCTTTGAGTTCTGATTTTATGCCCACAAGATGAACACTGCTCTCCTCATCAGAGACACTTCTGTTGTGAGCAGGGAGACGACTGCAGAAGGTTACAAGCAGTCAAAATGCAGAGAGTAAGGGGTCAGGGAGTGTCCGGCTCCAACTGGTATATCTACAGTGCAAGCTATATCTAAGGAACAGTGCAGACAAAGGGATGGAAAGATTATAAGAGCCAGAGGACCAGGACCCCCCCCCCGTAGATGGCACCTTCTAGGCACGACAGGGAAGCTGCACCTATGACATCTCAAAAATATGGCTGCATAATGACACCACCAACTGACATGCCAATGTGGATGGGGGTAGTGTCGCAAGGTCCCACCCCTAGATGAAGAGCTACAGGCAGTCAATGGCTGCTGAGGGGAAGAATCTGTCTGCTCCAGGGCCAAGTCCCACTAGGTCATCCAATCCCAAGCAGTCAGCCATAAACATGTTTATGTAAGAAAGAACAGCAATAGATGGCTCACTAGGGTGTGTGTGTGTGTGTGTAAATATATGCATATATATAAATACTCATATACATAGAATAAAATGAATAAATCTAAAAACTTTAAAATACATAAGAAAAGCCTATCTCAGGAAAAAAAAAGCATCTCCAATTAGTCTATACAAGAGTGAGACCAGAAAACAGCTGGCTTCAATTTACTAATTTTTAAAAGTAGGTGGTTCTTATGAAAAATATTAAGTGCACTGTGGGAAGGGATAAGATCAGTGTGTAGGGTGATGTGTGGAAAAGTTAGTGTCTGCTAGCATCGGTGGTCTTACTGGTAACTGACAGGAATCCTTTCCTTTGTTCTAAGAACCACGGGTAGCCAGCCTTTTGTTTACACTTGATCCTGTAGTTCTCAGTAACGATTTTGAGGATAACATTTCGAAACGGTATAACAGGTTCAGAGAGTTTGGGCCCCTGCCATCCAGTAGGCACTAAAGCGGCCGCACTCAGACCTGCTGTCTTCACTAACTGGCTGGCCACTCAGCTTCTCACTGAGAGTAGCCCCAACACAGAGCTGTGTGAAGAAGTCACCAACTCCCCTCCCTGGGCCTCCCACATGTGGCTCTCATTCTCTCAGCCACCTGCAGGGCTGGTACAGCTGAGGCTTCACCCTAGAGTTTCTGTCCTTATATCTGGGGCAGGAGCCTGACAGGTCACCTCAAGCCCATTCTTAAAAAATTGGCGGTGGGACAGCCTGGAGCCACAGGGGGAGATGAACTTGCTCCGTGGGAGGGCAGGGTCAGTGTCCCAGGCAGACCCTCAGCCTCAGGCGAGCAGTGTTGGTGTTTTGAGTCTGTTGGTGGCACACTACCACAGGTTCAGCAGGTCCGGGTGGGCGGTCCATCCATCAGTGATTTGCTGTGGCCATGCGTTTCCCAGCGCCTGGTCTGTTCTAGGACGAGCCCACTGCCGAACCAGTGCTTCTGAGTCTGTCCCGTTGGCCGGCGCTCTGGCTGGATGTGACCCGTGGGTGAGGCCTGCAGGCAGCTGGGTGTTTCTCTGCTAGGCCTGCGGAGATGCCAGGCCTCGGCGCGGTGACGAGCAGCAGAGCGCTGGAGGGAAGCCTTGTGTTCGCTCCTCCTGGTCTCCACCTGTCCTTCCGCCGTCATTTTTGCCTTCTACGGAGCATCTGTCTGGTAAAATTACACCGTGAGCGTGCATCATTTCATTTTTCCCAGTAGCCACGTTAAAATATATAAACAGCTGGGTATAGCGGCTCATGTCTGCAACCACAGCATTCAGGAGGCTGAGGCAGGAGGATTACTGTAAGTTCAAGACCAGCCTGGATTATTGTATTAGTCAGGGTTCTCTAGGACAGGGTTTCCCACCTTCCTAATGCTGTGACCCTGTAATACACTTCCTCGTGTTGTGGTGACCTTCAACGAGAAAATTATTTTGTTGCTGCTTCATAACTAACTTTGCTACTGTTATGAATCATAATGTAAATAGCTGACATTATGACCCCTGTGGGGGTCATGATCCACAGGTTGAGAACTTCTGCTCTAGAGGAACAGAATTTATAGAATATGTGTGTGTGTGTGTGTATGAGTGTGTGAGAGAAAATCCATAAATATGTATAAATCCCATCTATATAGGATTTGTAGGAATGGCTTACAGACTGTGGTCCCATTAGCTCAACAATGACTGTCTACCAACAGAAGGTCCAAAGGTGCAGCCGTTGAGTCTGTGAGGCTGGATGCATGGGTCAGAAACTGAAGAGGCAGGCTCTGATGCCAGGAAAGGATGGACTTGCAAAACCGAGAGCAAGCAGGCAAAGAGCAGCACCCTCCACCCACGCCCTTTGTGAGGCTGCCGCCAGAGACTGTGGCCGCACTACAGGGGATCTTTCCACTTCAGCGACCTGGATTAAAGTTGTGTCTTCCCGTCTCAAAAGATTTGGGTTAAAAGTGAGTCTTCTCGCTTCAAATGACTTCATTAAGAAAAAACTCCCTCACAGATGCACCCAGCTGCTTGGTTTTAGTTAATTCCAGATGTAGTCAAGTTGACAGCCAAGAGTAGCAATCCCAGCTATATAATGAGACTCAGTCTCAAAAACCAAACAAATAAAAAGACAGGAGGAATTAATTTAAAATTTTGTGTTTAATCCATTAGAGGATCCCATGGAACCAGTGCAAGAGTGATTAACGTGGTATTTTTACATCCTTTCCCTCCATATTTTGAATGCTGTCTCACATTTGAGCTAAGACTTAGTGCACCTGCAGTGTGACGCCTAGCTTCCTGAGACTGACAGTGTAGCTCGTCTGCATTTGCAGTCCTACAGGGGGCCGAACCTGGAAACGAATCACTTCATAAAAGGCAACTGCATCCAGTATATCTGTGTGCATCGAAACAGTTCTCTGGAGACACTTGTTAAAAATAGGACAGCCGCTTCCTAACCTCAGAGGTGCCTCATTAAAATGAGGAAAGGGAGAGGATTGCGCAGTCGTAAAAAGCGCCTTGAGCAATTTTCTGTATCTCTGCCAGAGTCCAGAGAGGAACACTCTGAATCACCGGATGGAGGATTGACATCCCACGCAGGGCAGTCAGGCTAGGTGCCCGGAGCCAGCCCCTTTCCCTGTATCCCACACTTGCCGCATGCTTTACACGGCAACCACGAGCAATCACTTTAACTGCCAGGATCAGGTTATCACCCAATTTATAGAATAAACACAGATCACAACGCTTCTTCAGCTTGCTTGCTTGGGTGGGTTTTTGACTTTACAGCAGACTTGTGTGTAGAGATTTGTGTGTAAGTGCTGCCACCCAGTGGTAAAAGCGACTACTGGCACCTGTGGAAAGGAATATGGCCTCTCTGCCTGCAGAGAAACGTTGGGCCAATGAGAAAACGATGGACCAGCTGATGAAGATCCTGGGAGCATTTTAAGCAGAGGTTCTCCATATGTGGCTCACGGACCAGCATCAATAGCACCCCTTGAAACATGCTAGAAATGTGAATTACTAAGCCCGCCCCAGAGCATTGTAAGAATCCTGTGTCAACAAGCCCTCTCTGTTCTAAAGCAGGATAGAAGTCGTAACCCACAGCCACAACCTGAAATAATGGCTCCTGGTCTTTTTAAAGCACATATCCCGTGACCATCGTAGAAAATCTGATGTGTGTGTGTGCAGGAGTACAAACCCAGGTGACAGAGGAGGGTGTTAGGTGCCCTGCCTTGCCCTTTGTTTGTTTTAAAGACTTGTTTCTCCGCGTAACAGCCCTGACTGTCCTGGAACTCACTCTGTAGACCAGGCAGGCCTGGAACTCAGAGATCCCCCTGCCTCAGCCTCTGAGTGCTGGCATTAAAGGTGTGTGCCACCATCGCCTGGCTTTTTCTTTAAATGTGGGTGCTGCGAGGTTAGGATTCGTGTTCTCATGGCTGAACAGAAAGCACCTACACCACCACAGCCCCTGCACTATCTCCTGAAACAAAACTTGAAGAGCACACACAGCTAGACTTGGCAACCACGTGGAGCTGGCCATGGTTCCTAGTACTGACCCTGCCATGGGCCCGGTCACAGTGGATGTGGGGAAGAGCATGGGTACAGCACAGAGGACCAGGTCTTTCTGTGTCAGATTTGCTCTGGTTTAAGAGCCCAGTCCTGCTTTGATGTGCTAGGATTTTAGAACCACTGCTAGCCTGTACTGTAGTTTTGTTGTTATTGTTTTGGTTTTGGAAACAGTGTTTCTCTGTGTAGCCCTGGCTATCCTGGAACTAGTTCTGTAGACCAGGTTGGCCTCAAACTTAAGCGATCCTCCTTCCTCTGCTTCCTGAAAGCTGGGATTAAAGGCGTGTGCCTCCATGACCCAGCTGAGATTTGTGATTTAACATTGGTAGCAGGTATTTGATAAGTCACCACTGGTTTTCCTCAGGGAATTTCTTGACTCTTGATTCTTTAGGATCACTGAGCACAGTGACAAGCTAGGAACATGGCTCGGTGGGGAAAGTGCCTGCCGAGCAAGCGCCAGAGAACCTTGTGAAAGGGAAAGGCCAGCACATGCCCGTAACCCCGGTACAGATGGACCGAGACAGATCCAGGGCCAGCTTCACCAAAATGGCAAGCCCCGGGTTCAGAGAGACCCTGTCCCAAAAAGTAGGGTAGAGGCTGGGAGTGGTGGCGCACACCTTTAATTCCAGCACTGGGGAGGCAGAGGCAGATGGATCTCTGAGTTCAAAGCCAACCTAGTCTACAGAGTTGCAAGACAGCCAGAGCTATACAAAGAAAACCCACAGGGAGCTTGCACACCCCACACATACTCACACACATACACACACACACACTCACACACACTCACACACACTCACTCACACACACACTGAAGCATTATTCATATAGGGTTTATTGCTGTATTATTTTCTCTTATGTTGTTGCCTAGATTTATTGTATCACCTAAATTGTACTGGGTAAAAGTGAAGCTTTTCATAAGCCTTGCTTTCTAAAACCTCTATCCATAAAATCATCAAGTTTCAGAATTAGTATTCCATTTTGTTTGCTCCTTTAACTCTGTCTTTGCTCTAGGTTTAGATCTGGTGAGTGTTTTTAACTTTTAAACTTTTCTTGTCTTACACAAAATGACCTTCCAGACCCTCCATTATGCAGTGTGTTAGGGCCACACTCAACTGGTCTGAAATATTAAATGAAAAAAAACACAGATGTAAATAGTTCCCATCTTTATAAGTACTTTTTGTAGTACAATTAATAAAAACCCACAGACAGATATTGGGGTTCAAGCTGAAGATTAGAAAAGTAAAGCAGACAGCCAGTAACTCTTACCTCTACCACGGCTGAAATGGAGATCCTGTCTTTCCTGTTACCAGAAACGGAATCTCACATGAGACCCTTTCTTCTTCCTTATAAACTTCTCTGTTGCTGTGATTAAAGCTATGAGCTCCGTTTCTCTTTTAGACTAATTCACTCTCACGTAGGCCTGAGAGGTGGCCTTGAACTCACAGAGATCTGTCTGCCTCTGTCTCCTGAGTCCTGGGATTAAAGGTGTGTGCCACCACTGCCCGGCTTGAGTGGCTGTGGCTGGCTGTGCATTCTGATCTTCAGTGGCTTTATTAGATCATAAACAATATATCCCCACAGTTTCTGTGTTTTATTATTTTTAACTGTGTGTGCTTGTGCGCTTTGCCTGCATTTTGTCTGTATACATGCCTGGTGCTCTCGGAGGCCTGGAGAGGGTGCTCTATCTCCTTGGACCTGCATTACAGATGGTTGTAAGCCATCAGGTGGGTGCTGGGAATCGAGCCTGAGTCCTTTGGAGGAGCAGTCAGTGCTTTTAGCCACTGAACCATCAGCTTTTGTTTTGTTTTTGGAGAGGGTGCATGTTCACAGTTTTATTAAAGCATATTGTTGTTCATTGCTATTGCTAACCACTGGACGTAGTTTAGAAATGAAATTATACCCAAGCTATGTCCATTAGGAAACCAAAAGGAGGGTTCAGCCTGCTCCAGGCAGGCATGCACTTGGAGTCTTAACACATGTGTGCCGTGTATGAGGTGAGGACTGCTGCAATTCTTCATCTGTGATTTTCCTTTCATTGTTGAGATCTGGGGTTTGTCACTGTTATTTGGAGTTGATGTCTGTCTTCTGCATAAACCCATTTCTATAATCAATATGTGTTGTGGCTTCTGACACCTACAGACGGCACATGGAAGAATGGTGAGGTCGTGGTGTTCCCTGGTGTTCACAGACTTTCACCGGAACTCAGAGGGCATCCGCCACGTGCGCAACAGAAGCAACGTGGCGTGTGATCTCTTCCTATGTCCTCACTCTGCAGACAGCACACAGAACTCAGAGGATATCCGCCACGTGCGCAACAGAAGCAGCGTGGTGTGTGATCTCTTCCTATGTTCTCGCTCTGCAGCATTCACTCTGTGTGTGGTGGGGTGTGGTGCAGTGTGTGTGGTGTGTGTGGGGTGTGACATAATGTGTGTGTGTGTGGTGGGGAGTGGGACAGACTGTGTGGTGTGTGTGTGTGTGTGTGTGTGTGTGGTATAATGTGTGTGTGTGGTGTGGTGTGTGCGGTGTGGTGTGTGTGGTATATGTGGTATGAGTGTTTGTATGTGGTGTGTGTATGGTGTGTATGGTGTGAGTGTTCATATGTGTGGTGTGTGTGTATATGTGGTGTATGTATATGTATGGGATAATGTATGTGTGAATGGGTGTGTGTGTGGTGTGTATCTATGTGTTTGTGTATGCGTGATGTGTATATACGTGTATGAGTGATGTGTGTGGTGTGTGTGGTGTGTGTGTGTGTGTGTGTGTGTGTGTGTGTGTGTTGCCAGGAAGTCAATCCAGGGCCTTACACATGCCAGGCAAGCACTGTACCCCTAAGCTACATGCCCAGACAGCTACAAATTTGGAAGAAAAATTTCATCACTGTGTGGTCCTATCATGGTGCTCATCATCTTTTTGTTTATTGTATTTGCCAAGAATCCAATGACTCTGATAGTCTTTTATTCATCCTTATGCTTTGATTTTTAATTCATCTACAGTGTTACAACACAGCTACCTGGACTGCTTGGGGAGTACAGCAAGATAACAAGAATTTAGTGGTGTTCTTTTCTCCTTGTTGGTAAAGAAGAGTGAGTGTCTATGACTCTCAGTTTGTCCTATGTGACCGTCAATCTCACACAATAAATTTAAAAAGCATCTAGGTGAAAGGGATTACAAATAGACAAAGTTTAGGAGACCCTGGGCTAGTAGGTGGTAATTCCTGCAACCCCTTTGCCTGGTATATATTCACATATTTTGTTTCATCATGTCAAAGACTTCTGCTTCGGCTACTTTTCTATTGCTATGGCAAAACACCATGAGCAAGGCAGCTTATTTTTATTTATTTATTTATTTATTTTGGTTTTTCGAGACAGGGTTTCTCTGTGGCTTTGGAGGCTGTCCTGGAACTAGCTCTTGTAGACCAGGCTGGCCTTGAACTCACAGAGATCCACCTGCCTCTGCCTCCCAAGTGCTGGGATTAAAGGCGTGCACCACCAACACCCGGCCTTATTTTTAAAAGCTATTTAATTTGGCGTATGATTTCAGAGGGTTAGAGTTCAGGATGGTAGACTGAAGGAACAGCTGAGAGCTCAAATCTTTATCTGCAAACATGAGGCTGAATGAGAGAGGCACACCACAAATGGCCCTTTGAAAAACCTCAAAGCCCAGTCCCAAAGACACACCTCCTCCAACCAGGCCACACCTCCTAATCCTTCCCAAGCAGTTCCACCAACTGCAGACCAAGTATTCAAATATATGAGCCTATGGGGGCTGTCTCATTCAGACTCCACACTCAGGCATTACTGCTTCCCTGCCAGGCCACTTAGCAAGCCCCCTCCAGCATGGCTGGCCCAGCTCCTCACTGAACTGCTACTCAGCAGCCCAGGCATTCTCTAACCCTCCAGGTTCTTGTAAGTGTCACTTATCCAGGTGTTATCAAAAATGTCTCTTGTCGCGGCATAGGATATCCGTTTAACTATGATGTGCTGCATTTGATTGCACTGCAGAATAATTATTTAACTGTGTAAAGGTGTCTAATAAAAAGCTGAACTGCTAGGAGCCAGGGAGGACTTCCCGGCTGGGAGAGTAAGGAGGAGGTACAGGTAAATTGACTCATGTGTTTTCAGAGGGCACAGAGCACAATAAAGCCTTTCTTTAGGTCTCTTTCATTATGGGGTGATTTGTGTCCCCCTGCTCTGTAAGCTAATGCATCGCCAGTTCCTCGGAAGGTAACTATACTGGGAGGTTACGTTGAGATGAGGTCAGATGAATAAAAGGTCCTGATGCAATAGGACTTTTCCTTAGGGGAACAGGAAACCTGGGCACAGGCAGAGAGAGGATGCCAGGTTGCACATGGAGACGAAACACACACCCTTGACTTTGGACTTCCAGCTTCCGGGCCGTGTGAAAATGAATGTGCGGTGCTCACTCCACCTGGGCTGTGGTATTTTGTTTTAGCAGCCCTCCTTACAGACAAATGTATCTCCATCACTGGGGTCAATTTTGTTCTGACCCATGCAGTCAGGGGTCGCTAAAAGAGGCACTGACCTGAGGGCTGGAGAGGTCAGAGGTTAAGAGCACCTGCTGCTCTTCCGTTCCCAGCACTCATGTGGCAGCTCGAGACTGTCTGTAACCCCCTTTACAAGGGTTTCATCCCTTCTTCTGACTGCCTTAGACACCAGGCAAGCATGTGGTGCACACATGTGTGCAGACAAAACAGTCGTACACATAAAATAAAATGGTTTTTAATTAAAAGTTTGTTTGTTTTTAACAAGAGGTTTTGATCTGGCTGGAGAGATGGCTTGGTCATTAAAGGGAAGACTCACCACCAAAATATAAGAAAATACAGTAGACTCCTTGTAGCATCTGGGCAGCTAGTGCAGGATATGTCCTCCAGGAACTACAAAGCAACAACAGTGGCAGGCAGGCAGGGGTGGGGATGGGGGAGTGGGGGGAGAGGGGGGGATTACAGGGGGGGGCACGAGGTGGGAACCGGCTCAGTGCAGAACACATGCACAGGCCTGGGTTTCCAACACCGTCACCCACTCCAGCAGAAGAGCAGCAGCCTAGGGAGGCAGATAACTCGGGACAAAGCGATTTGGCCGGGAACTTCTGTGACCCAAGAAATGGCTGGCGGGGAAGCTTGGATGCCAGCTGGTGGTCTAAGCCAGGAGTGTGTGCTGGGCTGCCTGTGGACCTGCACGAGAAGCTGCCCGAAGGCACACTGCGGACCGCCTGTGCATGTTCCTCACGCTGTTGGCTAGCTCAGGCTGAAGCAATGCGGCCATGTCCCCTCACAATTCAGAAGTGTTAACAACTCTGTTTTTTCAGGCCTGCCTCCAACAGGAAACAACACAAAATCTTACCCCTCTCTTAAGTTCCAATTCGTGGAGCCAGGCAGATGCAACAAGACCCCCAAAGCGCCCACGTGACTCATTTCCCAGCTCAGCCCACTGGGAACCACAGCTGCAAATTTCCTGGCTTCCTGCCATCCCTTCACGAAAACTGCTGTGGAGAAGGCAGAACCAGGCTGAGAGCAGCTCTCTCTCCTGGTTCTGACCCAAACTGTAAACAAAGCATTTCTCTGCTTTATCTCTTTTACCCTGACTCATCTTGTTGCAGCTGAATGACCAGACCAGACCTCTGGGGCAGGAACTTTGGTAACAGAATTTGTCAGACATTAAGGGACACCACTGGTTGCCACAACCACAGGGTTTTCACTGTGGTTTACGGTCCTGAACAAAAGGGGAGAAAAGAGGACATCCCTGTGGCTTTCATTGGGGACTTTCCTTCTTTCTCTCTGAGCCAACGTGGATGGCCCTCTGTGGTTTGTGATAAAAATGGGGGTGGGGAATGAGTGTTTTGGAAACTACGATCCCAAAGTCTGTTTCCCGAGTCTTATCAGTGGTGGGCATGCCAGCTCCCTCTCCTATGCCTCTCTCTCTCTCTCTCTCTCTCTCTCTCTCTCTCTCTCTCTCTCTCTCTCTCTCTCTCCCTCTCCCTCTCCCTCTCCCTCTCCTCTCCCTCTCCCTCTCCCTCTCCCTCCCTCTCCCTCTCCCTCTCCCTCTCCCTCTCCCTCTCTGTGTGTTTTCTCAAGAGCCAACTTGGGCATTCTCTATTTGAACCAATTTGGAGTTCTGTTTGAACTATCTGAAAAGGAAGTGTGGATTATTTGTTCTTTGTGCTGTTGCCAACAATCCAAGGCATCCAGGACACAGGGAACCTGGCAGATTTAGAGAGGTCTCTGTGGTTGGCATGAGGAGAAACCCTAATTCTACTTTGCCGTTCCCTAGAGAAATCATGAGGAGTTCCGCAGTATGCTGTGTGTAAGAATTGCTGCAGCTCAGGTGGATGGGGATTCTGGCACTCGGGAGTCACAGGATACTGAGTATTACAGCTCGGGTGGAAAGGTATTCTGACACTTGGGAGTCAAGGAATACTACAGGTCACAGTAAGCATAGCAGCTTATAGCCTTGCTCCAGGGAAAGGCTTCCCCAGTGTAACAGCTCTTCTCCGGCTTCAAGGTCTCACCCAAACCTCATTCAAGAGATTATTGAGAGGGAAGAATCCAGGACAATGGCTGCCTCTACTAGGATGTCAGAGGACAGGCAAACAGCCTGACAGCCCCAGGCTAAACAGGCACAGGGTTTATATAGGGCTTCTTAGAGGTGGAGTTTCCAGGGACATTTCCAAGGTGGAGATTAGTCAGATTGCAATCCCTGATCTCAAAATGTCTAGGTCTAGTGCTCAGGGATTGGTTGATTGTCTGCTCAGGTTCAGGGTCAGATCTGGCGCTATTTTCAGGGCCAAACTGTGTTTCTTTCTCTGGTCCTTTTCAGTCTTTTGGCTCTAGTTTTAGGGCCAGGGTGCATTTCTTTCACTGGTTCCGATTCCAGGGCCAAAGTGTGTTTCTCTGGCACTGGTTTCAGGGTCAGGGTGCATTTGTTTAGCTCTGGTTGCAGGGCCAAAGTGTGTTTCTTTGACTCTTCTCAGGGTGTGTTTCTTTGGTTGGCCCTTTTTCCCTGCACTGTGTGTCTGAAACAGTAGTATGCCTATGTGATGCAATCGCTTTATAGAAGTGTCTGGCTGCAGTACCTACTTTTTTTTTAACTCTTGAGTTTAAGCCCTTTTCCCCCTCCTAATGGATTCAACTTTTAGGTCTGCACACTCAAATCTATTTATTTATAAATATGAGACGTAGTTAGCATGTCTCATAGTGTGCCTGTTTGTTCTGTGTGATTGGAAGTTTTGACTCCCTGTCTGTTTGATTGTTTGTTTTTTCTGCTAAAACAGTCCATTACTCAATCACTGTTACTCAACGAGGCTGGAATGAAACTATCCAAAGAATTAACTCAGGCTGTTTGGGACTGCAAAAACTAAGATAAAAGTTGTGGGGTTTTGAATAAAAAGATGCCCATTCATACAACAAAGATGTCTGTTCCACTATGTTCATAGCAGCTTTATTTGTAATAGCCAGAACTTGGAAGCAACCTAGATGCCCCTCACCCGAAGAGTGGATAGAGAAAATGTGGTACATCTACACAATGGAGTACTATTCAGCAGAAAAAAGTAATGGAATCACGAGATTCGCAGGCAAATGGATGACACTAGAAGAAACCATCCTGAGTGAGGTAACCCAGTCACAAAAAGAGAAACATGGCATGTACTCTCTCATATATGGATTTTAGACATAGATCTGGGGAGTGCCAGCCTACAATCCTATGGCCAGAGAGTCTGGGAAACAGAAACTTCATTTAGTGGCTAATCGAAGAAGAGGCAGACTCCCTCGGTTAAGTACTGAGCTGAACTCAAGAAAGCCAGTAACAGAGAGGGAGACTGATGATCAAAGGGATTAAGTCTGGGCTGGTTTAACCCCCAGAAACAGCTGACCAGACAAAGGTTAACTCTTGAATCCCAGGCATCAGCCTGGAAATCCACCATGGGACTGATCAAGACCCCCTGAATCTGGGTGTCAGTGAGGAGGCCTAGGTAATCTATTGAGCCTTGGGCAGCAGATCAGTACCCATCCCAAGTATACACACGGACTTTGGACTCCCATAGAACAATGTGAGGTGCACTCTCACCCTGATGTCTTGGGGGAAGGGTCTAGGCCCTGCCCTATATGAAATGACAGACTATGGACACCCCCATGGAGGGCCTCACCCTCCCTGGGGGAATGAGGGGATAACGGGGGGGGGGTTGGGGGAAGGGCACGGGAGGAGGGGAGGGAAAGGGAGAGGGACCTGGAACTGACTTGTGAAGCAACCTTGTTTCTTATCTAAATTTAAACTGAAAAATAAATAAAATAATCAATACCCAAAAAAAGTAATAATACACAAAAAAGTCTCATTTATTGCTTGCTTTTTAAATTTTTAAGCCAAGTTACTTCTGCATAAAAATTTTATTCTAATTAAGTATTAAAGTTCAGTCATAAATCCAAGTTGCCTCAACTTGTTTCCATTTGTCATGGATACAATTTAGATTTAGCTGCTTGCTTTTAGACCGATAAATTTATTACAATTTTCTTTGTCTTATGACTAAAATTTAAACTTAAAATCTCTGACAAATGGGTTAACTTAAATTTGTTGGTAAATAAATCAGTAATATCTCAACACCTGTCAAAAGTAAATTAGGTAAATAAAAATATGATAAATATAATAGAATTAAAACATCATTTGCTAATATGAGCTCTACTCTCATGGCATCTTAAAATCTATGAGATGCTAACACATTCAGATTTACTGTGTTGTACAAGTTTCTAATATATCAAAATACTCTGTGACATACCATCAAGAAACAGCTCAGACCTTGGTAATAGTTTGTGAACAATTATTTATTCCAGATCCCAGAGGGATAATGTATATCTAGAAATAAAAGCTTCACTTAGAGATTGCTTTCATCTAACACAAGCTAAAGCAACACAGTTTTTAAATGATTGAGTGGTTCAGGCAGTGGTGGTGCACACCTTTAACCCCAACACTTGGGAGGCATTCTATTTCTTTTTAAGTTGTAAAATAGTCATCATCTATTTTAGGTACAAGTTATTATTTTTTTAATCTTTCTGTTTTTCTGTAAAGGACAAAAAATAAAGACTATTCTAAACTATTCTAAGTGGAGTTAATGACTGAACTCAGCTGGCCAGTTAATGAAGTGGGTTCCTGAAGTAGGCAGTAGTCAGTAGAGCCCGAGAGACTTGCCATAAGGGGCTCACTTCTCAGCAGAAGGAGGGTAGCTGTTGTTTTTCTAGGAAGTTTTTGCCTAGATTAGATTCTTAGAGACATGGTCTTTTTTCATTTTTTTGTTCATATTGCTTCTTCAAGACAGGATTACTCTGTGTAGTTTTGGCTATTCTAGAACTCACTCTGTAGAATAGGCTGGCCTCAAACTCACAGAGATCTGCCTGTCTCTGCCTCCCTAGTGCTGGTATTAAAGGCATTCACAATTATTTTGATAGTTGCAAATGTCAAACACAAAAATCTTGAGCTTTTCATACACCATATGTTGTGTTTTTGATGAATGTGCCATGCTTGTGTTGGCAATGGCATGCATAGCTATCTGGGGCACAGCTGCAAGTATATGTAAATATTAACCAGTTGATAAATATTTGGATGTCTAGAAATGAAACTATACACTAACAGTAACTTTAGATTAAATTATAAAAACTTGTACTTACCTACCTGTTTTTTGTTTTTGTTTTTCGAGACAGGCTTTCTCTGTATATCTTTGGCCACCCTGGAGCTCACTTTGCAGACCAGGCTGGCTTCAAACTCACAGATATCCACCTGCCTCTGCCTGGGATTAAGTGCTGGGATTAAGAATTTTTTGAAGTTCATGCCAAAATATGACTCTGAGAAATTCTCCTGATTGTTCCCAAATGTCAACCAATCAGAAACCAAACCTACTGATCCTGCAACTTTTGTCTTTAAAACCTAGCAGTAGACATGAACTTCACTCCCTCTGGAGGCTGCTGAGTCAGTTTGCAAGATGGGGTCCCTGTCATGGGTGGATGAACACTCATTAAACTTTGCTTTTGCAGTTCAGTGGGTCTGTCTTCCTGGTGGTCTTTGAGGACTTAGCAACTTGGGCACAACAGAGGAGGAGAGGAGGAGAAAAAAAAAGAAGAAAAGAAAAGAAAGAAATATTGACAGCATACATGTGGTTTCTGACTTCTGGAATCAAATTATTTCATAACAAGTTAAGGATTATATTTTTGTTGCAACTAAAGAGCTAAATAAGTTACAGATGTTCTGATCCATTGTAAAAGATTTATCAAAAATTAAGCTGGAAAATTAATGACATCTTGACACAGACAGAAATGTCTGGGAAGAGGAAACTTCGATTGAGAAAATGTCCCAGCAGATTGACAAACCAGTAAGCAGCAGTCTTCTCTGTGACCAGCTGACTTAATTCCCCAGTCTGGAAAAGGGGTTCTTACGCACAAGTGTCTAAAAGCCAACATCCTGCCGCTAGATGGAGCTACAGGTTAGCTTCTGATGTTGGCTCCCCTTTGTGTTGGCTGAAGTCCCCGAGCCCCCACACACCCCTCCAGCAAGCATCTGTCTCCTTTTACAGATGCTTTTCCATAATCTTGATGGAATCTATGCACAACAGCAGTGGACGGCCAACTAGACGAAACAGCGTGCCAAATCTCCCACTGAATAATGGACAAGAAGAGGGGTGGCATTGTCCTTTTCAGTCCCAACTCCACACAGGACATATCATGCCAAAGACAGACACACCTCTCTGGGGCCCTTCCCCTGGCACTAGATGGTGCAACAAGAACCCACAAGGCAGCACTTGTGATTACGTGTATCCTCGCTCTAGCACCGGGACCTACAGCTGGACCCATAGCTGGATCCACACCCATGCTACTCATCTTTCGTCCCATCCCTTCCACAGACTGTAACACTGTTATCAGGAAGGAGGAGGCAGACCGAGAATGGCTCTCCAGTTTTGGTCAAATCTGTAAATAAATCCATTTTATGCTGTTCTTGCAGTGTTTTACAGAGGCTGAAAGATTCCTTGGAACTAGAGTTAAGGATGGTTGCAATCTGCCATGTGGGTGCTGGGAACTGAACTCAAGTTCTCTGAAAGAGCAACAGGTGTTCTTAACCAATGAGCCATCCCTCTAGTTCCTGTTTTTGTTGTTGTTGTTCTTGTTGTACGTTTATTTGTTGGTTTTTTGAGACAGGGTCTCACATAGCCCAGGCTGGAATTTATTATTTAGCCAAGGCTGGCTATGAACCCTGAGCTTCAGTCTCTAGCCCACAGGTGCTGATATTAGCAGCATGCTCCAGTACATCTAGCCTAATATGAGTTATTGTTTTAAAAATAGGGTCTCACCTTTAATCCCAGCATTCGGGAGGCAGAGGCAGGTGGATCTCCGTGAGTTTGAGGCCAGCCTGGTCTACAGAGTGAGTTCCAGGACAGCCAAGCCTACCTAGTGAAACCCTGTCTGGTAAAACCCAAAAACAAATAAACACTAATGTCTCATATATCTCAGGCTGGCCTGTGCAGCCGAGGATGACCTTGAACTTCTGATGCTCCTATCTTTCCCTCCCCAGTGCAGAGGGGATCATAGATGCTGCCACCTCACCAGATTATGCAGTGGTGGGAATGGGTCTTTGTGTCATCTTTTCCTGGAAGATGCAGAAGCCATGCTCCTCCCCTAAGGCCCTCCAACATCTCCCGTTGACAAGACTTAACACTGTGCCTTCTGGCAAGGAACCGCTCACAGACCACGGCTCCATCATAACCAGGAGTGTGGCTGAAATGGATTTGGAACTATGAGCGTGGCATTTCTGCCCTGTGCTGTGCAACAGAGGCATGTCTGGCATGGCGCTGACAGATGTGTCTTCTCTTTTTCTGAGGAGGAGAAAGGAAGCACTGAGGACTTAGAGGAAGACATCCCATCTCTGCTCCTTTAGTTCCCTTGATAGGCCTACCTGCTAGAACACTCCCTGGGTTTCTCAGTGATGCTGGCGTCCTGTGGGGACAGCCTTTGCACACTGTAGCTATGTATTCCTCTCACTGGTTAATAAAGAGCTGCCTTGCCTATAGCTAGGGCAGGAAGAGACTAGTGGGAGAGCCAGGAGGAGGCTTGAGAAGGGCGGAGTCTGAGGAGTCTCGAGCCAGATGCAGAAGACGAGGCATGGGAAGTTTATAGATGAGGTAACAGAGCCTTGGGCGGCACATGGGTTAACAGAAATGGATTAACTTAAATTGTAAGAGCAGGCCAGCCTAAACTGTCAGCCAAGCATTTATAATTAATAATAAGTCTGCTAACTGGCAGGACAAGTAAGTCCACCTACACTTTAGTTCCCAACAAGAAAATGTCTGAGGGAATCTTCGCTAGGCCATTCACAAAGCTAGAATGTTCTCTGGCCCATCACATCCCCTAAGAAAGGCAAGGTCTACTGGAGTAAGGGGTGAAGCAGGCGTAAGATGTGGACGGCAGGAAGGTCTGATGCTACCTTCCCTGACCTGAGGGCAAAGGACATGCCCATCCTAGGCTACTGGCTCATGTCTATAGAAACTTCCAGCTAAACCTGAGACAGGAGCTTTCAGATTTCAGAGTTGAGCAAGTACCTCCGGCTACACAGGCCCAGAAGGCACAGTGGTTGGACATGAGGGGGATAGTCTTAAGATTTCCATGGGGTCTCCCAGAAGGAATTGAAGGTTCTAACAATGGATGAGATATTGCTACATTGGAAAGAATCCAAAGAAGAATATATCTTAAGGTGTCTTTCACTTTCCTGAGCAAAGTCTATCTCAACTTTACCTGGCTGTCCAGGATCTAGGCGTTCTGTCTGCCCCTAATTTCATAAGGTCATGTGTGACACAACATACCTGTAATAGCTCAAGGATGCAAAGCACTTCCACTTTAGTCACCCGCCTTCATGTGAGATGTCACACATCTGATCTTCAGTCTTTTCCCTAGGCCATCACGGTGCTTCCTAAGATTCTCTGTGTGGAGATAGCTAAGAGCTGCATTGAGAGAGGCAGTCACCACTGATAGCATGATATGGGTCCCAAAGAGAGACACAGACCCTCCAGTTCTGGGTAAACAAAGGGATCCCGTTCCTGTGTGGGTTTCAAGACGTGGGAGGGTGTTCCATGCCAAGTGACCTAACCTACGATGGCAAGAATCACAATGCAGTTCAAGGTGGTCTTAATCTGGGTATGGGGGTGGGACTGTGCTTATAGATTTGGGGCAGAGAATGGAGTGGGGTACTGCAAGCCACGGAAGGCATGTTCATCAACTCTCTGTGCAGAAAGAACTACAACAGGGGAATGGCCTGATTTAGGGAGAGAAAGAGGGGAGACTCACTGTGACCTAACAGGAAGGAAGGAAAGGAGGGAGGAAGTCCCAGACCAATGAGAGGCCTTGTTTCAAACAAAATGTGAAAGAAGCCCCTAGAACCAACCCCCAAGGTTGTCTGTTTACCTCCGTATGCACCCCACAAATGTGTGCATGCGCTGGCAACTGTGCCCTCTCCCACCAACTAGAAACATCCATTACAAACTTTGCATCAGTCCTGTGAAGATTTCCCCTGAGGACATAGGGAAATCACCATCCCTGGATCTTTCAATACATGTTGAAGGTATTGATCTTGGCAATGCCCCCTGAGGTGAGAAGTTGCTTTGATTTACCATCTTGACTGGGCAGTGTGTTCCCAGTAGAATTCACATGGCCCTTTCAGCCATAAAAGGCTTTATTCCCCAAGACTAAGACCAGTGTAAGCATTCTACTAATGGCAAAGTTGAGTTTACCTACAAACCTAAACTGACCTCCAACAGCTTCCATTCAGTAGGGATGTCATGTCTTTGGATATTCATACCAATTAAGGGCAGGAACTAACTCTGGGAAATTTTCATATTTCCCTTTCTCCCATTATAGTTATGGTAAATTCTATGGGAAAGCTTGGAGAAGATTAGCAGACACTAGGGTTGTTTTGGAAAATTATTCTATGACTCCAGTTCCAGATGAAGCTGGCCATCACCCTATAATGAGTTGATTTAGGTTTCTGACTAAAATTTACATATTTCTTTCCCGCTTAGACACCCCTAAATGTATCTTAGTTGGTTACCCATTGATTTCTGAAAACAACTACATTAATTACCCACCATCTTACCCCTGTGACTTGTAAGACTGTGGCCACCTTGTGTCTATTGGATAAAAAGTGATGGGAGATGTCATTCTGTAAATATGTCTCTCTTATTGGTTGTGGAATAAAGCACTGTTGGCCAATAGGGAAGCAAGACAGGTGGGACTAGGAGTCGAGAAGGATTCTAAGAAAGAGCGGCACAGTCAGACACAATGTAGGATGCCAGAGAAGAGACATGGAAATACTCAAATTAGCAATTATGGGTAAAATATTAAGTTAGAGCTAGTCAATAAGAAATCATAGCAAACAGCCACCAGCTTATAATTGATATAGCATCCCATGTGTTGTTTGGGGGTTCAAACAGCTCAGCCGGGCCCAGGCGGTAGGCAGGAAAACTACATGTTACAAAGGAGTGCCCTGTGGCCTCCCCAACACCAGACTAAGTCATTCTTCTTGAGACCAGGATTACCATGGAGGTGTATGGACATGTTGGAGAACACTAAGAAAACTGAACAGGCTGAACAGTCAGTTCACTCCAACATTCCTATTGCCCTGAGCCTTTGCTGGGAGGCGCACTATGACTGTAAGGTACTGTGGTAGGCAGGACAGTTGCAGTAGAGTGATGACTGCTAGTCAGCTGACCTTAAGGTGATTATCCTGGGAAATGCAGGTAGTCCTCTTGCAGCCCAGGAGGCCGCTCCCAGCACTGCACCCAATGTAACGAAAAGAATGCCTTCTCAGATCAGCGGACTTAATCTCTTCTCTATCTTTGGGCTAGACTTTTCCATCTGAGGGTAAATAAAGAAGCATATACTTTCTGATAGTAACTTAAGAAAACAAGAATAAGCATACACTTTCCTTCATCTTAAATAATCTCTTTCTTGACAATCTCTCTACACAGTTACATATCTTTACATACTGCTACATAACATTTCTCTCTCCATCTCTCATCTTCTCTCTCTGCACAATCCTTTAAGCACACACACACACACACACACATATATATATACACACATACACACATATACAGATACACACACAAATACATACACATACACAAACATACACACACACACACACACACACAGAGCTTTCACATCTCTCCTACTCCTTCTTACGTCTCTCTTACTTCTCTCCTACCTCTCCCCTTAACTCTCCTGCTTCTCACAGCAAATACCTCTGGCCAAATATGAATCACACCTTCAGGGTCAGGGCCATGCATCTCTTCCTGAATAAACAATGAGAAACAGAGCCAAATTGATTACATAGTTTCTCTCAGGCTAGGGGGGGTCATGCTGACCAGCCACTGAGTGAAGTATCTGAGGGTTCAGGGTCCCCAGACAGAAAGTGACATTGAAATCAGGACTTAAACAATAAACAGTTAGTTTGGCTGAACCTTGAGGATGGGGAGCACATGCAGAAAGTTCATTGCTGAGAAAGTTATGTCTACTAAAGTTTCTCTGTGTCTACAGGGTTTCTCTGTGGCTTTGGAGGCTGTCCTGGAACTAGCTCTTGTAGAGCAGGCTGGCCTCGAACTCACAGAGATCCACCTGCCTCTGCCTCCCGAGTGCTGGGATTAAAGGCGTGCGTCACCACCGCCCAGCCAGACTCACCTTTTCTGTTTGGCTCCTTTGCCTTGCTCCAGGCCATAGGCATAATCCCAAGCTCTGGGCCAATATTTCGGATCCCAGGTACCACTAGTTTTGGCTTTCAGATGAAGTTTAAGGTCCTGTCATATTATAATAGGTAACACTTGGTGAGCTGAAAGGGGACCACCTATGGGAAGCCACATTTTAAACCCAATAAAGGAGGCTTTATTAGGTGGAAGAATCTTTGCATATGTAATTGAAGACCTTGAGATGAGATCATTGTGGATTATATTGGGTGGGAGGGCTAATTATAGTGGACACCCATCTTTCTAAGAGAGAGGCCAGGCATGGAGGTGCATGTCTGTCATGCCACTTTATGGGGAAAACAACATAGGTGGAGGAGGAGGTCACACACACACACACACACACTTATCCTGGTTTGTGGTGACATCACAGGAAGCTAGCAACACCAGGGTGTGAACTCTGGCGAGGTACATCAAACTTGAGAACACGAAATGCTCACAGATCTAGATGCTGAATGTGTGGCCCTTCGCTGCTGGTCTAGGAACTCCTTCCTACCTCACTGTGCAAGGCATACAAGTCTCACTCTGTTGTTCAGTACTGTGCCCTTGCCTACCCAAGTGCCGAATGTGAAGCCCTCTGGAGGGCAAGGAACCCTGCCACAGTCTTGCAGTGCCAAGGGAGCTGAGAGGTACATGCTGCTTGAATCCATCACCTGGCTCAAGAAGGTTACTTCCCGAGACAGGCCTCTCATTCTCATTTCATGGGAGGACCTAGTGACTTCTGGTGTTTGCCTCTAGCACTGTAGCCGAAACTACTTGGCGAATAATACTATGATCTCCCCTTTTGTTTGCCCAGCCTGGTGGGTTGGTATGGATCAAGCAGGAGCTCTTATCTGAGAAGACTTACAGCATTATTAGATCTGAACTTCCTGGATGATGAACATTTGTGAGTCACTGACCTGTTGAGGATGGATAATTCTATAGGCCATGTCATCTGGAAGTGGGCAGGTGGCGTGTGTCCAGACTTGAGTGGTCATCTCTGAACGACAACATGAATTACCCTTTTATGAACTCAACGAGTATGTGTGAGGGTGCTGGAGAGATGGCTCAGAGGTTAAGAGCACTGAATGCTCTTCCAGAGGTTCTGAGTTCAATTGCCAGCAACCACAGGGTGGCTCATGGACATCTATAATTAGGTATGGAGCCCTCTTCTGGTGTGCAGGCATACATGGAAGCAGAATGTTGTATACATAATAAATCTTTTTTTTTTTTTGGGTGGGGGTTCAAGACAAGGTTTCTCTGTCTGGCATTAGAACCTGTCCTGGAACTTGCCCTGTAAACCTGGCTGGCCTCGAACTCAGAGATCCACCTGCCTCTGCCTTCTGAGTGCTGGGATTAAAGGTATGCACCACCAACGCCCGGCTAATAAATCTTAAAAAAAAAAAGATGCCAGGTGGCGGTGGCACACACCTTTAATTCCAGCACTTTGGAGACAGAGACCACCATGTGTTAAAATTAGAATTCAACAAAAACACAAATTGCAGAAACCCTACAAAACTCATGGAAATTGAATAATGCACAATTGCACCATTCCTGGGTCAAAGAAGAAATAAAAAAAGAAATTAAAGACTTCCTAGAATTCAATGAGAATGAAAACACAACATATCCAAACCTATGGGACACTTTGAAAGCCGTGCTGCGAGGGAAGTTCATAGCACTAAGTGCCTACATGAAGAAACTGGAGAATAGTGATACTAGAGAATTAACAGCACATGTGAAAGTTCTAGAACACAAAGAAGCAAACTCGCCCCAGGAGGAGTAGATGCCAGGAAATAATCAAACTGAGGGCTGAAATCAATAAAGTAGAAACTAGGCAAACAATACAAAGAATCAATGCAATGAACAGTTGGTTCTTTGAGAAAATCAACAAGGTAGACAAACCTTTGTCCAAACTTACCAAACAGCAGAGTGTAAAATGCAAATTAACAAAATCAGAAATGAAAAGCGGGACATAACAACAGACTCTGAGGAGATTCAGAGAATCATCAGGTCATACTTTGAAAACCTGTACTCCACAAAATTCGAAAATTTAAAGGAAAATGGACAATTTTATGGATAGCTATCACTTGCCAAAATTAAATCAAGAACAGATAAGCAATTTAAATAGACCTATAAGCCCTATGGAAATAGAAGCAGTCATCAAAAGTCTCCCAACCAAAAAAAAAAAAATAAAACCCAGGTCCAGATGGCCTCAGTGCAGAATTCTAACAGAAACTCAAAGAGCAGCTTATAACAATTCTTCTCAAAGTATTCCACGCCATAGGAGCACAAGGGTCTTTGCCAAACTCTTTTTACCGGACTTCAATTACATTGGTCCCCAAGCCACACAAAGACACAACTAAGAAAGAGAACTTCAGACCAAAATCCCTCATGAACAATAATGCAAAAATACTCAATAAAATACGAACAAATTTGTAAAGAGAAACCTTCCCGCCAGCCCGGTTCCAGAGCCGCATCAGACCCAAATGAACACACAGGAGGCTATATTAATTATGAAGCTGTTGGCCTTGCTTGTTTCTTACTGGCTAGCTCTGACTTAAGTATTTATCACATAATTGTTAATCTAAGTATTTCTCTTACCGGAGAATAGTTCTGAACTTCTTACTAATAACACAGCTACATCTTGACTCTCTGTGTTTCTCCTACCCAGAGTCCTGCTGGACACCTAGTCCCACCTATCTTGCTTCCTTGTTGGCCAACAGTGCTTTATTGACATATACACAGGACTTCCCCAACATCTCCTCTTTTCTGTCTAAACAAAAAGAAAGGTCTTAACTTTAACATAGTAAAATTATATACAACAGAACAGCTATCAAGCAAGAACATAGTTACAACATTTTGTCTATCAACATTCAGCAAGTTTCAAAGAAAATATCATTCATTCCATCCTTGTGAGTTCAAAGTTCTATATGTAGCTTATCTTTTATCATTACTAAGGAAAACTATAATTATAACTATCTGTCTTCAACTCCATCAAAGACCACAGAAGGATAATACTTAAACACTAGGATTGACAGAGACATCTTGCTGCCTGGACAGTCACCTGAAGTTTCTCTGTATTGTTGGGGCATCCATCTTCAGCCCATAAGCCACAGTGTGTCTGAAAGACATCTCAGCAAAGCAGGAAATTTCAAACTGTCCATCTGCATTGGCAGTCTGTCAGTCATTTTTCTGTGTCCTGCAGAAAGTCTCGTAGACTCTTCCAAGAATCAGGAACCCTGAAGGATTTTTGAGTTCAGTAGTCACTTTTCTGTGGGTCCTGCATGTCCAGTTTATACCGCAACAGTCAAGCAGTCCAGGCAAGAGCAGTTTCTTGCCCAAATGGCTAATCTTTCCATGTTGAAAGCAAACTCCATAACGAGTCTCTTCAATGCCCATCTTCCACTTAACATAATTGGTGCTGCCAGGAGCAGACATTTCTCATTGTCAAGAAAAAACCTAAACCATGTTAAATGCCATTTTCTGAAGGTCTTTGAGAGGTTTGAAGACTGTCTATCTTAAATATATCTCTGTATATCTAGAAAACCTCACTAACCTAACTATAAGTCCTGACTATTAAAAGTAACTATCTATAGTCTGTATTCAATTGTGCATTATGTTTTAAAAGATCAGTATAAGCACAATACTTAATCAGGAAGAGAAATATACACATCACGAAATAGACCTTGAATTTGTCTCAATAAATGAAAAACCATACCCATACCATAATTCCCCTTTTAACCATTAAAAAGAGATTGGCTGTGATCGTTAGCCAATTATAACAACCCCATTTAAATGAAAACAAAGATTTATGAACAAGATGGGAATTAGGAGGTCGCTCATTCCAAACTGCTTCGTGCTGGAAGGGGGCGCTGTTCATACCATGGGGATCATGACAAAACTCAGAAACCTGTATAAGTCCGTATTTTCGGGGTCTGTAAGACTGCATCATCTTAGCTGTTTCAATTGTTGGAACACCTGGTCCACTGCTTCCAGGGGTCTTGGTTCATCAAACCACAGAAGCCTGGAAGGAATCCTCAGCTTTTCATTTTCTGTAGAAACATAAACAAAAACTCCTTTCCCAAGTAACACATCCTTATACTTAAATTTTGAAGTCAAGGCATTTTCAAAAGATATAAGTTGAATTAATTCAGCAGCATTTGTAATCAAGTGTACTTTAGCAGTTGTTCCTTCCTTAGCAATCAAAAAACTGAAAAACACAATAGCATACAGTATCCAGACTCTCTGTGTATTTTCCATGTTTACGTGGCTTATTTATTTATCTATTATTATTATTCTATTTCTTTTACTTTTATTTATTTTTCTCTGAGACAGGGTTTCTCTTTGGAAATCAGCCTGCCTCTGCCTCTGCAGCAAATCCTAGCTGCGTGCGCCACCACAGCCAGCTTCTCTACTTTTATTTGCCACTATGCCGTTTTTCTTCGTCTCTCTCAATCTTATGTATATTTTTAAACACACTCTAAACCTTTAGAGGTTTTTCTTCATCCAAGACTGACTTTATTGTAAATCTTTATGTTTTTCTGGCCGCGTGTCTTATCTGTTAAAACCACAGCAGTTTAAACTGCAGTTTTTCCAAGATGGCGGGTGTAAGCGTGATTCCAGCCCACTGCCTCAGTCTATGCTGAGATCCAGCAAAAGCTGCCGGCTTGGAGATGTGGTCTCTGCCACTTCCAGCTGTACATATACTCCTTTGAATTGTTAGCAGAGCCTTGTTTTTTTTTTTTTATGCTGAGTCAGGAAGACTCCCTTAAGTAAGCCACGTGAGTCTCTGCTTGTCGCTAGCAAAATAGAGCCCACCTGAGAAAATGCTGCTACCAAAAATCTGTGCTTCTCTCCATTCTTCTGTTTCTAAAATGTCTTTAAAGCTTTTGTCATTCTACGTGGAAATTCATCATCCCACTTCTGACACCATTATGTAAAGAGGAACCTTCCCGCAAGCCTGGTTCCAGAGCCGCATCAGGCCCAAATGAACACACAGGAGGCTATATTAATTATGACGCTGTTGGCCTTGCTTGTTTCTTACTGGCTAGCTCTGACTTAAGTATTTACCACATAATTGTTAATCTAAGTATTTCTCTTACCCGAAAATAGTTCCAAACTTCTTACTCCTAACACAGCTACATCTTGACTCCCTGTGTTTCTCCTACCCAGAGTCCTCCTGGACTCCTAGTCCCACCTATCTTGCTTCCCTATTGGCCAACAATGCTTTATTGACATATACACAGGACTTCCCCAACACAAATTGGATCCAAGAACACATCAATCAATCATTCACCACGATCAAGTAGGTTTCATCCCAGGGATGCAGGGATGATTCAACATATGAAAATCCATCAGTGTAATCCACCATATAAACAGGCTGAAAAACAAAAATCACATGATCATCTCACTAGATGCAGAAAAAACCTTTGACAAAATCCAACACACCTTCATGATGTAGGTCTTGGAGAGATCTGGGATAACAGGAACATACATAAACATGATAAAAGCTATATACAGCAAACCAACAGCCAACATCAAACTAAATGGACAGAAACTCAAGGCAATTCCACTAAAATCAGGAACAAGACAAGGCTGTCCACTCTCTCCATACCTTTTTAATATTGTACTTGAAGTTCTAGCTAGAGCCATAAGACAACAAAAGGAGATCAAGGGGATACAAATTGGAAAGGAAGAGGTCAAACTTTCACTATTTGCAGATGATATGATAGTTTACATAAATGACCCAAAGAACTCTACCAGGGAACTCTTACAGCTGATTAACACCTTCAACAAAGTGGCAGGCTACAAGATCAACTCAAGAAAATCAGTAGCCCTACTTTATAGAGATGATAAAAGGGCTGAGAAAGAAATCAGAGAAACATCACCCTTTACAATAGCCACAAAAAACATAAAATACCTTGGGGAAACGCTAACCAAACAAGTGAAAGACCTGTATCGCAAGAACTCTCTCATATATGGATTTTAGACATAGATCTGGGGAGTGCCAGCCTGCAATCCCATGGCTAGAGAGTCTTGGAAACAGAACCTTCATTCAGTGGCTGATGGAAGCAGAGGCAGACTCACATGGCTAAGCACTGAGCTGAACTCAAGAAATCCAGTGACAGAGAGGGAGGACTGATGACTAAAGGGGTTAAGACTGGGCTGTTTTAACCCCCAGAAACAGCTGATGTGACAAGGGTTAGCTCTTGAATCCCAGACTGATGCCTGGGAATCCAGTATGGGACGGATCAAGACCCCCTGAATGTGAGTGTCAGTGAGGAGGCCTAGGTAATCTATTGGGCCTTGGGTGGTAGATCAGTATTTATCCCGGGTATACAAATGGACTTTGGGCTCCCATCCAACAATGAGAGATGCACTCTCACCCTGGACTCTTGGGTGAGGGTCTAGGCCCTGCCCTGGATGAAATGACAGACTATGGACACACTCATGGAGGGCCTCACCCTCCCTGGGGAAATGAGGAGATATTGGAGCAGTTGGTGGGAGGGCCTGGGAGGAAGGGAGGGAAAGGCAGAGGGAACTGGAATTGACATGTGACGCAACCTTGTTTCTAATTTAAATTAAAAAAAAAACTTCAAAAAGAAGTATATAGGTCAAATAATAAGGCAAATAACCTACCACTCAAGAGGTTCAAGCAAGAGGGCTTCAGTTTCAGTCCACACTAAGTAGCAGCACACTGTCTCTTGAGTGGCAGGAACAGGTACATGTATCACCACACTCACTTTATGCAAGAAACTTGGAAGTTCTACCTGAGGTCAGCCTGATGGCTCAGTGTGTGAAGGTGCTTGCTGCCAAGTGTGGCATGGTGAGTTCAGAACCATAGGCTGACATTGTAGAGGTAAGGATAGGCTCCTTCATGTTGGCCTCTAACTTCTTTTGTACACCATAACATGAATATACACACATAAATAAACAAACTTATCATAAGCTAATGATAAAAGGAAAAGTTACCAAGCTGAGCATGGCAGCTCATAGCTGAAATCCTAACACATGGACACCATCATTCAACTCCTTAGGACTTGAACTTCTGATCTGCCCTTCTAAGTAGAAGGAGGAGGATCAGAACTTGCAGCCCAACCGTTCCTAAACATTTCCAGTAACAGGCCAGTCTGGGTTATAGGAGACATGGAGTCAAAGAATAAACAACTAGACCTATGGCTTAATGTCAATCATTGGATCATAAATTCAAGGCCAGCCTGAGTTACGTATCACCTTCCAGGTCATTCTGGACGACATAGATCCTGGTTCAACAAAACAAACACATAGAATTAGTCGAGTTTGGTAGCAAACACCTTTAATCACAGCACTGTACTTGTGATAGCTTATATTTGGGAAGTGAAAGTGGAATAAATCTTCCTAAAATTGTTTGTTGTCATGAGGTTTTATCACAGCCGCAGATACACAGAATCCATAAACCAGTAAAGGACAACATCTGTAGACTATGATACTTCAATTATTCCACCTAGAAGTATTAACCTTGAGAGGGTGTGTATTAAAGTTTAGATGTTAAATGTCCAAGGAATGATCCTGTGTTTGAATATTGATCCCTAGCATTGGACTTCACTGTTTTTGAACTTATGGAAAATGTGAGAAATCAAACCTAGAATGAGGACGAGGGTCATGGGAGGTATAGAGAAGCTAACTGAATGCAAACAGCCTCCTTGGGCCATTCTGCCCCACTGACCAGACCAGCCTTCATGTCCTTGGGGACACATGTGTGTGAGTGAGGTATGTTGAGCCATCATAGAACCTAGGGTGCCAGGATATGCCTGCATCTCCCACATGGGTTGTCTTAGGGCTCTTGCAGACAAGTATTTTCTTGACCATTTTGAACATGCCAGGCTCCTGCCTCTGGGATCCTGGGCTTTGGTGAGAAGTCTCAGGCCTACTGGAGACCATGTGATGAATGCTGTCATCTTTAACCCCCACAGATGTTTGTTCCAGGCCCTAGGGTGCAATGGAACACAGTATTTTGTCACCACATCCCAATGCAGTCATCCTATAGAGCCCAGGAATCAGTCTTTAGAGAAAAATAACCTGAAAACTTTTGAGTGTAGACATGCTGAGTTATTACATCCTTGTCCTAGGGTGGTAGGTCCAAGAGAAAAGCAAAACACTATGCCCCTACTACCCTGAGCATGTCAGAATCCATAACCAAGGGAGGGCCAATGTTGCGGGGCCCTTTGTCATTCTTATGATTCTGTTTCATTATAAAAGTGAAACACATCCTGGTTAAGGTTGGATGTCAATGTCCCACAAAGAATCAAGTGTTTGGACGCAGTCCCCACCAGGTGACATCATTTGGGAAAACTGGTGGACCCAGGAAAGTGGCTTTACAGGAAGTAGAGGCTCATTGGGCACATTGGGGACAGCCATTTGAATGTAGCCAGTGTCATCAGGCTCCTACTGCCACACTGAACAGAATAGCTTTCCTGTCCTTGGTGACAGAAGGTAAAGAAACCAACAAGGTGTGCTGAGCTGCCATTGGTCCATTTCTTGCTGTGACCTCACAATGACAGAATCCTCTGCACTAACAGCTCTGGCTGAGGCTGACTCCAGTCCTTACAGTTCAGAAGCTGTTAGCTGGTTGGAGACTATTGAGATTCACTTATCAGTGAGCTACTTGTACTTGGATAGTGGTGAATTGGTGAATCTGAACACAGTGAGTGGCCTCTAGTTCACAGATACCGGGTTTAGAGATTTTGTTTCCCTGAATTTAAACTAAATCTCCAGTCCTTCTTCTTTGGTTTGGGGTATTAGAATTTACTCTACGTGTTATGTTTTGATTTTTCGAGACAGGGTTTTGGAGGCTGTCCTGGAACTCATGTGTAGACCACGATGGCACAAACTCACAGAGATTCACCTGTCCATGCCTCGCATTTGCTGGGACTTAAGGGGTGTGCCACCAAAGTCCGACTGAATTTACTCTATTTTAATGTGTCATTTTATCTGGACTTATCTCTTCTTTTGCCATTTAAAAATATCAGTCTATATTAATTGAACAAGATTCTCATGGGGCATTTCCATACATGTACAAAAACTTGGACCACATTCCCGTGATCTCACTGCCCCCTTCCAAGTCCCTAGTGTTTCCCTTTTTAATTCAGCCACTTTCTGAGTACAGGCCAAGTCATGTGTACTGTTGAGAGGACTGACAGGCCACAATGGATGGTCTCTTAGGGAAGGGCACCAATGTGTCTGTGCTTTGACAGAAAGCCTCAAGCTAGGTGGTTATCTTGGGATCTTCCTGGCAGTTCAAGGTCATGATTGGCAAGGGCAGAGAAAATAGTCAGATCCTCTTCTTTCGATGAAATATATGGAACAGGGCAACTGAAAAGAATTCAAGAACACAGTAAGTGAAAGTGTAAAGAGAGCCTGCAAACTCTTAGAGGCTAAGTAGCAATCAGCTAACCTTCCTATTTGGACAGATACCCAACAAGTAAAGTGTCTCTCCACTCACCCCACACCAAATGACCCTAAATCGCTAAGAAGCCCCATGCTCCTTCTGTTACATCCCCTTATCCGTATTCCTGACTTCCCCATCCTGTCTGTAGCTAATTCCTATCAACGGCTGTTGTCTCCATGCTCTGATCCAAGGTTATTTTGATGAACAACAGACTCTAGGTTGCTGGGTTTTCCATTGAGCTCCTATACAAGATGCATCAGCTGACCCTGAAGGACGACTCTCCTTAGGATGGCCACAGCTAGTTGGATCATGTCTGATTGCAGGGTGTGTGTGTGTGTGTGTGTGTGTGTTTGTGTGTGAGTGTGTGTGTGTGCACACATGTGCCTGTGTCCTGCAAAGTCCCTGTTAAAAACTTCAATCCTAAGAGAACTCTATTAACAAATGGGCACTCAGGAGCACTAGAGATTGTCACACAGAAGAACATGTGGCCTTTAAGAAAAGGCTTCATAGACTGAGTTCATGCTTTTCCTTGATCATGTGAAAATACAAACCAATTCTAATTAGAATGCAGTTCTGTTATACTCACAGTCCTCAGGTACTTGATCTTATCTTGCGAATGTCTAGATACACAAGGAACCAATTTCTGTTGTATTTCAGTGACATAACTAAAGATTTTTGTTTGAGAGAGGAAGGGCCTAGGGTGCCAGAATATGGCTCCATCTCCCACACGTTGTCTTAGGGTTCTGGCAGACAAATATTTTCTTGACCATTTGAGTATATCAGGCTACTGCCTCTGGGATCCTGGGCTTTGGTGAGAAGTCTCAGGTCTCATGAGTATCATGTGTTGAATGACGTCATCTTTAACCCCCCATAGATGTTACTCCAGGCCCTGGGGTTCGAAGAAACACAGCGTTTTGTCACAACATCCCGATATAGTCAGTGGCTGCCTGTTCTCTGAGTGAATTCTCCTGAGCCATTTCCCCACATGGACACTCTGGGTTTTCAAGTGTCTGTTGTCTTTGCAACTGCTCTCCCTTCTGGTTTTACTAGAACCTCATCTCTGTCAGTATTGGTTACAGAAAGAGGATCATGATCCTCCGCAATGAGCATCTCTTAGTTTCTGTGACCTTTGTTTTATTCTCTGAGTTGCTGGATGGTTCCTGCATACCCCATTGGTGTCATATTCTACTGTCCACTGCTGTAGAAGATGCTTTCTTCTCTTGTGAGCGTTAAGTACCTGCTTAGGTTGCCTGCAATGTCTCTGAGTGTCATCTTAAGGGCATAGGAATGTGTTGCTATGGACATTCTCCTGGGCCTGATTTGAACAGTTTCTTTAAACTTCCCCCTTGTCAATTCGGTTCTAGCCATATCACCGAGGACGCGACCATGGAGCAGGGCAGGGAGGCCTGCTGCTCCTCTGAGGAATCCTTCATGCCTGAATATAAGATGCTGAAGACCGTGGGCCAGGGACAATTTTCCAAGGTTAAGCTGGCCATCCACGTTCCTACTGTAACCCATGTGGCTGTAAAAATGATCAGAAATGAGAAGGAGTACGCTTCAGTTGTTGCTAGTGAAATAAACATCATGAAATCTCTCAAACACCCGCACATAATCGAATTGTTCCACGTGTTCCAATCAAGAGACACCACCTTCTTAGTGATGGAGCACGCATCACAGGGAGATCTTTATCGATACATTATGGAACGGAGGTGCTTACATGAGAGCGAGGCACGGAGGCTATTTACCCAGATTGTCCTTGCAGTTGAGTATTGCCACAACAACCAGATTGCCCATAGGGACATTAAAGCTGATAACATACTGCTTGACTGGATGGGCAACGCAAAACTTTGCGATTTTGGCCTTGCAGCAAAAGTGCCCCCAGGGCACCTGCTGACAGATTACTGTGGTACCCCTCTCTACTGTGCACCAGAACTTTTTGTTGGCGAAGCCTATGATGGTTTCAGAGCTGATATATGGAGTTTGGGAGTTCTCCTCTTCCTCATGGTGGTTGGGCGCTTTCCCTTCTGGGCCAGGTCTCCTGCAGGTCTGAGGCATCAGATCCTCAACTCAAAATACAGCATACCTGAGCATATTTCCAACGATATTTTCATAGTCATCATACGATTACTGATGATCAACCCAGGCAGCAGGCCCAGCATTGATCAAATCATGAGGTGCTCCATGATCACAGACACCCTTGCACGTTTGCCTCCTTCCACACAGAGACTCCCAGGCACCCTGACACCCACCAGCATTGTCAGCAGCATGACGGTCATGGGGTATAAGTCTGAGGAAAACGCTGATTGTCTCAGAGAACAAAAGGACAACCAGCTGATGGCCACTTACCTGATTCTCAAACACGAGTCCTCTGTGGGAGATAGCTGCCATCAGCCGGTGAAACCCAGGCAGTCAGGCCTTGTCCTCAACCTGGGAGATCATCACACCTTCCCTGTGCCTCTAAGGAGAGCTACTGAGCCTGCTGCCCTGGCCTTCACCATGTCATGCAGTCTTCAGGAGACAGAGCATGAGAACAATGCCAGGCAGGGTGGCAAAAGGCATAGCATGCCTGCCACCCTATGCCACCTGTCAGACAGGCCCCAACCTCCACACCTAGTCTTCCCGAACAGGCCCCGTTCTCTTGACCTTACACGCAGTAGCGTGGTAATGAGCGAGAGTTCCTCTGAGTCAAAGATCGGGTCACATGTCAGCCCCAATGACAGTGTCTGCCCATCACTGTTCTTAATGTTCAATGATTCTTGTTCACCAGACGACAAGGAGACCACATGTAACACAGGCAGTGTATCTTCCTGGAGTTATCAAGAGGAACTCTGCAGCTCCAGAGACACAGCTCAGAGTGTAACTTCCAAAGGCCCCTCCTCTGGGGATACCAGGCAGGGAGACTCCAGGATACAAGAAGAAATTAGTGAGGAAATGACTATCACACAGGAAGAGGCCATGAATGAGGAAGGTACCATCATACACGAAACAACCATACCCCAGGAAGAGGCTCTCACACCAGAAGTGACCAATACTCATGATGAGACCATCACAGAAGAAACCACCATGGTCGATGGAGAGACCATGGCTCACACTGAGGCCATCATAGAGGAAAAGAATATAATGGAGGAGGAGGACATGCATCGGGAAGCAAATGTCTCCCTGGAATTGAGGAGGACCCAGGCAGGGCATAAGACTCAGGATGACAGCATCACAGAGGAGGAGGCCATCACCCACGGCCAGCCTGAGGTTGCCGGCCAGGCTTCCTCCCCAATCCGGAGGCGCCACAGGTGGAAGGGGTTCAAGAAAACAATGGTGAACTGCCTCAGACACGTGTGCTTCTGTTTGCCACCTGCCAGGAGAAGCCACGATGCCTGTCAGAACCTGGCTCCAAAGAAACCGGATTGTGGAGTCACTCATAGAACCTGGTGGCGACCGGCCTGCTGCTCCTCTGAGGATTCCTTCATGCCTGATTATAAGATGCTGAAGACCGTGGGCCAGGGACAATTTTCGAAGGTTAAGCTGGCCATCCACGTTCCTACTGTAACCCATGTGGCTGTAAAAATGATCAGAAATGAGGAGTACGCCTCAGTTGTTGCTACTGAAATCAACATAATGAAATCTCTCAAACACCCGCACATAATCGAATTGCTGAACGTGTTCCAATCAAGAGATACCACCTTCTTAGTGATGGAGCACGCATCACAAGGAGATCTTTTTGGACACATTATGCAACAGAGGTGCTTAATTGAGAGCGAGGCACGGAGGCTATTTACCCAGATTCTCCTTGCAGTTCAATACTGCCACAACAACCAGATCGTCCATAGGGACATTAAGGCCAATAACATACTGCTTGACTGTATGGGGAACGCAAAACTTTGCGATTTTGGCCTTGCAGCAAAGGTGCCCCCAGGGGACCTGATGACAGATTCCTGTGGTACCCCGCTCTACTGTGCTCCAGAAGTCTTCTCAGGTGAAGCCTATGATGGTTTCAGAGCTGATATATGGAGTTTGGGAGTTCTCCTCTTCCTCATGGTGGTTGGGCGCTTTCCCTTCTGTGCCAGGTCTCCTGAAGGTGTCAGAATACCTCAGCACATTTCCACCGATATTTCCATAGTCATCACCCAACTACTGATGAAGGACCCAGGCAGGAGGGCCAACATTGAACAAATCATGGCGTGCCCCATGATCAGGGACACCATTGCCCTTTTGCCTCCTTCCACACAGAGACTCCCAGGCACCCTGACACCCACCAGCATTGTCAGCAGCATGACGGTCATGGGGTATAAGTCTGAGGAAAACACTGATTGTCTCAGAGAACAAAAGGACAACCAGCTGATGGCCACTTACCTGATTCTCAAACACGAGTCCTCTGTGGGAGATAGCTGCCATCAGCCGGTGAAACCCAGGCAGCCAGGCCTTGTCCTCAACCTGGGAGATCATCACACCTTCCCTGTGCCTCTAAGGAGAGCTACTGAGCCTGCTCCCCTGGCCTTCACCATGTCATGCAGTCTTCAGGAGACAGAGCATGAGAACAATGCCAGGCAGGGTGGCACAAGGCATAGCATGCCTGCCACCCTATGCCACCTGTCAGACAGGCCCCAACCTCCACACCTAGTCTTCCCGAACAGGCCCCGTTCTCTTGACCTTACACGCAGTAGCGTGGTAATGAGAGAGAGTTCCTCTGAGTCAAAGATCGGGTCACATGTCAGCCTGATTGACAGTGTCTGCCCATCACTGTTCTTAATGTTCAATGATTCTTATTGCCCAGACGACAAGGAGACCACATGTAACACAGGCAGTGTATCTTCCTGGAGTTATCAAGAGGAACTCTGCAGCTCCAGAGACACAGCTCAGAGTGTAACTTCCAAAGGCCTCTCCTCTGGGGATACCAGGCAGGGAGACTCCAGGATACAAGAAGAAATTAGTGAGGAAATGACTATCACACAGGAAGAGGCCATGAATGAGGAAGGTACCATCATACACGAAACAACCATACCCCAGGAAGAGGCTCTCACACCAGAAGTGACCAATACTCATGATAAGACCATCACAGAAGAAACCACCATGGTCGATGGAGAGACCATGGCTCACACTGAGGCCATCATAGAGGAAAAGAATATAATGGAGGAGGAGGACATGCATCGGGAAGCAAATGTCTCCCTGGAAGTGAGGAGGACCCAGGCAGGGCATAAGACTCAGGATGACAGCATCACAGAGGAGGAGGCCATCACCCACGGCCAGCCTGAGGTTGCCGGCCAGGCTTCCTCCCCAATCCGGAGGCGCCACAGGTGGAAGGGGTTCAAGAAAACAATGGTGAACTGCCTCAGACACGTGTGCTTCTGTTTGCCACCTGCCAGGAGAAGCCACGATGCCTGTCAGAACCTGGCTCCAAAGAAACGGGATCCTGGAGTCACCCACAGAATCAGGTGGGGCCACTTACTTTATTTTACTCATTCTTTGCCTCCTGTCCTTTGTGACAGACGATGACTATGCCCACTTGTGGCCCACTTGTTTTGTTTTCCTTTATTTTTATTTAAGTAGGAAACAAGCTTGTTTCTCATGTCAATCACATATCCCTCTCCTCCCCTCCTGCAACCCCCCCACACACACCAGACTCCTCCAGTCCCCCAACCAATCTCTACTCTGATCCCAAGTGAGTGTGAGATCCTCTATTGTGGCACACTTGTGAACTTAAGAACCTGTTCCTTCAGAAAGACCAACCCCAGAGGATGCCCTCCAGTGTGACCTCAGGCTTGTTGAGGTAGAATTGGACAGCAGAGATGCTGATCAAAGCAGGCAGAGGGATGCTTAGGTGCTGCATCGTCAGCACAGTAAGTTCTATGTGTGCCAAAGTTACTAAGTGTCTGCTTCCTCTTTCTTTCTGCTTTGTAGTACTGAAGATGGTCAAGGCCCAGCTCCGTGGCTTGTGAGCCACGGGTTGGGGATCGGCCTGGCTGAGGTGTGGACAATCCCGCAGGAGAGCGAGGCCAGACGTCCAGGAGCAGTGTGTCCACAGGCTGCTCCTGCAGAGGAAGAACAGCTGTCCACACCAGCTGAGCTCTCACCAGGTGAAATCCCAGGCGGGAAGGGCAGGCTTTACATGGGGTCTTTCTTGTTCAGAGGGCAGGGCAGAGTTACAAAGGTGGCCCAGGCTGTGTTGTGGAACAATAGACCCTTCCCCTCTCCCCTGCCTGGGTAAACATCACAGACTGCACTCTGGGTAATGACTGTCCTTGGCTTCTTGTTTCCTGGCAGAGAACATGATCTTCTCCATGGGGTGGCCCTTTTCACCCCCAGGGAGAGTATTCCTAGTTAGCCAGTCTCATCATCCCCAAGATGGGCTCTCAGGTTGAGAATCTGGCCTGCAAGAGGCCCTATAGAATGCTCTAGAGGGCAACCTCCTGCCAAACACTTGCAAAAACCTGCAAATGTTCTGAGTCCTCAGACCCCACTCAGAGCTAAACTTGGAAATTCTCATCTGGGGAGTGACTCAGGGGCAGCCGATTCCTCTCTCTCCACCACTTCTGCCCTCTAGTTACTCACTAGCTGCCTCTCCATGCTTGCTTCTTCAAGGCCGTCATTCACTTTGAGAACTGGATGCCGAACTCAACACCACTTGCCTCAGCGTGAGGGGATGATGGGTGTCCTGAACATGGAAAAACGGAAACTTTCAAGAGGGGCCAGCAACCTGCTGTAGGCCACGCCTAGTGCCAGCCACAGTGTGCTCTCTGCCGCGTGGTGGTTGCCTCTATCTATTTGACTCCTTGCAATTCCATGTCTGCTCTCAGCCAGGCTATGGTTGCTTCCATTTCTGTCTCATTTCAAGTTGATTGTTCTCCCACAGGTAAGGAGCCTTTTGCAGGTCATGTGGGAGAGCTTCCGGGAAACCATCCCTGTTTACTCTGCAGTTACACTGGCATGATAACATCCTGTATCCTCTTTCTCCCTAGACTGTCCCAAATTGTCATGTCTCGACGAACAGGGAAGGCTGTGTGACTGACGTGGATGGTCTGTCTATCCCACGTGTCCCTAAATTGAACCCAGGAAGAAAAGGTTCCTGGAATCTTCATTTTGCTGGGACATCATCTGTGCTTCCCAGCTTCTCCGTATCTTGTTCTGAGAGGTTCACAAAAAATTCTCTGACATGTCCTCTGAGCAACACTAAGTTCATTGGAAAGACATTTTTAACCGAATCTGAGTAGGAATGTCTTCTTCTACTCTGAGATTGCACGAGCACCCCAGAACCCTATGCTTTCCTAACCACCATCTACAGCCCTGGGAAAGGAGATTCCCCAGGATCCTGTTCTGGCCTCAGCCACTGGACCAGGATGAGCTGCTCAGACACCCCTGAGGAAGAATTCTCAGGGCACTCTATCATGCATGGGAGGAAGATCTGACTTGCCATTCTGATAATAGTAACAAAACTATATTGTTCACCTGCCCCCAACCACTGGAATGTGGAGCCCCTGGTGAGACTTTTCATTCCTCTCTCTCTCTCTCTCTCTCTCTCTCTCTCTCTCTCTCTCTCTCTCTCTCAACTTTCTCTGCCTCCATCTCTGTCTCTGTGTCTACTTATACATGAAAAACTTCCATGCAGGTAAGCTGCTCTGTCTTAATCTGGATCTGAAAAGACTCACTATTATTCCCTGAAGAAGGCCATGAACAGCAATCACTAATACAAACATAAAATTGACATTGACTGGAGTAGATACAGAAATTATAACTCAGACATGAAACCTTGAATCACCCACTTAAAAAGAAACGTATCACAGAAGTATGCTAAGTGAGCCCATTCTGTCTACAACCCAAGATGGAAATTGTCTTTCATTCCCTGACAGTAGTGCTAAGATGTCACATGCACAATTCCATCTTATTTTCTGACATTTGTTTCTGTCCACATTGGTTGGTAGGAATAGTATTGCCCCAACTCTTTTCTTGTGTTGGCTGTAATGTTCACACAGAGTCTTGCCCTGTAACTGGGGAGGACTGAGTGCTCTGTGTTGTCCACGCTGGATTTATTTTCCTGTGGTGCTGCAGACTCAGTCCTCCTTAGGTGCACTGGAACGCTGCTAGCATTTGTGGTTTAGTCTCGATCTCTTCTGTCCCAGGCAGGCCGCTCTGTAGGAAAAGATGACTTGCAGCAGGATCTTCGTCTTCTTCTCCAACTCCCCAAGCCAGAATTTCCAGGTCTGAATCCCTCTGCCCTGTCAAGTAGAAGCAGCTCAGGGCCAGTGTAGGGAGTTCCGGGCTGAGTGTAGCCCATCACAAAGGACATGCACATTTTGAATATTTGAAGTCTGAGATGTGGACACTGGCGCTGGGAGCTGTGTGAATGAAAGGACAAGCAGGAATGGCAGCTTGCTGGCCTGGGATCAGTGAGACCCTCATGTGAAAAGTAAGGTGGATGCCCATGGGCCCGGAGTCCCCTTTGAACCCAGGACTGTGGGTGGGGGAGGCAGCCTGATCTCTGTGAATTCTGGGCTACAGAGAGATTTCAGGCACAGCCAGGTATACACAGAGACACCCTGTCTCAAAAAGCAAACAAGAGAATTAAGGTGTAAAAGCACTGGATGAATATTTCTGGTCTACACACGTACTCAAAGGGTGAGAACAGACAGACACACAATACTCATTATGTACAATTCAGCAATCCTGCCTTACCTGTTTTTCCTCAATACTGTCTAGACCCTATATTCCTGGGATTTTATTGTCATTTCCAAAATTCCTGGCTCTTAAACCCCACAGTGACATAACTATCAGTCCCCTCAAATGAGAAACCTTTTTTCCCCCTCTCCTCGAATGCTGACACAGGTTTTCTGTATGCAGTCCAGGCTGCCAAGGACTGGCGGCCTCCTACCACTGGCCAACTGAGTGTTGGGGCTTCAGGTCAGAACCTAATCCCATTGGGTTTTGTGATTTTGTTTTTAAATGACGCATGTAGCTGTGGATATCCTTAAATTTTGAATCTTTCAATCTCCATGTACCAAATGCAGGGATTCCAGTAATTCTCCACCAAGTCTGGTTTATTTTGTCTTCTGGACAAACCCAGGGTTTCTTGTATGCTGGGCAAGAGCTGTCCCAACTGAGTCACACCTGTATCTCAGCCTATCCGGGGATTCAGTGTAGCTGAGGAAGATCTGGAGTTCTGGATCGCCCCTATGGAATTACAGGACTGCACCATTTACCCTGCATTTTCTCTTTTACCATTTCTAGATGACCTGTCTTTCTACTGAAAGTCTTTTGACAGACTGAAAGAAAGAACTGTGGCCAGACACCACTTTTCTTCTGAAGCTGGTGAGTTGGGACCTGGGTGGGAGGGAGGTAAAGGAAGCTGTCCCCATCCCATGCCATGTCAAGGACACTCAGGTCAGTGTGCAGCGCCCAGGTCATCACCTGTGTGGCCAGGTATCCTTGAAGCCCCGTTCTGATCATCAGCCCTCAGGTTGGGCCGGAATGGAAGGCAGAAGACTCTCCAGTGCATGTCCACAGCAGCAGCTGATGACAGTAGGAAGATGGAGCCTCAACCCCACTGCTTGAAGGTTTAGTGTCCTCGCGCCTGGGGTCTCATTCCCTCCCATTTGCCCTTTCTAGGCACTTTGTGGCAGAGCAAGGGTGAAGGAGTATGCCAATAATTCCAGGGCTCTGGAGGCTTGGATTGTAGACGTGTCATAGACTCAAGGCAAGCCTGGGCTATATAAGGACCAGTAGTCTAGCTTTGGTGGCAGTGTAAGATCTCTCTCTAAAAACAGAATGTGACCAGGAGGACTAGGGATCAGTGTGTCCAGCCTGCAGAGTGATTCTTGGTCCTGGGTTCTTTCCCAGCACAAATTACAACCAGGTGGAGCTTCCCTGATATTGGGGGTAGAGACAAGAGGATCAGGCAGTCAAGGTCATCTTCCAAAGCAGAGAGTTTGAGGCCAGTCTAGGAGGAATGACACTATGTTCAATAAGCAATCCCTACTCCCAAATCTAAATGCCCATATCTGAGAAAAGAATGCCATGGAAGCCCATCACAACCTCATATCCTGGTGAATCAGAATGCCTTTCCCATGGAGACATGAACCCAGAGCATCCAGAGGTGATTCACATCTGGAATTGGCCTGAGCATTGAGTCATCACCTGTGCACTGCACTAAGGAGCTGTTCAGGAAGTACTTCCTACTGGTCATGTGGGAGGAGTGAGGAGGTAGGCATGGAGGGCATGGAGACTCCCTCCTGTGCCAATGAGAAAGGCAGAATGCAGCTGGCTCTTGAAGCTGTGAGACACTCTGATGTTTTGCTGCCCCCTTGTGGCCTCTCTAAACCTGTTCCCTGTTAGGGCACCTGATCTGCTGCAGTCCCTGCTTCAGCTCTGGACAAGATTGTGGTGGTTAGGTGGCTTTCAGAACGGGGTGGAGGGAGGCTTGCCCTGCTAAACCCATCTAACATGCTTTTGTCCTTCCTTCTTTCATTGCTTTTTCCCATTTATGATTACAGACAAAATAGCTTTCAGAGCTGGGCTGTCCAGATGTCCCTGAACAAATTTCACAGACCCACTGCTGCTCCTGGACCTGCACTCCACAATGGAGATGACTGGGTTGCGAGTAAAGTCTGTGAAATCCACACCAGTGTGAGATTCAGAAGCACAGGAGGGCTGGGACCGTGCCTGTCTGTCCACAATACAGTGCCTGCTTTCGTTGTGACATATGAGTTCTTTCCCCAGAAAGCGAGGGAAAAACCAGCAGGCTGGCTGAGGCTTCTTACCCCAGATGGAGACAGGTGCATGTCCTTTTTGTTTTGTTTTATTATGTTTTTGAGACATGGATTTTCTGTCTGTCTCTGTCTCTCTAGAGCAGACTGGCCTTTGTCTCACTGACATTTGCCTGCTTCTGCCTCCCAAGTGCTGCGATCAAAGTCGTGCACCACCACAAACACCACCCTCTTGGCTGCAGGTGCTTCAACCTTGCTGGACTTGAGCAAGCCTGTGTCCAAAACACAAGGTGTACAGCATCTCAGAGTTGACATTTTAGGGAATACATGTGCTACATACATAAAGGTTGGAGAATACATGTGGATATATACAAGCACACAGATGCACAAGCACACAACTGTAAACATATTACAGGTGAGTGTATCTTCACGCGCACACACGGGCGCTCGCATGCACACACACACACCACAACCACCACCACCACCAAAGTAAGCATAGTGATAAAGAAGTACAAAGATATCTGAAGGACCAGGTAGCATTTGGAAGTCCTGACCTTCATGCAGGAGCATCCTGATGGGAAAACCAGGAGAGTGAGACAGGGTGATGCTGCTGAGAACACTGGGGTGGTCCTCTCTGGATGCTAAGTGATGACAGAGCCCAGCAAGCCAAGCTTTTGGGATGATTATTACTGACCAGCAGATACAGGAGGTGGGCTGACAAGGTGTTCCCAGCGTTGTTAGCACTTGTGTCACCTAATGTCTCTGCTCTCTGCAGCTTGGGGCTATCAAAAGCCAGTGGAGATGCCCCTGCACTAGAAGAAGACCACCTCCATCAACTCTACTAGCACCCCCATATCATTAAGTTATGTTTGTTAATTTGGAAATAAATTGTGTTTTTTAATGAGGTTTTGTTGTTTTTTTCTGTATTTATTCTGTTTCCATACCAATCCCAGTTCACCCTCCCTCCCCTCCTCCTGCTTCCTACATTTACCCATCCCAACTAATGTGGTCTGTCACATGACCAAGTTGAGGCTGGACCAAGGCCCACACCGCTGTGCCTAGGCTGGGCATGGTATGTCTCCATTGGGACTATGCTCCAAAAATCCAGTTCATGCACAGGGATAGATTCTATTCCTACTGCCTTTGGCCCTCAATTACTGCCAATGCCACACCACGATCAACTGCATTGAGGGGCCCTAGATCAGTGCTAAGCTGGTTTCCCAGCTGTCTGTGTGGAGACAGTGAGCTCCTGCTAGCTCAGGTCTGCTGTTTCTGTGATTTTCTCCCATCCTGGTTTGACCCCTTTGCTCATATTAGCATTCCATTCCTCCCTTTCTTTCACTGGTCTCCAGAAGCTCAGGCCAGTGGTTAATTGTGGATCTCTGTGGTTTCTTGCTCATCCACAATGGCTCCCTCTGTCATAGCATATCTCTCTTGCTCTCCTGCCCTGTCCTTCCCCCAAACTGAACACCCCATTACGTCATGTTCTCCTCCTCAGTCCCCTTCCCTCCTCCCCTCTCACTTTCTACCATGCTCCCAATTTACTCAGGAGATCTTCTCCATTTCCCTTCCTAGGCAGATCCATGTATGTCCCTTCAGGGTCCTCTTTGCTACCTAGCTTCTCTGGGCTGGTGGGCTGGTTAGTTTCTCTTTAATATCTAATATCCACTTATGAGTGAATATGCCATATTAGTCCTCACTCACGATGTTTTTTTCTACTTCCATCATTTGCCTGTAATACTCAAGATGGTTTTAGTTTTGTTTTCCTTTGCTTTTACCACTGAATAGGCTCCATTGTGTAAGTGTACCACAACTTCTTTATGCATCCTAAGGGCATCTAGGTTGTTTTTAAGGTTCTGACTATTACAAATAATGCTATGAACACAGTTGACCAAATGCCCCTGTGGTGTGGTGTGCATCTTTTGGGTATATGACCAAAAGTGGTATTGCTGGGTGACAAGGATAGTCAACGCCATATTTGATATATTTATATACCAGAGAAAG